>NW_006293001.1:715753-755753 GCF_000327345.1 Myotis davidii | reverse complement strand
TTACATTTTATCAACACAAAATCTGAATATTCTTTTTGCTACATATAACAGCTTTATAGACACATAATTCACATACCATGCAGTTCACCCATTTAAAGTATACAATTCAGTTTTTAGTGTATTCAGAGTTGTGCAACCATTATCACAATCAATGAAATATTTTCCTAATTCCCCTCAAATCCCCAGTACCCATTAGCAGTCACTCCCCATTTTTCTCCTACCTTCCTACAGCCAAAGGCAACCACTAATCTACTGCCTGTCTCTATAGATTTGCCTTTTCTGGAGTTTTCATATAAATGGAATCATGCATTATGTGATCATTTGTGACAGATTTCTTTCATTTGGCATAATGTTTTCAAGATTCTTCAATGTTGGAGCATTAATCAATACTTCATTCCTTTTAATTGCCAAATAATATTTCATTCTATGAATATACCACATTCTATCTATTTGTTAGCTCAGAGTCATTTGGATTATTTTCCTATTCGTATACAAGTTTTTTTTGTGGACATATGCTTTCATTTCTCCATGCTTAGGAGATTTGCTGGGTCATATGGTAATACTTTGTCTAGCCTTTTGAGGAACCCAAATATTCTCAATTTCGGAATATTTGAAGTAGAATATTTAGTTGAGCATTTAATTATAGACAGTTTTATAGTTCCAGTGGGTGTACATGGCTCTATCATTAGACTACATGTATTATTTTAATAATCAGTAAGCTATTTATAAAGAATATTAAAATTTTCTTTATCATCTCAATGCTCATTTTTAGAATGATTTTACTATTGAGTTGGTACTTTGTTTTATTTTGCAGAAATACTCCAAAAAACTGGCTCATAGTTGTATTCATTATATCACTATATATATTTACATATATGTATTTGTATTGATTTCAGAGAGGAAGAGAGAGGGAGAGAGAGCTAGAAATACAATGATGAGAGAGAATCATTGATCAGCTGCTCCGTCCGTGCCCCCTACTGGGGATCAGGCCTGCAACTGGGCTTGTGCCCTGACTGGGAATCAAACTATGACCTCCTGGTTCATTCATCAATGCTCAACCACTGAGCCACACCAGCTGGGCTATATCACTATATTTAACTCTTAATTGTTTTCATGTATTTAGCCCAAGTCATATTAAGACAAATTTGGGATGTGTACTTAGGGATTTGTATTATGAAGTTAGGCAGCTAAATTTTATCTGAGCAGTTATCTGAAGGGCCTTGAATCATTCAGTAAAACATAGCAGTATTATATTAATATTTAGCCTCTCAGTACAATAAGACATGGACAAATTATATGCAATTCAGAAAATAATAAATTAGTAAGAAAGTGGAAGAGGCATATTTGAAAGGACATCTTACTAATAAAAGCCTAGGTTATCCTCATGCCGTCACACTGTGATGCTCTCATGCCTTCACAAGATGGCTGTGCGCACAGCGGGGGTGGGGTTCCTGTGGCCCTGTGTGCACGCTGCGGGGGCGGGGCCCCAGTGGCTGCTCCTACCTCTTTGAGGCAATCCATTAAGGAATCCCGGATGGGTGGGCGGGGCCTAGTTCTTTAGGGCCATCGATCTCGGAGCTCCCGCACTGTGAGAGGGCACAGGCCAGGCTTGGGGACATCCCCCAAGTGCACGAATTTTGTGCACCGGGCCTCTAGTTAATAAATAATTTGACTAAATTTTGTAGTGAAGATACTAGTAGAGGGCATTATCGTAACTATTTGAGAATTTTTGTCAGTGTCATAAAGGAGAAAACTTGGTTCCTAATTCCTTAAAAAACAAAAAAGAATGTATAGCCTGAATAAAATTAAGTTTTTGAGTAATGGAAGATATAAAATTATGTTAATATCTCAGGAAAAACAATTTCACTATTTTGGTTATCTAAAAACTAAGCTGAAATGGTAACTGTTATATAAAATAAAACTTTAAATTATACTGTTATCTATAGTGAAACTAATGATCACACCAATGAGAGGCAAGTTGACAGGATAGCCTACTGTACTTCTTGTATATCTGTTGAGGTTTTACCTGTGAAAGAAATCTGCTTGGAAGTGAAAATGCTCTTGACATTTAAAATATATTGATTTTTTACAGAGAGGAAGGGAGAGGAATAGAGAGTTAGAAACATTGATGAAAGAGAAACATCAATCAGCTGCCTCCTGCATGCCACTTACTGGGGATTGAGTCTGCAACCCAGGCATGTCCCCTGACCAGGAATCAAACCTAGGACCTTTCAGCCCATGACCTGATGCTCTATCCACTGAGCCAAACCAGTCAGGGCACCCTTGATATTTTTAACTTACCTTTTTAACCTAACCTTTGCTTACATTTGCCTTACGAAAGAAACTTTGTTGACTTTCAATGAGCTGTTTCCCCACTCTTGTATATTTAGTTTGAAGAAATAAAAGATATTTTCTTAGAATTATGGCCAACCATATAAACACAAAACACCTAGCACAGTGGTTCTCAACCTCTGGGTCGCAACCCCTTTGGGGGTCGAACGACCCTTTCACAGGGATTGCCTAAGACCATCGGAAAACACATATATAATTACATATTGTTTTTGTGATTAATCACTATGCTTTAATTATGTTTAATTTGTAACAATGAAATTGGGGGTCACCACAACATGAGGAACTGTATTAAAGGGTCGCGGCATTAGGAAGGTTGAGAACCACTGACCTAGCAGGAAGTGTGCTAGGCACTCCTTTTACAATGGCTCTTTGAAGTACATGTAATTAATCCCATTTTACTGATTCATAAATTAAGACTCAACAGACATGTTGGCTATGTGCTGAATAATACAGTGAATTCATAAAACAAATACAGAGCAGTAAAAAGCCAATATAACAAGCAGTTTTCTGGGTAGAAGCTAAAGTGCTCTATAGTTCAAAGATGGGAAGTTGTAGCCTAATATTAGTCAGATACAGCTTTATGGATACAGTGACTCTGGGGCATATATTTGCATTGCTGAAAAGGAAAAACAGAATATGGATCAGTGGTGTAAATAACATGAACAAAGATGAGAAAAGATGAGATTAAACTTGACATTTGTTAGGGAGTTTGTTGGCAATTCTCATTCAGTTGTAAGTAACAATAACCCTTTAAAACTCAATTAAAAGGATAGATATTTGAACGGATAGAGAGAAGTCTCAGGGCAAATGAGAAAAGAAAAAAGGTGCCTGGCTGGTGTGGCTCAGTGGTTGAGTGTTGACCTATGAACCAGGAGGTCCCAGGTTCAATTTCCGGTCAGGGCACATGCCTGGGTTGCAGACTCGATCCCCAGTGTGGGGGGAGCAGGAGGCAGCCAATCAATGATTCTCTCTTGTTATTGATGTTTCTATCTTCTTCTCCTTTCCTCTCTAAAATTAATAATATATATACAAAAAAAAGGCATGTCTATGGAAAAGAACCTGAGATTGGCCATGCTTTCATCTTCTCTGTCAGGACCACCCAGCTTTTCTCTTCCAACATTTTTTTCCAACCCACTTTTTCTTAGTTTCCATATTCTTAGGACCATAAACTTATTATCTCCCACTCAGCACCAACTTCCCCTGTTTCTATTAGTTAAAATGTCTATGTCAGAGAGAATTTTATTAGATCATAGCATCTTTTAGAGGCAGTGAATACATATCCTAGGTTTCCGGCCAGCTGTTGTCTCCTTGGGTCATGTCTGGTCCAGACAGCTTTGACCTCAGGAGTAGGATCATGTGGACCACTGTTGAGGGTCAAGAATTGCCTCAATAGCCAGAAGTCCTAGCTGGCAAGTTAGATGGTCTATGTAGAGGAAGCTTGAGTAAAGCACAGTAAGCATAGACCTTTCTATCTCCTGGATGGGGATAAAGGGCGGAATTTTACTCTCATGCAAACTGTCACCATTAAAAATTACTTCAAAGCAAGGATCTTTTTTCTTTCTGGTAGTCTAGTCTAGTCTAGTCTCTCAATGATGCTGTATCTCTCCAATCCCTACGCCCTCCTTTACCTCCCTACCTCACCACTCCCTCCCTCCCCCCCGGTACTTCTCTCATCTGGTCCTAAAGATGGGGAGAGTGGGGGAAATAGTCTTTAATTTTTAGAATTAAAAGAAAACAACAATAACAATACATGCCCTTGTACCCAACACAAGTTCAAAACTTAGACATTATATATGGTATGTGAGGAGGTGGATTTTAAAAAGAATATCTCCTCTTTTAAAAGTACTTTCTGAGTTGGTGAAGAGAGCACAAACATTTCTATTTACTAGAAAAATAAAATTTTGGAATAATTTAAATTTGGGTTAAATTATGTTGAGTATTGTATAACATGAAAAAAGTTGAGAAAATTTAAAGATGAAAATTATTAGATGAACTTTTATAACTTTTATAAGGCAAAGACTGTGATTTATTTATCTTTATATTCTAACAACTAAGCCATTCTATAACTTTGTAGTAGATGATCAATAATAGTTTGTTACTAAATTAGTACTAGATCAGCTTTTAAATACAAGAGGCAAAGAGACAGTAATTTCAAGAAAAAAAATAAGGTTTTTTTTCTTGAAATTATCAGAATTATGAAATTTCTCATTGTCTAACTTCAGTATTAATTTTTAAAAAATAGTTCTTCGATTAAAATTTATAGGTAGTTTTGGATACTCCCCTTTGGTTTCTTCTATTTTACTGTAATAGGAGATACTACCATGTGTTGTCTATAGAAATTCAAATTTGTAAGTGTAGATCAGTCACAAATGTAATCATTAGAGAATAACTAAAATTATATAATGTCTTTAGTATTGTAAAACAATTATAATTTGTACTTAGAATTTGATTCTAAGGTGGCAATTTATTTTCAGAAGCATATTACTTTTTTATATTAAATGTTTTTATAGGTTCCTGAGTATGAGAAAATGTTTAACTTTTAATATAGATATTCCTAATCACTAACAAAATAAAGAATAATTGAAATATCCTCCCATTGCACTTCTAAATATTTTCCTGCTTCTCTGATTGCTCATGTACATATATGGCCCCCCAAAAGGCCACCTTATTTCCTAAATCTATACCATCCTCCCAATACCTTATACCACTGTGTCACTTAGCTCAGCGTCTTGCAAGTAAGAATCTGTGTATCTCAGCTTTGATCAGGTTTCCGTCATTGCTCCAACCCTCTAGACAAATCATCTTTGGGGTAGGCTACTTAACCTGATTAATTGGCTTATTCATCCTATCCCGAACACCTAGTGTGCTTCATGATTTGTAAATGGTTTCTGAAAGGTTGAACATGTGATGTTTCCATAAATGGTTAAACTTTGTGTAATTGGTGTCCCTTATAGCATGTGGGTGAAAGAACTTGATCTACCCTTATTTAGCTGAGTATGCAGAGTAGAAGACTCTGGCATTGAGGTGGCATAGCAAGTGACCAGCTATTAACAGCATAACTCTGAGTCCTAGAGAATTCCTAAGAATTTTGTACAGCCTCTCTCACTTTAATGAACTATAGACAAAAAGTATGATTTTACTATTGTACCAGTACACACTCAGTAGAAGTCTTTCTTTTTAAAATAAGTTATTTAACTGTTAGTAATACTAGCACATGGCAGATCATCCAAGCGCTAGAAGATATATAGTTAAAACAAATTTCCCTATCATAGATTTCAATTCCCTAGTCACTTTATGTAGAAGTAAATGCAGCTACCAGTTTCTTATATATTTTTCCAGAAATATTCTGACCACACGAGCATAAGATTAGTTCCTCTTTTTTTCTTATCACACTTCGATCTTGCTATTTATATTCCTCCACACTCTACACTTTTAACTGATTGGCTGTAGAATGGCTTTTATAATGGCTGCATAGCATTCTATTAAAGAGAGGTACCGCAATTTAACAATTCCATACTGATGGAATATTTTGTTTTTGAAAGTCTTTTGCAATTAATATGTTTAATAAATATCCTTTACATATATTTTTACACATACGTATGAATATATTGGATAAATTGAAGACTTTTGAACAGGAGAGTGATGATATTAGAAAGACAAAGCTAATGTTAGGGTGGCCGGACAACAATATTTCAAAAACTCTTCCCCTCATTTTGTTCTTTAAGAAGTATCTTGTTTTCCCTGTTAAGGGAAGCTCTGCCTTTTCCCCAATGAAAGGGAGTTTGTACTCTAGTTGAGCACATATGTAGTTCCAGGCATCTTCCCTTGGCTTCTGAGTGAATGTGGTGTCTTACACAGAGTAACATGATTTCTCTTTGTTACCCTGCTTTTTTTTTTCTTAATCTATTATGCATTGGCCTGAGTTACTATCCAGAAATGTCTCAGAATTTTCATTGTGTTTCTTAGTTTAAGGAAAGCTTTGCTTGTTCTTTGGGACCCCTTGCATTTGTAGATGGAAGGATCAATTAACCAGACATTGTCTCTCTCTTTTTTTATTCTTGTAATAGTTGTATCCTTATTAGAAATTTCTAATTCTAGTCAATATTTAAATTCATAGATTCTACCTATGTTAGTTGATTCATACATGTTAAATCCTCAAATCTTCCTTTAATGCTCTTTTATATCTTATATATTTAAAAAAAAATTTTAATTTCAGAGAGGAAGGGAAAGGGAAAGAAAGATAGAAACATCAATGATGAGAGAGAATCATTGATCGGCTGCCTCCTGCACTGGGAATCGAGCCCACAACCCTGGCATGTGCCCTGACCGGGAATTGAATCATGACCTCCTGGTTCATGGCCTGACACTCAATCACTGAGCCAAGCCGGCCAGGAGATATCTTACATCTTTAAGATAACCTTTTCCTCACAGATATCTCCTTGCAAGAGAATACTTAATCCTTTTAGATGGAAAAGAAGTCTCCCTGAATAGATATTTACTGAGTAGTATGAAATCAGTTCTTTACTCTAGGATAATTGTCTCATCATAAAGTCTCTTGAGGTATAAATAAGGCAAGAGTAAATCTTTAAAAGATTTTACAGAAATCTATAATTCAGCATGATACACATTTAGAGGTAGAAGTAAGGCCAATGGAAGGAAGGAAAAGGAAAAAATAGAATTAAGTTGTTAAATATTTTAATGTAATCTGAAGGTTTTTTTTAATCACCAACTTTATAAAACTCAGTTATTTGAAGGGTAATTTAATTCAGTTCTGTCATTTTTCAGAGAAGAAACTAGTATTTAGGGGTGTCTAAGACTTGCTCCAGATCACAGGCTGCAACACAGCCTGGAGGTGGGACCCCTAGGCCTTGCTGCATGGAGCCGCGAGCCCCGCCTCCATCCCGGGCACGTAGCATCAAGCCCCAGCCCACCTGCATGTGCACGCAGCCCTGCCCACCCACGCACGTCCACTGCGCATGCAGCCTCCAGGTGATCACTCATTGCAGCATGAGGGCTTCATGGCATGAGGGTGTGATGACCACATAGGCTTTTATTAATTGGACTAGAGGCCCAGTGCACAAATTCATGCACCAATGGGGTCCCTCGGCCTGGCCTGCTGGATCGGGCTGAAACCGGCTCTCTGACATCCTCTGAGGGGTCCCGGATTGCGAGAGGGCGCAGGCCAGGTCATGGGACCCCACTGGTGCATGATCGGGGATAGGGAGGGACATGAAAGATTGGCCAGCCCAGGAGGAGGGTCCGCAGGAGGGTTCCAGGGAATGTCTGGCCTGTCTCACTGATTCCCAATTGGCCAGACACCAGCAGCAAGCTAACCTACCAGTCGGAGCATCTGCCCCTGGTGGTCAGTGCATGTTATAGTGACTGGTCGACCGGTTGACTGTCTGCCCCTGGTGGTGAGTGCATGTCATAGCAAGCAGTTGAGCAGCCCTAGCATTCATTAGCATATTATGCTTTGATTGGTTGAATGAATGACTGGACACTTAGCATATTAGTGATCAAATGACTGAAAAACTGGTCGACTGGTTGCTCTGACACACACTGACCATCAGGGGGCAGACTCACACCACCAGAGCTACCCCCTGGTGGTCAGTGCACTCCCACAGCCAACCTCCCGCGGCCCCTCCCCAGGCCAGCCACCCCATCCCCCAGATCGGAGGCCTGGCCAAGGGACCCCACCCATGCACGATTTGTGCACCGGGCTTCTAGTATAGGATAAATGTCCTAAACTAAAAGATGTACCTACTAGTTGATATTGTTGCTTAGATAACTGTGTTGTGGGTGGGGGAATCATGTTATTACATTTTGATCTTGTGATACATGGGCTGTTTTTGGCCAAAAAGAGTCTGTTGGTTAGTGGTGTTAGAAATAAGGTGAGCCCCCCAATGCAGGGATCCTGGTAGAATACAAAACATACTCAGGAGCCAGGCAGCAAGGCAAGTATCTTTACTTCTACATAGAAGGGTGCACACACATGGTCTGGAAGCCTACGCACACTGAGCAGGTGGTCTGCTCGGTGACCTGTCCCTTGCTCTTGATTGGAGCTGAGGCACACAACCTTTTGTGATTGGCTAATTCAAAGGGAGGGGTTGGCCTTTGCCATTTCAAGATGGAGGCCCCCAGGGGAGCTGCAAGCCATGAGGCTAACATGGCAGCTGCCAAGTTATGAAGCCCAAAATGGCAGCTGTCTACACTGTTCTTTGACAGAAAAGAGACTTGTTTCTTCTCACAGTGGTTACTTGGAACCTTAGATGAAAGTGGTATTCTTAACACACAGCCTCAGAATGATAGGCTGTTACGGGAGTGCAAGTATCAGATCTGGATGCTCTGGCCATATCAGAAATCTGGGAAGTAATGGTTCTTGGATACCTGAACTGCTTTTATTTTAATGAACACATTTTTCTTAATCTGAATAAATGGGTTTTACCAATTTTTATGTAGTATGCTTCAATAATAATAACTCAGTTGATCGTAATTATATTTTTCAACCAAAAATTAATGTACTGATGTTTTATTTATATATGTGTTCCAGCTTATTTTGAAAATTTCACAGTCAAAACACGCTACCATTGGTTCTTATATAATTGTAAGGAATTTACTTTTAATTCTTAACACAAAATGTATCTGGCTAAAAATTATGATAACATTCCAAGCATATACTTAATCTATAAATAGGTATGACTGAAATGCTTCCTTGAAAGCAATAATCTAAAAATGCCTTAAGGTTTCTTTTACTGCCTCACAGGCACATGGCTCATTATATACACATTCACTTAATAAAAACAAAAGCTGACAGTTATTGAATACTAGGTCCTCAGCACTTTATCTGCATTATCTCATTTAATCCTTCCAACTACATCTTCAGTCCTTATGCAGAAATGGAAGGTTCACTGAAGTGACATAATTTATATGCTGTTATAGCTAATAAGCTCCAGACACAGCCTTGGAACCCAGATGATGTCTCTTATCAAAGTAATCTGTATATCCATTTCTTTCATGATTAGGTTTATACTCTTCAATCCCAATGCATATGTATTTTTGGAGAGTTTTTTATGTGCCAGACTTGGTGTTTTTGTTTTCTTTACATTTTATTTTGAAATAATTTTAGATTTAATTATATTGGTTTTATTTATTCCATATTTTATCTTTCTGAAGAACATGTTCTAAACTTATTTCATATCTTTACAAACTATGCCTAAATGTTTGACTTATTTTAAGTATGTTTAACTCTTTTAACTAATTCTATCTAAAACGGAGAATTCTCCCTCTCATAGATATGGAGTCTGGAGAACGGTTACCATCCTCAACAGCCTCCTCTACTGTACCAACTTCATCTTCTATACCTTCTGTGGCTTCATCGGTTTCTAAAGGCGGCCTTTCCACTGGAGCTGCTTCGCTTAGCTCTGCAATCAACCCATGTGGTGAATATCCTTATTGACTCAATTTTAGAATGCCATCCTTTTATTAATTTGTGTTCCTAGTGTTTTATTCTCAATGCCTCCATTGACCTGTAAGGTTTAACATCCAGTCTCTGCTTTTTCTGAAATTCTATAGCACTGTTTATTACAAGCGTTTCTTGATTATTGGAAGCTCTCTTCGTAAATTTCATGTTGCTGTCACCATTTCAATTAATAAATTAATACAGGCAAAGTTTTTTTTAAAACAATAGGTCATTAAGAGAGTGAAGAAATACAAATGAGTCCTTGGTGATCAGGGTAGGTACCAATGCTGTGAACACTTTGCCCTAATTTGCCTCTGGTATTTGAAATGACCTTTACCAAACTCCAAGTATCTCAGTTCACTGGTGTGCACTAAAGGCAGATCATTTACTGAATGGAAAATATTTTAAAGTTTAGAGCATGACAAGTTTCTATTAAACATGATCATAGTTTATATTGCTAAAAAGAGCTTTATTTCAGAAGTGAAAATACTCTTAATTTTCATTAATTACATAGGAGGTACTTTTATTTTTTAAATCTTTATTGTAGAAAGTATTACATATGTCCCCTTCCCCCCCCATTGACCTCTTCTATCCCACCCCCCACTTCCCTTCCCCTAGCCTTTACCATCCTGTTGTCTGTGTCCATGGGTTATGCATATATGCACACAAGTTCTTTGGTTGATCTCTTCCCACCCACCCACCACCCTCACCTTCCCCATAGGATGTACTTTTAAGTAACTCCCAAAATGAGTTCTTGCCCAAGCACCATTTGGTAGAATACATCCTTTTTAAAAAATACCTTTTAAAAAATACCTAAGCTTGATTAAGTCACTTCTTTATCAATAGGAACCATTTTAATCCTAAATATTTTGAATCTTACAGATTATTTCATAGTAGAACTAAATAGTATTTCACTTTTTCAAGATTAGATTTGTAATTTTGATTAAGTGAAATGCATAAATATAGAATGTTTGGTAACAAAATACCCTAGCAATTTGCCAAATAAATATTTGTTTATTTTTAAATCAATGGAACAATAACAAGAAAGATATCATTTTGTCATTGTTTTATGAAAGTAATTGTCTAAAATTTTCTTCATAATTAGAAAATAACTAAAATTAAATAGCATTGCATTAAAAAAGTAAATAAATGAAATCCCTGTTCTCCTGCACCCTGTACAGTCTTGGTTAACATTTAACAATTTCACCCATACTTCCCTTATATGCAAAATGATAGCTATATATAAATGATGAGTGCCTTTATGATATGCTATGTTCAAAAGGTGATGCCACAATTGGCATTTTACCTCAAGTTACTTTCTTTAAATGATTTGAGAGTTGTACTTTTATAATGTTTCTTTTCTGCTTCTTATAACTATTCTTCTGAATTAGTCTTTAATATATATGGTGTTTCTATAGAAATGTCCTTTTTTATGTCAATGGTTTTCATAAATATTTGAATACAGAACCTTGAATTTTCTGGACACTTTGCTGTCACCTATTTCTCACTTATTTTCTGAATTAGTGATACTTGAATTGATTGTGATTCTGATTAGTCAATTTAGGGCACTGTTTTTCTGTTAGTGATAGTTGGGAAATTCAGAAAGGGGTGGGGTACTAAGTTGCTGGATAACATTAGAAATTTCTTTGTCTAGAAATTTCTTTGTGTAGAAAGGAATATATTTTTTAAAAATATATATATATTATTGATTTTTTACAGAGAGAAAGAGAGAGGGATAGAGAGTTAGAAACATCAATGAGAGAGAAACATCTATCAGCTGCCTCTTGCACACCTCCTACTGGGGATGTGCCTGTAACCAAGGTACATGCCCTTGGCCGGAATCGAACCTGGGACCTTTCAGTCCGCAGGCTGATGCTCTATCCACTGAGCCAAACCGGTTAGGGCGAAAGGAATACATTTTTATTATTTTATTATTTATTTGCCAATTTAAAAGGTTGTAGAGTTTTTGTGTTGATACTTTCATTAAAAGTATAGTTTATTTTTATGTTCAGAAATATATCACTTATTAATACAATACTTTGAATACATCATGAGTCTTTTTCACTTTCCAGGAAAATACTTAGTTTTTAACTTTCACAGTGTGATAATTTATGTTTAAAGTAAAGCCTAGTATTAAGTTCCCGCACCTAATTTTCTTAATTTAATTTGTCACATTTTCCTCTTTTGTTTGATAAAATATTTTTGGCCTATGCATTGTCTGATAATTCTCTCCACTTTAAAATGAAATCATAGAGTAATAATATACCTGAACTCTTTATCTTAAACAATTTTTTAATTTCCTCAAAATTATTTGAGGTATAAAGACAACAAACAGAATTTTCACCTTAAAATGTCAAAATTTCAACAGTTCTTTAATGACACCTTGGAGGACATTCTGTTGTTTTAAAATTATTTTAATTGACCAATCTCTTGTCATCTCCATTAATAGTATGTCTAGAGGAGTTACACTGAGTTACAAAGGATGTGATTCAAACCTGCTTTTAAATTTTGAATGACAAATTTCTTTTGAATCAATACATTATGAGGATTGGAGATTATACCTAATAGTTAGCCTGTTCCTATTATGGATGTGGCAGAAGACATGAGTCTCCTGAGTCAGAGATTTTATTACTTACTAAAGGCCCAATGCATGAAATTCGTGCAAGAGTAGGCTCTCACAGCCCCGGCTGCCTCGCAGCCCCTTGGCCCTGCCCCCTGCCCACTGGTCGCTCCGGAAGGTTGTTCCGCCATCTAATTAACATATTAATTCTTTATTATATAGGATGGCACAGCAAATAACATGAGCATCTTGCTGGCATTGGTTTCCCATGCCTCCCAAGTCCACAGGGCGATGCAGAGCAGCCCACTTGGCTCTTCGTGTGCAGTGGGTTTGTGTCACAGCTTAGGAATACTGAGCTTGGGGACTCTACTTTTGCTTTTAGTTAATGAAAACAAACCTTTTGTCTGGAAGGAGATGTTACCTCATCCTTCAAGATTGACCACTGCAAATGCAATCCTGAGAAATGCCTTGGTTAAAGAGTGGTCAAGGCATTTTACTCTTGGTATACCCACCAATAACATGTAGGGACCTTTGAGGATTGCCTTTCACAAAACATCTTTCAGTAATTTGGATAGAAAATACACTGCAATAAAGATTAATCTGTCCTGGTCAATTTGGCTAAGTTGGTTAGGTGTCTTCCTGTGCACCTAAGTCCCAGTGGGGGTATGTGCCTAGGTTTCGAGCTTGATCCCCAGTAGGGAGTGCGCAGGAGTCAGCTGATCAATGTTTCATTCTTACATTGATGTTTCTCTCTCCCCCTCTCCCTTTCTATCTAAATACAATGAAAATATAGGGGGGGAAAGGTTAATTAATCTGAGGTCATCTGCATATATGTGTCTTATTGATTTTATTAGAATATAAGAAATACAATATATCTTTTCCCTTTAAATTATGATTAAAAAATAACTTGCCTACTTCTAAAAAATAATTTGGGACAGCTTTCAATAACTGTGTTGGTATAGCAAACAAAACAATTAAAATATCAAAATATAGGGTCTAAAAGATGTTAGGTAAAGAAAGCCACCAATATTGCACAAAAACAAACTAGCTGTTAAGAGTAAAAGGAAAACAATGGGATGCATGACTCACATACTAGTGCTAATAAGCGTATCAGTTCCTGAGGAAAAGTAGACTTTTTTCCTGGCCCTGAGTGGAGTAGGGAATATGCAACCAGAACTGTGGTGTGAAAGGCCAAGTGGTGCACAATATCCTGCTTGCCAGTTTCACAGATATTCAGACGGTGCAATATTGCTCTGGGTGAAAGGCGAGAGCATGGTATTTAAACCACTACTTGCATACTTAAACTTTAAAAAGTGGACTTGCTTGAGATTTGTGCTGATTTGACCTAATACAAAGACAGAATTTGGAAAATTGCAGTTATACTTAAGCTGTGCTGTAGGCCAGTGGTTTTCAATCCATTTTTTTTTAGGTAGATCTCTTCAAACAAAACATATAATAATGTCAAATGTATAAAACAGGTAAACTTTTTAAAACTTCTCTAGTTAAAGGTCGAGTATGCTTGCTTTTCTTATTAAAGTTAAGGCAGGCAGGGTAGGGGGGGTGGGGATTGGGTAAGAGATCAACCAAAGGACTTGTATGCATGCATATAAACATAACCAATGGACACAGACAGTAGGGGGATGAGGGCATGTGCTGGGGAGCGGTCATTGGGGCAAAAGGAGACATATATAATACTTTCAACAATAAAGAATCCTATATAATAAGAGAGGAATATGCTAATTAGCTATTATACCCTGAGGCATAATGACCAAGCACATCATGACTAGATCTCGGATTAGCAGGAGGGTGGGCCAGCCAGGTACAAGCAGGCTGTGGAGAGCTACAGGAGGGGGCAGGGCAGCAAGCTATGAGGGGTGGGGGGAGCTACAGGAGCAAGGCAGTGACCTACTGGCTGCAAGCGGGCAGCAGAGAGCTACAGGACCGGGGGCAGCAAGCAAGTGGGAGGCAGAGAGCTGCAGGAGAGGGCAAGGCAACAAGCTATAAGAGGGGGTGGGGGGAGCTACAGGAGTGAGGCAGTGACCTACTGGTGCACGGATTCGTGCCCATGGCTACTAGTTTAAAATAAAATAAAATAAAGATACATAGGCATCTTAAAATTGTAGACCACCTGGCTCTATACAAATGTGCCAAATCATGGTATATTGGGGAAATTATAAGTTCATCAATAGGCCACAACTCAGGGTATGTGTCGGTTATGATAATGATTAACTGTGAATAGGAAAGCATAAACACACCAGCCCATAGATAGGCAATGCTGGGTGGGTTATGCCATTATACACCTGAAGTTCTTCTAATTTTATTATTATTTTTCAAACATTTTATTTTTTACTTTTTATTGATTTCAGAGAGGAAGGGAAAAGGAGAGAGATAGAAACATCAATGATGAGAGAGAATCATTGATATGCTGCTTCCTGCATACTCCCCACTGGGGATCGAGCCCACAACCCAGGCATGCCCTTGACTAGAATCGAACCCGCAACCCATCAGTCCCCAGCCTGACACTCTATCCACTGAGTCAAACCGGCTAGGACAGAAGTTCTTCTAATTTTAAATTCTTTCTTTGAAGTGAGGGACTTCGGTGCTCATATGTGTTTGTCGCCGCTATATGAGGGCTGATCCACCTACAGCACTGTTTTCTAGGAAGGAAGAAGGCAGGGGGTAGGGGCCAGCTTACTTTGACCCATTTTATTTTATTTTACAATCTTTATTGTTGCAAGATTTTACCAATGTCCCCCTTTTGCCCCATTTACCCCTTCTAGCCTTCCCTGCCCCCCACCCCAGGCCTTCTCCACACTATTACCTGTGTCCATGGGTTATGCATATATGCATAGAATCCCTTTTAAAGAGCTTTCCCAGAAATACCATCCAGAGTTTTCCACTTACATCTCTTTCGTCAGAACTGTGCTTCAAGGAAGGCCAGGAAAAATAATTTTTGGATGAACATATTGCCATCCTGAATGAAATAGAAGTTATTAGTAAGGAAAAAGAGCGAATGGAGTGGTAATACCTGCTCTGGCTAAGTGAACAGAGGGTGAGAGGCACAGGAGGTCCCTGGGGAATAGCCTAAGGTTATATCATGTATAACTTCATATGCCATGTTTAGGAATTTAGGCAGAATAATGTGTTAAGAGCAAGGACTTTTCCATTGCAAAGCCCTGAAATTGAGTCTTGGCTTATTCATTTATTAGTTGTGTGAATTTGGGTAAATTACTCCTTTCTGAGCTTTGGTTGCCTCATCTATAACAGATATAATAACACCCACCTTGCAACATTATAGGGATAAATGAGATAACGCCTGGCACATAGTTGGTGTCTAGTAAATGGTAAACATTACTTTTATTTGTATGTCATCCAGGAGGAGGGATTAATATGATCACACGGCTTTGAAATTGACAGCCCTACCACCATGTAGTGCACCAGTTTGCAATGGGGATGGGACTAGAGAAAAAGAAGACTTTTAGGGAAGGTACTTATATTTATCTGGGTGATAAATGATAAGGTCCCAGATTAAGGAGTTATTAGAGGTGGAGAAAGAAACAAGGCCCCAGAAATATTTAGGGAGCCGATTCACATGGGATATAATGACTGAATTTGGGTAAGGCAATGTTGAGAGGGAGATTGAAGCCCTGACATGACTTGGGCAACTGAGTGTGGAGTGATGTAATGAGAAGTGTGGCATATGCATCCATTTAATATCCACACTGTTGCTGATGGATATTTGAGTTGTTTCTAACTTTCGCCAATTATAAACAATCCTATGATTATTATTATACATAGATCCTAATGCATGTAAGCATACTTTTCTGGAGATGTTTTCAACTTTACCAGTAGTACCAGTTTATATTTCCCACCAGCTATGTATTAGAATTTTGATGCCTATCATTCATGTTAACACTTGTCATTGTCAGACTTTTTGATTATTGTCATTGATGAATATGAAGTAGAGTTTCATTAAGGTGCCCTTTTATAAGTTTTTAGCCTTTTGAATCTCATCTCTTTACTAAAGTGATTATTTAGGGCATTGGTGCATACACCTATTGGGTTGTATATCTTTTTCTTAATGGATTTATGAGTTCTTTTTATGTTTTGGATGATGATCATTTTTTCAGTTATGCTTGTGGAAGATATCTTTTCTCAGTCTATGGTGTGTCTTTTTTATTCTACATTGTCTTCTGATGAATAGAACTTCCAATTTTAATATAGTCAGATTTATCAATTTTTTAAATCCTTACCAGAGGATATTTTGTCCATTGATCTTTAGAGAGAAGTGGAGAGGAGGGAGGAAGGTGGAATAGAGAGAAAGAAACGATGTGAGAGAGACATTTCAATTGGTTGACCCCTACGCGTGCCTTGACCATGGCTGGGGATCAAACCTGCAACCAAGTTATGTGCCCTTGACCAGGAATTGAACCTGTGCCTTCAGTCCATGGGCTAACACTCTAACCACTGAACAAAATCAGCCAGGACCCAGATTTATCCATTTTTAAATTTATGGTTATGCTTTTTGTCTTGTTTAAGAAATCCTCCTTGACCTCCAAGGTAATGTGCATATTACTTTTAAGCTTTCACTTATCTCTCATTTAGTATTACTTTGAAAATTATGTGGTTATGAGGTATCAGGCCAGTTGTGATAGAATTAATTATCCTCTTGTTTTGGGAACTATTACCAGTTGGAGTTGTTGGTTAATGTATCAGTCAGATCAAGTAGAAATAACATAAAACAGTAAAGCTGTTTTAAGAAGAAAGTGATTTAATACTGGGAATTAGATACTTATAAAATTACTAGAGGCCTAGTGCACAGATTCGTGCACTGGTGGGGTCCCTCAGCCTGGCCTGCGCCCTCTCATAATCCAGGACCCCTCGGGGGATGTCAGACTGCTGGTTTCGGCCCGACCCCCATGGGCCAGGCCGAGGGATCCCACCCGTACACGAATTCATGTACCGAGCCTCTAGTATGCATATAAGATCTTTGGTTAATCTCTTCCCACCCTCCCCCTGCCCCCCTTTCCTCTGAGATTCATCAGTCTGTTCCATATTTCCATGCCTGTGCGTTGAGCATCTGCCCCTTGGTGGTCAGTGCACGTATAGCTACCAGTCAAACGGTGGAATGGTCGCTTAGGCTTTTATATATATAGATTGAAGAGCTGGCTCCATGAATGATTCAGAGCATTACTGCTGAATTAACCTGCTTAAGGAAACTTCCTCTGGTTTAATCAGGATACTACTGTTCCAACTGATGGTTCCATGGCTCGTGCCACTTCAGTCCAGTGTTGTAATTGGCTCCAGGATTGTTCTGTGCTGCCTGTTAAATCTACACCAGCAAAAAGGATACTTCATGTGCTGCCAATCTGCCAGCTTAATTTAGTTTTTAATTCTTTCCAAATCCATCTGATTGGCAGAATCTAAATTACATGCAGAATCCTAGCTATAAGAAGGACTGGAAAATGTAGTTTTTAACTGCCCAGCTTTTGCATCACAAGAAGGTACCCTAAAAGGAGGTTGGGACAAATGTTAAGTGAGCCAGTTATCTACCTATTTGAACTTATCTGATGATAGCCCCCCAACTTACCTCCCCACCTGTGTATTGTAATAAATTTCTGATACGTATATATGAGCCAACAGTTCTTTTTTTTTTCAGAAAAATAGTATTTCATTATTGCATCTAATAGCTTATGTATGCTTACTATAAATATTGTTTAATAACTGTTCTATGTATCAATGTAAATTAAACCAAAGAGAATAAATGCTTAACTCAAAATAATAGAGCACTTAATTATCACAGATAATAGCAAATATCTACTGTTTCCTTTGAAAGACTATAAATGACTTTTCAAGGACTTCATTCATTCTATATAGTACCATTAATTTTTCTCCATTTACTGGATCACATCCATCAGCATAAAAGTATGTTCTTAGTATCTGCCAACCTAAAAAACAATATATACCCAAAACCTCTTTTCACCTCAAATGCTTTTCTGGCTGTTGCCCTATTTCCTGCCTTGCTTTATAGCCAAACTTCTCAAAAGGTATAGCTGCATGTTTTTTCTCCTTTTTCTTGTCTTTCATGTATATTTCAACCCACACCAAAGTCACTCCTATCCTCATCTCACTCAACCTCTTGGCTGAATTGACACAGTAGACCACTCCGTCCTCCTTGAAAACCTTTTTTGAAAAAAAAGTTTATATTGAACTGGCATTATCTTTTCCCTAAATGTTCGGTAGACTTCACCAGTGAAGTCTTCTGGGCTTGGAAGGTGTTTTTAAATTATTGTTGTTGGAAGATAGTAAACCATGAGTTTATTTTTTAAAATAACAATATGAAACTATTCAGGTTATCTTTTTCTTCTTGAGTTAGCCTTGGTAGTTGATGTCTTTCAAGGAATTTATCCATCTTATCTGTAATTGAATTTATGGGCAAGAAGTTGTTATAAATAGTATCTTCTTTGAATGTCTATAGGATTAGTAGTGATGTCTTCTCTTTCATTGTTGATAGTAACTTGTGTCTTTTCTCTTTTTTCCTTTGTGATTAGAGATTTATCAATTTTATTGACCTTTTTGGCAAACTAACATTGGGTTTCATTGCATTTTCAGTTTTCTGTTTCATAGATATTAGCCCTTTATTATTTCCTTTTGTTTTTCTGTGAGTGTGATTTCCTCTTCTTTTTCCCAAATTAAGGGAAAGCTTTAAGGGAAAACTTAAATCGTTTATTTAAGACCTTTCTCCTTTTCTCATATATCCCTTTAATGTATACATTTAAGTACTGTTATGTCTGTATCCCACAATTTTTGATGTTTTCATTTCATTATCATTATAGTCAAAATGTTTTTTATTTTCCTTTGTGAATTTTTTGATTGATGGGTTGTGTAGAAGTCAGTAATTTAGCATTTAAATTTTTATTGATGTCCATTTTAGTCACATTGTGGTAAAAAACATACTGATGGTAATCTGTGCTCTGTGTTTTGTCTCCTCACTGCTGCTCTTTTAGTCTGGCCCTCTGTGGGTCTCCTTTGTGCCTGTGACAATTGTTGGGACAGCCAAGAACTTAGGCAGAGATGAATCTCCTTCTCCCTGTGGTTTCCTTGCTTCTAAGATTACCCTCTAATTTCCAGCTGCCCTGCCAGCTTTGGACTCTGCCCTGGACACTTCAAGCTTTCTGTTGTCTAAGACAATCATGACGAAGGAATTCTTTCATTTAAGAAACACATTAAACTCAATAGATCTGCTGTGTGTAGCCCTGTCTTTCAAGAGCAGATTCTTTTTGTTCTCTGCTGGCTCTTTGCCATGCCCCTGGGGACCTGCCTCATTCATGCACAGTGTACTTATAGCTATTTGGGTGGTTGAAGCTCTGAATTTGGGTCTCATTCTTTTTGTGATTTGCTCACTGCCAGGATTTCCCTTTTAAATTTTCTGGGTTTTTTTTTTTTTTTTCCAGTCCTGGATTCTGACCACTGGCACCTTTAGTGGATAAGGCTGCTCCTTTTCTTCCACTGTTTTTTGTGGTCATAGTTGTGAGGTTTAGGCAGCATTATCAGATCAAAACACCACAAAGTCATACTTTTTACCCCATCTCATTACCATTTTCCAAGATTAAACTTTCCTCTGGCTTTTCTCTATTTTTGGATGTCTTCTCATATCTTTAGTTTTCTTGTTGTTTTAAATTCAGACTTTATCATTATCCTCTGTGGGTGATTCAAGTGACCAGCTTCCCTACTACTCCACCATTATCTGAAGTTGTCTCCCCCACCCCCTCCCACAAAAACAAACAAACACCAAAAACAAATACAAAAAAAGCAAATAACTTTCTTTTAAAAAATTTTCATCTAGGAGCCCATGGGCAGCATGTGATCCAATCTACCCAGTCTAAACATCACATCTCCCAGACAATAGTGATTGGTTAAGGAATGGGCACATGATGCAGATCAGACTAATGAAAGACTAAGAGATGCCATTCTGGAATTTTTACTCCCACAAACCTGGGAGAAGGCCTATCTGAGGATGTAGAGCCCAGAGAAGAAAGAGAAATTTGGTTCTGGCAAACTTTCAGTCAGTCTTTTCCAAAAGCTTTTGCATTATGTAAGCCAGTACATTCATCTTTTTATTAATTTTGAATTTGGTGTTCTGTACTTTTCAACCTAACTAATACACCCCCATGATCTAATCACTGTCTACTTCAAATTTATATGGAACTGTTCTCACTTTGTTCTGTTACCTTTTAGTCTCCCTGACCTTTAGCTTCTTTAGATACATTCTTTCCCAACTAAGGATCTCTAACATGTTCTCCCTCTGCAAGTTCTTCCTAAGCTGATTCTTTCTTATGCTCAGTTTCAGACATTAATTAGAGAAGTCTCCACTATTATCTGTTTTTGTACCTAGTAATTTCATTCATTGTACTCTTCACAATTTATAATTATACAGTTGGTGGTGTTTTGTTTATTTGTCTATTCATCTACATTTAAAGAGCTGGGCATATGTATTTCCTTTTATCATTATGTCTTCAATAAATGCCTGGCACAAAAATAAATGCCCAGGAAACAATTGTTGAAGAAAGGAAAGGAAGGAGAGATGAATTTGCAGGACTAAGACTTGAAAATCAGATGATAAATGAACTCTAGTAAGTTTTCTAGGCCATTATATAGCTTTGCTCTGGTGATAACAAATGACAACTTCCTGTTTGGATCGAAGGCCTTTGGAATCAGTCCCAGGGATATGCCTCCTCTGCTCTTAATGAGTAGTGAATTGATTCATTCATCAGATATTTATTGAATGTTTATTATGTATGAGACACTTCTTTAGGTATTTGGGATCTATTACTTAGTCCTGTATATGACAGTACCAGTTTATAATATTGAAATATTAACTTGTTTTATACATTGTTGTATAAAAAGTAGTCATACTATTTAAATTATGGTCAAATTATGAGGTCCATGAAGCCAAGGATTATTTCTTTATCACTGGTCTTGAAGGTAGTGATATTTGAATAACCTTTTTTCCCAGTAGCATGCCCTGTTTTTTTTTTGTGTGTTTTTTTTTTAACTCAAATTCAATGCTAAGGCATTCTGGAACTCTGCTAACACATAAGTATCAAATTCACAGATTTTCTGTATAGGCTTTGATGAACAAAAACAAAGATTGGCTGACTTAGAAAAGATACCCAAGTCTGTGTCCTTTCCTTGTCCTCCCCCCTGACAGTTCCTCTATGGGTCTTTATCATAAAGATACTTTGAGGATCTTCCCTGGGAGATCTGCTTAGTGCTTTGTTATAGTGGAACCTTGACTTCCAATCACAATTTTTTATCTTACAGGATGATATGAGACATACTTGTGATTTGATACAATT
Source organism: Myotis davidii (assembly GCF_000327345.1). Lineage (NCBI taxonomy): Eukaryota > Metazoa > Chordata > Mammalia > Chiroptera > Vespertilionidae > Myotis > Myotis davidii. The sequence continues at coordinate 734,023 of NW_006293001.1, read as the reverse complement.
TATTTAAATCTTACTACTTGGATAAAAAATATAATGTTATTTCAGTGCAGTGTTATTTCAGGGCATATCGTTGCCTTGAAACCTCTTGGTTTTCAAGGAATAAAAAAGCAAAGAGAAGAGAAATCTTTAATAGCTAAATGTTAAAAAAGTAATTACTCTTAACAAATTGACTTCAAACATATTGTGTTAAAACTACTTATATTCAACTGCAGAGCCAGGTCTGATATAAACAGGAGATAGTAAGAAACCCATATTCTTATTTTAACACAGAATACAGTACCTTTCACACGGTAAATTCTAAAAATAGCCTGGAGTGTGGCATTTGGTATTGTTTTCTTAGTATCAAGCCAGGGAAAGTTAATTATTTCCTGGAAGTAAAAGGAAGATTTCCAAGTATTAACAGATTTTCTGCCAACTCCCTGCAAAGTATGAAAAAGAGGTCGTGTATTTGATTGTATAACAACCCAAACTGGGATTGTGACACTTACCACTAGATTCTCTTTAGGGTAAAAGTAGAGATTGAAAGTCACACTTAGAATTGAATATGATATTTATACCAAAAAGTTGATAGATGCCCTTGGGTGCATTTAGAAATAATCTTAAGAAGTTTATTCATTAAATCTTCATGTTGTATTCTACATTGCTTTATCAGGCTAGATATAATCCCCTTTTTGGTATCAAAGAGGTATTGCATAGAGAACATGGCTTCAATTCTGGCACATGGAAACTAAAATCTCTTTGCCTAGTTGTATAATTTGAGTAAGGACTTGGTGACAGATTCTGGACTTATTTCTTTGGTTTTGAACCTTATATTAATAAGATGGTTTTATTTTCCTTACGAGTGAAGACATTTAATACTACATTAATGTACATTTATTAACAGAAAGTTCACTCACTTCTGCAGATCAAAACACAATAACGAGTGAAAATTATTTGCTGAAAGCATTATTTCTCAAATTTAAAGTAAATAAGATTATACCATTTATTTTAATTATATTTACCAGAGTACTTTCATGTAGAAACATCTTACTCTGTAGGGTTTGATGAATAGAAATGCAAAAGAAAATGTAAGATAAAAATATAATAAATAAGAAAGTATAAAATTTATCTAATTTATGAATGCTGAAATCAGATCTCATCTGTTTTTATAGTCCAACTTTAAGTGTGTTCTTTTCCCTCCCAGGACATTTATTCAGAGCAGCTGGGGATCAACCGTTTAACCTGTCCACAGTGTCGAGTGCCTTCCCAATGGTCAGCCACCCAGTCTTTGGTCTACATTCAGCCAGCTCAGGGCATTCAGAATTTGGTGGTTTGGGGACACTTGGTACACCCACAGCCTTAGCCGCACATCCCCAACTAGCATCTTTTCCAGGTAAACATCTGTTACAAACAGTGTTCAAGGAAAGAAGGAAAGCTTGAAAATGTTCAAGAAGTAATTTATTAAATTGAACAAAAAGAAATAGTCTAATGCCTGGTATATTAAAACTCTTGTGCAAGAATTTGCTCAATCCTATTTATCATGGGCAAAAAATAGAACCAACACCACACTATGTGTGCTAGGTGGCAATGCAGTTAGATACTTAAGTGTTTAGCTAGGGAAATCGGCATCTGCATCAAAAGTGAATAATTAAGCTAAGTTTTCTTTGTGTTTTTGATGATTTTTTTTCCTCAGCTTTGATGTGAAAAATAGCTTATACTGGAAACCTAAAGTCTAGTACTTATAATAAACAGCTCTGAAATGTTATTTTGAGCTCTCACTTCTCTGCACTTTGTCAGGAAGATGAGCTTGGCTCTTGAATTTCTACATATTCTTTTATAATCAATCAAAACAACTCTTGATTTGCACCACATATGTGGCAGCAAGACCAGAATTATCCCAAATTCTACAGATTATGAGAATTCAGTAAGACACCAAATAAAGTTTAACTTACACAAACATGCTATAATTTGTCTTGTTATATTATTTTGAAAACTAAACTTTAAGTGTTTCCAGTGATTAATTTTACTTTAATAAATTTTAGTTGGGGTTGCTTAAAAATCAGCATAAATGTAGACACAAATTAACTTGAATTTAAATCTGGCTTTGCTGTGTTTTAGCTGTGTGACTTTGAACAAGTAATCTGACCTCTCAGCCACAGTTTCCTCATCCGAGACATGAGGTTATCATCATCATTATAGTACCTATGAAGATGAAAGCAGATAAGCCATGTTAGTGCTGAGTGAAGCATTTGGCACACATAATCCGTACATAATTAGTAATTATCATTAGTATTTCCTCTTGCCCACTTTAATGGGTAATAAATTGTGAAGTGCTTCTATATATATATGATGGAAAGATGGTTAACTATATATTTCAAATACTGTCTTTTGAATCATATTATTCCTTTCATTCAGTTGTCTGGAAGAAGGAATTGTGGGGAGGGGTAGTGTGAGTAGAAAGTTAAAATAAAGTCTTAAACTAAGTCTTAACATTTGTTTAAAAAACACTAATAGAAATTTAATTCAGTCAGTTTCTAGAATGGTTGTTTAGCAAGATAAGCATTCAGCAGATATTTTCTGAAACATAGGATTGCTGAATAAAAATCAAAATAGGTGATATGAATATAGATAGTTACTGATACCTTAAATTTGTTTCTTTCATGGTTTATTGGAGTATTGTTTTTGAGCATTTCTAAAAGAACAATGTAATTACTCGAATATTATTAAATTCCAATACCTTCTGCACTGGAATGATGGTTAACAAGTCTAAGGAACTACTTGTCTGGACTTCAACAATGCTAATACTTCCCACTGTTCAGAAAAAAATTGATTCCCCGAACCTACATAAACTTTTCATTAATTTAGTATGTTATGTGCACTAAGCCAAACAGTTTGAAATACACTACCATAGTACATATTATGTTGTTTATAGTTTTCAGGAGATGGATTAACAAATAGTTATAAGACACAGTCTTTAGTGATAAAAGTATGACTGTAGAAGAATACTATTTTGTCAAATGAACAGAGACTGTGCCTATTTATAGAAAACATGTTTAAGTTGCAGGTTTGCTATAATAACAAATTTAAATTCTGTATTGTTGGCTTTATTCAAAAGGGTAATCAAAATGCCAAATTTTTGAAATGACCTAATAAATGAAGACACACAGGGAAGGAATTACTAGGAATTTTAAATGAGTAAGAATTTATTTTTAAATTTTTATGGACATGTAGATTATTCTGCATTTCAAATGATTAAATCAACAGGTGCAATATTTAATGGACATTTGTATAATTGAAATTGTTTTTGTTTAATATTGAAATTGTATTTCATGGTAATTTCTTTAAAAATATACAATTTTTGGTTATTATATTTTTATATTATATTGCCATGAATTTTGTGAAGTACCTGGCTCTCAAGTATGAAAGATTTTAAAATTCTATATCTTCGAGGCTCTAATTGAGATTTAGCATAGTCTCTGAAATAGTGGAATCTTTCAGTTGAATATGATAAATGAATGTTGCTTTGTGCTGTTACCTCCTTTGAATACATTTAGAAATCATGTGCTGGTTTATGTAATCCTTATTTTTTACATAGCACATTATAAACAAGCTAGTTTGTGAGTGACTAAATTTTTTTATTTTCTTCAATTTGAAAGATAAATTGCTGTTACTTAATAAAAATTGTTATTTTCTATGAAATATTAGACATTTGTACAGTTTGTAATCAGCAGCCCTACAATTTTTATCTTTTTATTCGATTGACCTTATTTACTTGTTTTTTTTAACTTGCGTTATCAGCTTATTTATTACACACATTTTCGTTGTCTTTTTTTCTAGTCCCTATTGTGTACAATTGACATTCTAAAGTACATTTTTGTGTTTTTCCTCAGTTTATGTCTAAAATATTCACATCTTACTACACTTTGAATGCCTTACCAATTTTCTGGTTGTTTACAAAGTCTATACATTCAACTGTAATGTTTTCATTATAGACTCTATATTAAATAATATAAATATGTTTGGAAAACCTCAGTCACTTTTTGTCAGCTATGTGGAACCTAGTTTTCAAATAACAATAGATTCCAACTGTGCTGATATAAGCCCAAAATACACAGTTTTTCTTCCTATCTAAATACACTTCTTTCATCTAAACAGTGGATAAATGATTAATGCCTTTGTGTAGTTATTCTTGGTTGAGTTCCCATCATTCAGGCCCTGCTGAATATACATTGGTGTCATTTCACCAGCAGCGCCTTCCCGCAGTGCAGAAGAATAGCTTTTGCAGTTTTTTGCTTATACTGTTTTTTTTTTCGATCTTTCAGAATGGTAGCCACCATGAACATGTCACTTAAAAAAAACACACACACACACACAAAAAGCAGGTTTGCCATTAGATAATGAAGGTGCACATCACTTTACATCCTATTTTTAATGGAGAGTGATATTCCTAGAAAAGCTTTAAAGACCATGTAATATAGTATACTGACAATATGGAAAATTTCCCATGCTGTATTGTTGAGGTTTTTCCCTCTTATTTCCTTATGTATGTTATAATCGATGAAAAATATTTACATATATATCTTGGAAGATTAGCCTCAAAGGTTATAACTAATTTGGTAATCTAGCAGATTAGTCAGTTGGAAAAGATCATTTCTGAGATTTTAGAAGGGGCAATACAAGACTTTCCTTTGGATTATTTTCAAATCTTTTCTTAATCTTTACCCTTCCTTGAAAAAATGTATTCTATAAAATTTGGCTTCTCTCTGTTTTTAGAAGTTTTAACTGAGAGCCACAATTTGAACATTTAAATTACTTTTTTAAAATATATTTTATTTTATTGATTTTTTACAGAGAGGAGGAGAGGGGAAGTTAGAAGGGAAAGAGAGTTAGAAACATCAACCAGCTGCCTCCTACACAGCCCCTACTGGGGATGTGCCCGCAACCAAGGTACATGCCCTTGACCGGAATCGAACCTGGGACCCTTGAGTCCGCAGGCTGATGCTCTATCCACTGAGCCAAACCGGTCAGGGCTAAATTACATTTTTGATGACTTTCTACATTCAGTCATTTTGCAGTGATAAAACAATCATTATTATTTGTAACTTATAAGAGGAAGTATGGCCAAAGTTTATGATTTTTTTCATTAACTTTAAGGAGAAACTTTATAAATATTTTATATTTTAATATGACCTACTTGTTTTGAGATCTTCTTTGAGCTTTTTTTATTCTTAGCTTCCCCTCCCCGCCCGAAAAAGAAAAAGAAAGAAAGAATAAGGCTTACTGATTTTACCGTCTTTATGTTTCTGTTTGAGTATAGAACTTTTTCTTTCATAAATGCATGTGAAGTATACTGGATAACAGTATTCTTTGTATTACTATTTAAACAACCTGATTTATTAGAGCCATATCTATGATATATATAATTTGAGGAAATTTTTAACACTAATCTAAAATCCTAAGGTATTGAAATAGGTTGGTATAGTGTTAAATATTTTTTTCTTTTACTATAGTAAAAGTCATCAGAGTCAAATAAATCTTTAATATTCCACGTTTTCCATTTTATTTTTAAAACCTTTGTTCTTTATAAAGTTGAACTCAAGGAGGCTGCTGAACAAAGATTCCTGGATACTATCTTTTTGTTTTTTTCCTTAATATATTTTTATTGATTTCAGAGAGGAAGGAAGAGGGAGAGAGAGAGAGAGAGAAACATCAATGATGAGAGAGAATCATTGATCAGCTGCCTCCTGCACATTCCATACTGGGGATTGAGCCCGCAACCCGGGCATGAGCCCTGATCAGTAATTGACCAGTGACTTCCTGGTTCACAGGTCAATGCTCAACCACTGGATACTATCTTAATGAGAAGAATGAGTGTATAACTTCTAAATAGCAACCTTACAAGTAGAAAGATACAGCAATTCTGTTCCAAATTAAAACGTCACCATTTTTTTTCAGGAATAAAATATAAAAAGCATTGTTACATCAACTAGAAAGTTAATCCAAGTATTTTTGCTTGTCTGTTTGGTGTCTGGTTTTGAGGTGCAGAATGGTGGCGAACAGCAGATGTTCATACTCGTACAGGGGCAGCCTTCTTTCCACCGTTACTGGGAATTCCACCACTGTTTGCTCCTCCAGCCCAGAATCATGATTCTTCTTCATTCCATTCAAGGACTACAGGAAAAAGTAATCGAAATGGTCCTGAAAAAGGTATTAACTTAAATGAAGTATTTAAAATCCTCTGCTTCAATACGTATTATCGGTAGAGTTCAAGTTTAATAACATTTATAAAGTATTGTGCTGGACACTTTCACATTGCATTGCTTAATCCTTATAATAACTCTTTGGGATTGGAAATATCCTCATTTTGCCACCAACCATTAAATACCATTTAGTGGGTTTTTGGCAACCAAGGTTAAATAAATTATTTAAGGAAATGTTGCTTACAGATTGATTTAGCATCGCAGGATTTGAACGCAGGTCTTCTAACTCCAAACTCTGCTGCTTTTGCCTCTGTATCTCACTAGCTTTTTTATGTAACCCACTATAATATTTACTTCTTCTGTAATTAAGCTTTAAGTTGATTAAAACTAATATCCTAGTATTCTTCTTTTTTAATGATTATTAACATTTCTGTTGTTCATGGTTGTTAGACTATCATTTACAAATTATAGTAACAATTTAGATGGTTTATTATTATCTTTCTTTTTGCTTGAGGTAGTATTTGGGGGAGTTTTCTCTGAAAGGATGAGTGTTTTCATTTAATTATCTTTCTTGATGTTTTAAAAAATTGAAGTGTAAATCACATAAATGTAAAATTAACTATTTTAAAGTGAATAATTCAGTGGCACTTAATACATTCACATCATTGTGTAAGCGTCACCTCCATGTAGTTTCAAAAACATTTTCATCATCCCAAAAGGATTTATGTGTTGTGAATATCTCATAGATCTTATCATACAATTTGTGACCTTTTGTGTCTGGCGCTTTCACTTTACATTATGTTTTCGAGAATCATCACATTATAGCATATAGCATTACTTCATTCTTTTATGTGGTCAAATGAATTCTATTGTATAAACATCTTTATTTATTTTTTCAAGGTGTAAATGGGTCAATAAATGGAAACAGTACTTCATCTGTGTCTGGTATCAACACATCTGTACTATCCACTACTGCTTCCAGTTCCATTGGACAAACTAAAAGTATAAGCTCAGGTGGAGGAAATCGAAAATGTAATCAGGATCAAAACAAAAACCAGCCTTTGGATGCTAGAGCTGACAAAATCAAGGATAAAGTAAGTTATTCTTTGAAGGACAAATTTATAACAAATCTATATGTAGCATTCCAGAAGTCAAACCACCTGTGTCTATGGAATAATTTATTATGAGTTACCAAGTTCTATTTTTGTGTATGTTTATTTTTATGGTGTGGTACTAATATCATGTATTTTAAAAATTACAACTGTCAGCACCAGTAATAATGAAAATAATAATAATAGATAAGATTTATTGAGAACATACCAGCTCTGCACGAATTGCTTTCCTTGTAATATCTATTTCAATCCTCCCCATACCTCTAATGAGGTAGGTACTATTATTAAAATGGGGAAACACAGCCCTAAAATAGTGCATCAATTAGTGGTCAGGATTTGAAGTCTGGCAGGTTGACTCCAGATCCCATGCTTTAGGAAACCAAAAGCAAGCAAGAAAAACTTTTTTAATGGAAATTTTTGTATATACAGAGTAGATGGAATAGCATAATAATCTTACGTACCCATTATCCAGGCTCAGTAATTATCACCTTGAGGCCAACTTTATTTTGCTATGTCCCCAACTGTACAAATAATCAATTTAATGCCTCTCAGTTCTAAATTCACCCTCCTCTTAAAATATGTGTGTGTGTGTGTGTGTGTGTGTGTGTGTATTGATTTGATTGATTTTATAGAGGAAAGGGGAGAGAGATAGAAACATCAGTGATGAGAGAAAATCACTGATTGACTTGCTCCTACACGCCCCCTACTGGGGATCAAGCCGCAACCTGGACACATGCTCTGACTGGATATCGAACCTTGACTGACTGGGTCATAGGTCAAAGCTCAACCACAGATCCACACCAACTAGGCTGCTTTCTGTTGTTTTGACAGTTGGCACAATGTTAAATCATGTTAGAAGGGAGTCCCAGAGAAACACTGGAGTGGAAGGGTTTTCTGTTCCTGGTTCCAGTGTTTTCTTCTTGTTCTTATGCTATGGCTGCTGGTTGTATGTAGGAGACTCAGCAGTGCACATCATATAGTGAGTTTCACTGGCATCCCAGCAGACAGCTCATTCCAGTAGACCCCCATTGTAAGCCTGTGGTTTCATTTTCTGCAGTTCCATTTACTTTTAGTCAGCCGCCATCTGAAAATATTAAATGGAAAATCATAGAAATAGACCATTCATAAGTTTTAAATTGTGTGCTGTTCTGAGTAGTATGATGAAATCTCGCACCATCTCACTTCATCCCACCTGGGATGTGAATTACGCCTTTGTCCAGTGTATCCAGGCTGTATACACTACCTACCTGTTAGTCACTGGGTGTCCATCTCGGTTATCAAATTGACCGCTATGGTATTGCAGTGCCTGTGCTCAAGTAATCTTTATGTTACTTAATAATGATCCCAAAGTGCAAGAGTAGTGATGCTGACAACTTGGGTATACCAAAGAGAAGCTGTAAAGTGCTTTCTTTAAGTGAAAAGGTGAACCGTCTTGACATTAGAAATGAAAAAAAAAAGTATTCTGAGGTTGCTAAGATATACAATAAAATGAATTCTTTGTTAGTGAAATTGTGAAGCAGGACAAAGAAATTTGTGCTAGTTTTGCTATTGTACTTTAACTGTAAAAGTTATGGCCGTAGCGTGTGATAAGTGCTTAGTTAAGATAGAAAAGACATTAAATTACTCAGTGGAAGACCTAAACAGAAAATATGGTCCAATTGACAGCAGTGTGTTGTACCAGATAATCGAACCTATACAGAGACTTCAGCAAGGGATCCCCTGAAATGAGTGACACCAAGCCATATAGTGCAAGTAAGGTTCAAGAATAGGTTTGGACTGAAAAGTGTAAAATGATTGGAGAGAGAGAAAGCACATTTGCATATTACAATGGTTCTACTTTATTATTAGTTACTAGAGGGCTAGTGCACAAATTCATGCAAGGGTGGGTCCTCGGGTTGGCCTATGGAGATCGGGCCCCAGCTCATGCACCCAGCCTCACACCCCAGCTCACGCTCCCAGCCTTACAGCCCCACAGCCCTGCCTGGCACCCCTCCTTGGCCTGGTGCGGCCCCCTCACCTGCTCCACCATCCCACCTGCAGAGCGATCGATCATGGCCGAGCCCCCCCGCACCCCGCTCCGGCTCCCTCAGTGCCTGGGAATGCCACTGGTGGCTCTCAAACTCATTTTACTGGTGCCCCAGCGAGCGGGTTCCCAGCAATTTTTTCTGGCATTCACTTTCACCTGTGATACCTCAGTGAGCTCCTCTGCCATCCAATGGGCAACAGCCACATCCTCTCCAACGGAGTTTGAAGCTAAGTCTTAGGTAACGAGGGCTTGGAGGAGAGAGGCCCTCTTCCAAGTTTATCTTAGTCTACCATAGCTCTGCAGGAAGTGGCAATTTCATTCATTTTTCTATCCCAGTATTCTTTTTTTCATTTTTATTTATTGATTTTAGATAGAGAAACATTGATTTGTTGTTCCATTTGTTTATGCATTGATTAGTCGCTCCTTGTATGTGCCCTTACCAGAGATCGAACCCCAACCTGAGCATATCAGGACAATGCTCTAACCGACTGAGCTACCCAGCCAGGGCCTATTCTAGTATTCTTTTTCCCCTCTTAGTAGTTCATCTTCTGTTACTAATTCTTTATGATAAAATTTCCCTGTTCAAGTTGCTAATGTGGTTCTGCTTCCTGACTAGACCTCATCCTATATAATAAAAGCCTAATATGCTAAGTGTCAAGTTGTCTGGTTTGCCATTTAACCAATCAAAGTGTAATATGCTAATGATATACTAAGGCCACTCAACCACTCGCTATGATGTGCACTGACCACCAGGGGGCAGACAGTTGACTGGTTGACCAGTTGCTATGATGTGCACTGAGCACCAGGAGGAAAATGCTCCGACCAGTAGGTGAGCTTGCTGCTGGGGTCCAGATGATCAGGACTGAGCAAGACAGGCCAGACATGCCCTGGAGCCCTCCCACGATCCCTCCTTGGCTGGCCATCCTCCTGCGTCCCTCCCCAGCCCTGATCATGCACTGGTGGGGGTCCCTTGGCCTGGCCTGTGCCCTCTTGCAATCTGGGCTGAGGGACCCTCCCTCACCTCCCAAGTGCACTATTTTCTCTCACATCTGGGCTGAGGGAGCTCCCTTCCCCCAAGTGCATGATTTCATGCACCAGGCCTCTAGTTTGTTATATAAAAGCATATGAGGCCCTAACAGGTTTGGCTCAGTGGATAGAGCATCGGCCTGCGGACTCAAGGGTCTCAGGTTCAATTCTGGTCAAAAGCATGTACCTTCGTTGCCGGCACATACCCAGTAGGGCAGGGGTCCTCAAACTTTTTAAACAGGGGTCCAGTTCACTGTCCCTCAGACCGTTGGAGGGCCAGACTATAGTTTAAAAAAAAAACTATGAACAAATTCCTATGCACACTGCACATATCTTATTTTGAAGTAAAAAAAACAAAATGGGAACAAATACAATATTTGTATTTGCATGTGGCCCACGGGCCGTAGTTTGAGGACCCCTGCAGTAGGGAGTGTGCAGGAGGCAGCTGATCAGTGTTTCTGTCTGTCCATCCCTCTCCCTTCCTCTCTGTAAAAAATCAATAAAATATATTTTTTTAAAAAGCTTCTGAGAATTGTAGTGGGTGTGCAGATCAAATGTGGTAAATCCACTCCAATATTTTTGTCACTCTAAATAAGCCTTTAGATTTCCTCTTCCACATCATGCCAGAGAAGCTGTGACATTTCAACTTTATTAAATGAAGGTCACCACTAAGTCTTGGTTTCTTTTATTCAACCAAGTAAGCTGAGATAACTCCATCTACATGAACTAACACATTATGTCCAGAATTGTCAGTACGTGCACCTTTATCAGTGAATTTGGTCCCATTTGTAATGTCTTCTGGATTGAGAACTCTTGGTTTATTATGAGTTAAATCCCAAGCATCAACTGCAAACATTCTGGGAACAGATAATCAATAGAGCAGTGTCTTCTCATCTACATTTTATGAAAACCACTTTTAGGGACTGGTTTTCTGGGAAAAGAGCATCCAGAGTTTGTGATCCTGCACAGATCACTTTCTCTGCCATCTCAGCTGAAATATTAAGGGGGCTGGGAAGCTTCTGGCACACCATAGCAAGAAGAACAAGATATGCATAGCCACTGACTACAAGTAGTATTCATCTATTCTTTAAATACGAAAAACATGCATCCTAGGTTCTAATTTTTAGTCCTAAGGAACTACTTTATCAAATTTTCCTTGCCCTTCAAGACAGTACAAGCTCCTAGATTTTTCAGTTCCCTTTTCAACAGAAGATAAATGCTTTCCAGAAGACCTTTGAGGGTCTGGGGGAAGGTCGTCTGCTAAAGTCAGAAGCCTCATTGTACCCAATCACAAAAACTCAATAAGACTATACTTGGGCTCCAAGACAAACATTCTGTTACCCCTGAAACAAAAGTGATAAAAGACTCTTGCTTATTTCCTTCCAGGAACACAGGTTTCAGGATCACACTCTCTACCTGTTATTTATTTTCCCCTCTTGTTTCCCTGCATTTATATTTTTATTTAAAAAATTTTTTAATTACATTTATTGGGGTGACATTGGTTAATATGATCATCCAAGTTTCAGGTGTGAGTTTCTATCTTTCAAGACCTGTATATTGCACTATATGCCTACTACACAAAGTCACATTTTCTCTTGTTACCATATATTAGGACCCCCTTCATCCCTACCTCATCCTCTCTGGCAACCACCACACTGCTATTTGTGTTCACAAGTTTCAGTTTGATATCTCAAATATGAGTGAAGTCATATGGTTCTTAGCTTTTTCTGACTGAATTATTTCACTTAGCATAATATTCTCAAGGTCCATCCATGTTGTTGCAAATTGTAGTATTTCATCCTTATGAATTGCAGTAGTAGTCCATTCTGTATATGTACCACAGTATATTAATCCACTCATCTATTGATGGGCACCTAGACTGTTTCCAAATCCTAGCTATGTTAAATTGTGCTGCTATGAACACAGGGGTGCATATATCCTTACTGGTGGGTGTAATCCTTTGTATTTCTGTGGTGTTGTCAGTGGTTACTTCTCCCCTTTTGTTTCTGATTTTTTTATATATTTTTTTATTGATTTTTACAGAGAGGAAGGGAAAGGAATAGAGAGTTAGAAACATCGATGAGAGAGAAACATTGATCAGCTGCCTCCTGCACTCTCTCACCGGGGATGTGCCCACAACCAAGGTACATACCCTTGACCGGAATCAGACCTGGGACCCTGGAGTCCGCAGAAGCTCTATTCGCTGAGCCAAACCGGTTAGGGCTGTCCGGTCTTCTATTGCAGGACATTTTGGTTGTTCCCATTATCTTGCCTCCATGAATAATTCTGCAGTGAACATGGGGGTGCATATAACTTTGTGAATACATGTTTTCAAGTTTTACTTTTTAATTACAGTTATCATATAATATTATAGTAGATTCGGGTGTACACCCCAGTCATTAGAAATTATATAACTTACTAAGTGATTATCCTGATAAATTTCTTATTCATATGACACCATGCATAGTTATTAGAATATCATTTACTATATTCCCTAAGCTGTACTTTACATCCCCATGACTGTCCTTTAAGAACCAATTTGTACTTCTTAATTCCTTCACTTTTTCACCCATCCCTTCAAATCCCCTCCCATCAAAATGTTCTCTGTATCTATGAGTCTGTTCTGTTTGTTTCTTTACTTGGGTTTTAGATTTAATTGTTGATAGGTATGTATTTATTGCCATTTTATAGTTCATATTTTTGATATTAAAAATTATTCTTGAAGAAGACCCTTTAATACAGCGGTTCTCAACCTGTGGGTCGTGACCCCTTTGGGGGTCGAACGACCCTTTCACAGGGGTCACCTAAGACCATCGGAAAACACATATATAATTACATATTGTTTTTGTGATTAATCACTATGCTTTAATTATGTTCAATTTGTAATAATAAAAATACATCCTGCATATCAGATATTGTTGCAGCATTAGAAAGGTTGAGAACCACTGCTTGCTTTAATAATTCGTATAATACTGGTTTGGTGGTGATTAACTCTTTTAGCTTTTTCTTGTCTGGGAAGCTGTTAACTTTGATTCTAAATAATAGTTTTTCTGGGTAGTGTAGTAATCTTGGTTGTAGGTCTTTACTTTTCATTGCTTTTATTATTTCTTTCCATTTCCTTCTGTCCTGCAAATTTTCTGTTGAGAAATCAGCTGACAGTCTTATGGGAGCTCCTTTGTAGGTAACTTTTTTTCTTCTTTTAAAATTTGTTTGTTTTTAACCTTTTGCATTTTAATTATATGTCTTGGTGTGGGCCTTTTTGGGTTCATCGTGTTTGGGACTTGCATGTCTGAGCTTCCTGGACTTGTATGTCTGTTTCCTTCACCAGGTTGAAGAAGTTTTCTGTCATTATTTTTTCAAATAGTTTTTCATTTCCTTGCTCTCTCCATTCTTCTTCTGGCACCCCCAAGTTGGAGATGTTGGTATGCTTGAAGTTTCTCAGAAGCTCCTACACTATCCTCATTGTTTTGTATTCTTTTTTCATTTTGCTGTTACGATTGGGTGTTTTTTTCCTCCTTTTATTCCAAATCACTCTTTTGATTCTTGGCTTCATCTGTCTACTCTACTATTGATTCTCTGTTAATTATTTTTCATTTCAGTTAGTGTATGCTTCATTTCTGACTTTTACCTTTTTATGGTTTCCATGTCCTTTTTTATGCTGTTGAAGTTTTCTCCCATTTCATCTATTTTCCTGCTAAGTTCTTTGAGCATCCTTATAACCAGTATTATAAGTAGTGCATCTAGTAGATTGCTTGTCTCCATTTTGTTTAGTTCTTTTCGAGAGATTTATTCTGTTGTTTCATTTGGGACATGTTTCTTTGTCTCCTCATTTTGGCAGCCTCTTTGTGTTTGTGTCTATGTATTAGGTAATTAGTCTCTAAGGGCCTGGTAGAGTGGCTAAATGAGGCAGGTGTCCTGTAGGATCTAGTGACACAGCCTCTCCATTCATCTGAGCTGGGTACTCCAGGTGCATGTGCATATGTGCATACCCCTCCCCCAGTGTGGCCATTGTACACCCAAGGTGTACAATGTTGTGTACACCTTCCTGTTGTAGTTGAGTCTTGATTGCTGTTAGCACATCAGTGAGAGTGATTTATGCCCAGACTGATCGGCTGCAAAGACTGGCTGCTTCCACCGTGGAGGATCAGCTATGCCTGCGCCCACCCCACAGAGCAGGACTTACTTCAGTGGGGCCCTGGTGTCTGCTGAGTCTGTGGTGGAGGTGGTTGGGTGGTGCTTTGACATGGTCTGAAGCTGTCCATCAGTTACCCTGACTCTTGGGCCTCTCAGGAGGTGAAGGCCAAGGCCATCTTCTGTCTGTATTCTGGGGCCACACGGCAAAAGCTACAAAATGATCTGTTAATGGCTGCTATTTGTGCTAGGCTTGGATGCACTGGAGAGAGGCCAATCTGTGAACCAAGTATGCTGTCACTAGTGCTGGGCCTGGGGCCACTTAGCAAGTGGTACAGGGCATGCTAAGGCCAGACGCTGCTTATTTGAGAGATTTTACGAAAGTCTGAAGCATGAGCCAAGACAGGCCATTCCTATGGAAAAGACACTGGAAAAACGTGGGTGGGACCAAAAGTTGGGTTGGGCATGGTCTGAGGGTATTGCAGGGTGGGGCGAAGAGGGACAGCCAGGTTAATGGAAGCTCAAATATGGTGTCTGCCTGTAAGTCTGTGTGTGTGTGACGGGGCGGCGGGGAGGAGGGAAGGGGTCTCATCAAAGGAAAAATGGCCTCTGCCAGCACTTCTGTCTGGCAGAAAGCTGCCCTCCAGCTCTCCCCCTGATGCCAGATAATTCAGTTCCTCCCCGTATGCCCCTGGTACCTTTAACGCTGCTGCCTCAGTGCTGGAACGTAGAGGGAGTGAGCCTGAGTAAGTTTGTGTGCAGGACCTTTAAGTCGAACTGCCTAGGGCTCCAGCAGCCCTCCATCTCACTTAGCCACACTTCCAGCTGGTTTTTACACCAGAAGTTATGGGGACTTCTCTTCCTGGCATTGGAACCCTGGGGTGGAGGGCCTGGTATGGGTCTGGGACCCCTTGCTCCTCAATGGGGACCTCTGCAGCCGAGATACCCCTCCTGAGGGCCAAGGGTGGGCAAACATTATGAGCCAGGTTGATGGAGGCTCAGATATGGCACCTGCCTCCCAGCTCAACAATGGAACAGTGGCCTGTGCCAGCACTTCTGTCTGGGAGAAAGCTGTCCCCCAGCTTTCACGCTGATGCCAAATAATTTAGTTCCTCCTCACATGTCCCTGCTGCCTTTTGAGTTGTTGCTTCAGCATTGGAGCTTAGAGGGAGTGAGTCTGAGTAATTTTGTGCACTGGCCCTTTGAGAGGAACTGCCTGGGACTCCAAGCAGCCTCCTTGCCACTCAGCTACAATGCCTGCTGGTTTTAAAGCCAGAAGTTATGGGGACTTCTCTTCCTGGCATTGGAACCCTGGGGTGGAGGGCCTGGTATGGGTCTGGGACCCCTTGCTCCTCAATGGGGACCTCTGCAGCCGAGATACCCCTCCTGAGGGTATCACCAGGGTGGCCACACATGGGTGTGGGACCAGCCTGTTCCCTCCTAGCAGTTTGATGTTGCTTCTTCTTTAAATCCCTAGTTGTAGGACTTTTGTTTGGCTAGATTCCAGGAGATTCTGAATGACTGTCATTCTCTAGTTCAGTTGTCATTTTGATGTGGTTGTAGGAGAATTCGAGTACCACTTTTCCTACACCACCTCCTTGATCAGAAGTTCTGTACCTGTTTCTCTTCAAGTGCTCTTTACTCTCCTCCCTTATCATATCTTTCAAGGGCATTCCCAATAGAGTGAGCTCCCAGGGTCTATCTGCGCTGCTGCCAGCTTCTTTGAATGCCAGACAGTGACTGAAACACCATCCATTCCTTATTCTCATAACATTTTGAAACAAATCCCACACATCGTGCCCTGAATATATTTTTACATATATTTCTACAAGTTGAAAGTCCATATTTTTAAAACTTACACTATCCTACCTCTTAGAAATAGTGCTAAAATCTAGTAAAATCTAAAATCTTCAGTACCTTAACAATGTAGAAGGCATTGAACAAGACTTTGAAGGCATGGATATGAAACAGATCTTTTCCTTAGTTCTAATAAGGAGTCTACATTGACATCCCTAAACAAAATCAGTGTTGTTAGAGTAAAAGGTGTTTCCAGTAACTAAAAACTTACAGAGGCACCTCTCTAATGATAAAAAGGGATTGATTCTGAGATAGCATAGTGGTGTTCATAGACATCTACATAGAAATAACACTAGAAAGACATGGGTTATCAAATGAGGGAAACTAGAACTTAAGATTTCAGAAGAAGGGCACCTTTGGATCATACGTGGTCTGGCATGAATTGTAGTAGTAGGCTGTTGAAGTAAAATGGACATGAAGGACATTGTCGCTAAAGAAGAAGATCCTATAGTTTTTACCCAGTAATTTTCAGTTTTACGAAGCTTTAAAAAAATTTCTTCCTTAGCCCTCTTCTTATGTAGTTTGAAAAGATATTCTTCAGTTAATTTTGATAATCTTCCCTGGGTTATACGTTTACATCATTTTGTACTGCTCACTTAATATCCTTAAGTCCAAGTCCCTCATGTAGTCTGCATGTTTATTTAGAATAAAGATATTTTAAATTAAACAAATTAAGTCACAAACTAAAATATACACACAGCCTGTTGGCAAAAAACTAATAATAATAATAATTCAAGTTTGAATAAGTTCCGCTCCTGCTGCCATACACAGCAGCCAAAACATAAATGGTTTGATGATTTTAAAACGTCATATGTTATCACTCCCTCTAATAGTTTCTTATCCCACTTAGAATTAATCCTTGTCATGGCCTACAAGACCCTGTGAGGTAAGATCCCTGCCAGTCTATCCTGCCATATCTCCTATGTCCCTGGTTTCCTGTGTGTGCCATAGCTAGTCTAGTTGGCTTCCCCATTCTGTGAACATATTAAACTTGTTTCCTTTGCTGCTTCCCATATTGAAGCATTCTTCACTTGTTCTCCATTTAGGTCTCAGCTCAGAAAGGTTCAATCTGTAGCTAAATCTTTACCCCACCCCACCCCCAAAACACACTATCTATCCAATTATCCTGTTTTTTAGTCATGGTATTTATCTCTAAAACCCCTTATTTATATTGTTTGTTGATTCTCTGCCACCAGATCCCACTAGGGCAGAGTTGCTCTCTCTTTGTCACACCCCTCTATCCCCAGAGACTAAAGCATTCCCAGTACATAAGAGCCTTGAATATGTGCTAGTTTTTTATTGGAAGAAATAAGTATATAGTGAAACGAAAGTTCAAGGAGAGGGTTCTGAAATCCTTTTCCAGATTGAATGGGGGGTGGGTTGCTGGAGGGGTTAATAAGCTCTTCTTTGATCATTTTTTGATGAACCTAAGAAGACTCATTTTTTAAATGTTTAAATGGCATAACAGACATCCTACCTAATTATGTGTGAATGAAAAAGAACTAACTACACACACACACTAATAGCAATTAAGGAGATGAAATTGGTGATATTGACACTCATTTTTCTAATATCTGGACTTGCAGCTCATATCTCCTTTGTTGTTGTTTTTTAAGTAGGGTCTAAATTGGTTACCTTATAAAAAAAAAAGCTTAGACTCTGCACATGGTCAGAGTATGCTATGCAAAACCACCTGCATCAGGATCACATTATGGGCATGTTAATGCAAATCCCTGTGTGCTGTTTGGAATTGGGACCTAGGAATCAGTGGGTTGCAGCAAGCTTTGCCAGTGAACATCGCACCATAAAGATTTAGGGTCTGCATCACTAGACTTCACTCTTGAGAAGTGTAGGCCCCATTTCTCATGCCATCTATAATAATAAAAGTGCAATATGCTAATTAGACTGGACAGCCAAACGACCTTCCTCATGACCTTCC
>NW_006293001.1:711135-715675 GCF_000327345.1 Myotis davidii | reverse complement strand
TTCCACATGAATCCGGGGCTGCGAGGGAAGCCTGGGTTCCAGGTGCCTGCTGACGGCTGGAGGGAAGCCCAGGTCCTGGGTGCCAGAGGAAAGCCAGTGCTGGCAGCCGGGGAAGGAAGGTCTACTCTTGCACGAATTTCGTGCATTGGGCCTCTAGTCTTTAAATAAAAAAACCACACAGATGACTTGGGCATGGAATAGGAGTTTATTTCTTCCTGCTAGATCACTATAGCGCCCTCATTCCTTTCCTTTCGTATCTAGCCTTTACTGAAACCAAAAGTGATAACTTCAATTTAGATTCCTTATGATTTTCATAGTCTTACTATAGGTGCTTAGAAACACACAACAGTTTGTTTGCAACGAAGTGTTTCTCCAACAAATGGTAGGCTTAATATTCCTATATTACTGTTGTTTCCCTTTTGTCTCTACTTTGGTTCCTCGTCACTTTCTGCTTTAGTGTGAGAGAAGATAGCTCAGGGAATGGTGGTAACTGTTAGTTGGCTTATTGAAGGTATGTCTCTGGGGGAAGCATTGCAGTTGCTAGTTTGGAGCAGTTACAGTACCATTGAAAGCGAAATGAAACAGCAGGAGTGAACCTCCTCACTTCTATGTATTTTACTCGATTTGAATCAAATTTCAAAAGGCATGAAGGAAGAGTATAGATTTGCAATCTGTAACTATGGCTTAAATTTGACTTCCTGGTAAAGAGATATATGATTATCTTTCCTTCACCAGGCCCAGTAGTCATGAAAGGCCCTATTTCTATTAAGGCCATAGCTTTCATATTTGTAAGGCCATAGCTTTTGTAATTGGTTGATTACCTTTTCTGTATTTTGTTCTTTATCAGCAAACACTATTGAAATATTCCTGAGTAACTTTGGATTGTACTCAATCTTATTGCTCTATCATTTCAGTATTTCTCCTTTCAGTCTTCCTGTTGGCAGAATTTTAACTTTTCCAAAGTTATTTAGTTATAATTTATACTAGAGGCCCGGTGCACTCGGTGGGGAAGGGGAGTCCCTCAGCCCGGCCTGTGCCCTCTCGCAGTCTGGGACCCCTCGGGAGATAACGATCTGCTGGCTTAGGCCTGCTCCCAGGTGGCAGAGGGCAGGCCCAATCCCTAGGTGCAGCCCCTGGTTGGGCTCAGAGCAGGGCCGATTGGGGAATTGGGGCACCGCCCCCTGTCATGCACAGAGCAGGGCCAATCAGGGGGTTGGGGCACTGCCCCCTGTTACTCACAGAGCAGGGCCCATCAGGGGGGTTGGGGCTCTGTACCCTGTCACGCACAGAGCAGGGCCGATCAGGGGGTTGGGGCGCCGCCACTGACACACTCAGGGCAGGGCCGATGCGGAGGTTATGGCTCTACCCCATCACACACAGAGCAGGGCCCGTGGGGGGGGGCGGGGTTGGGGCGCTGCCCCCTGTCACACACAGAGCAGGGCGATCAGGGGGTTTGGGAGCTCCCCCCTATCAGGCACAGAGCAGGGCTGATCAGGGGGTTGGGGTGCCTTCCCCTGTCATGAACAGAGCAGGGTGGATAGGGAGGTTGTGGCCCCGCCCCCTGTCACACACAGAGCCACAGGGCGATCAGGGGGTTTGGGCGCTGCCCCCTGTCACGCTGATTCCGGTGCTGGGAGGCGTATTACCCTTTTACTATATAGGATAGAGGCCTGGTGCACGGGTGGGTGCCGGCTGGGTTGCCCTGAAGGGGGTCCTGGATCAGGGTGGGGGTCCCCACTGGGGTGCCTGGCCAGTCTGGGTGAGGGGCTGTGGGCTGATTTCAGGCTGGGGGAGACTGAAGCTCCCAACTGCTCCTTTTTTTCTTTTTTATTCTGGGCCAGCTTTAGCTTTGAGGCTTGGCTCCCGCTCTTAGGCCTCCGCAGCTGAAAGTAGGTCTCTGGCCTTTGCTTACATTGTTGCGATCCTGCTGGCTGAAGCCCGGTGGACTAAAGTTTAGCTTCTGTATTTGTTGCAATGTTCAAACTGCAGGCTCAGAGGCCGGCAAGGCAGGCGGGGGACCTTGGAGTCCTCCGTCACTGAAGCAAACAAGCCTCATGTTAGTTTCAAGCTGCCTGGCTGCCGGCCGCCATCTTGGCTGGGAGTTAATTTGCATATCTCCCTGATTAGCCAATGGGAAGGGTAGCGGTTGTACACCAATTACCATGTTTCTCTTTTATTAGATAGGATTATGATTTTTCCTCTTTTTATCCACTACTATTGTCTATTCTTTAAACTCCAAACTTTCCTTTTCTATGACCTAATGTTCCTTACAACTTTAGAGTTCCTTTTTTCTATAGAATCTTAAGTGTTCCAGAAATTAATCTTTCTTTATCATATTTTTCTTTTTTATGTGAAATATGAAAAATTAAAATTTTGACCTTAATTAAAGCAGCTTGTAAGTCCTTTGCTACCTGTCTTATCTTCTCTATAGTACTTATTATTGTATGGAATTATTTGCCTTTATATTAATCATCTGCCTACCACCACCACCATTACCACTAGAATTTTAATTTTAAATTTTAATTTAAATTATCAAAGACAGTTACTCTTATCTTAAGCATCATTGTAGCCCAACACTAGAAAGGTGTATTTGGCATATTATATGTAAATAAAGGCTACTAACTCACTATCTGTATAAAGAAAGAAGACTAAAGCTAATTATAGAACTTCCATGTATATAACCCTTGTAATTAGAATTATTATTTTGTAAATTATTCTTGTATTTTATAATATACTATATTGAGATTTCCCATACCCTGTACATGTCAGAGCTTGTATATTTTATTGGAGAATTCCTGTCACATAAGTTAATTTGATTAGTTTGTTGAATAATTACCCTTACAACATGTGAGTTTTCCTTATTTCCTAAAGTGACATTTTGAGATTGAAAATTAAAAGAACTTACCTCTTACTGAAACTTTAATTTTTCTAAAAATCTTGTTTTTATCCAGAAACCAAGGAAGAAAGCTATGGAAAGTTCTAGCAACAGTGATAGTGATTCAGGCACATCATCAGACACCACAAGTGAAGGCATTAGTAGTAGTGATTCAGATGATCTAGAGGAAGATGAAGAAGAAGAAGATCAAAGTATTGAAGAAACTGAAGATGATGATTCTGATTCAGAGAGTGAAGCACAACATAAAAATAACAACCAGGTATAAATAGTTCCCTTGGCCTCATCTACACAGTATTTATATTTAGGGATTAACTTATTTATCCTGACTCATTGCCTTTAGTTCTTACTTTTATAAAAAATTGATTTTAGCAAGAGAGAAAGGAGGGACAGAGAGAAGAGAGAGAAACACACACAGAGAGAAACACTGACTTATTGTTTCACTTAGCATTCATTGGTTGATTTCTTATATGTGCCCTGACTGGGAATTGAACCTGCAACCTTGGTGTATCAGGACGATACTCTAACCAACTGAGATACCAGCCAGGGCAAATTCTTAGTTTTGCAAAAGACAGAATAGGAGATGGAGAAATATTTTAAAGAGATATTAACTGTATTTCTCCTGCGCTGTAGATATCTATCACAGGTCACTAGGAACACTTTTAAAAGTTCCTTTTTTCCCTGCTAGGCATTCTTTCTTTTAATAGATGTTAAGCTCTGCCTTTTAACTTTAATTTACAGGTGCTATTACATGGTATTTCAGACCCAAAAGCGGATGGACAGAAAACAACCGAAAAAGCCCAGGAAAAAAGAATACACCAGCCATTACCTCTTGTGTCTGAATCCCAGACCCACTCATCATTCCAATCCCAGCAGAAGCAGCCTCAGGTTTTGTCACAGCAGCTTCCATTTATTTTCCAAAGCTCTCAGGCAAAGGAGGAATCTGTGACCAAACACACAAGTGTAATACAGTCTACGGGATTGGTGTCCAATGTGAAACCTCTATCTTTGGTAAATCAAGCCAAAAAGGAAACTTATATGAAACTCATAGTTCCTTCTCCTGATGTACTTAAAGCAGGGAATAAAAATACCTCTGAAGAATCTAGTCTTTTGACCAGTGAATTGCGATCTAAACGGGTGAGTTAAAAATTACTTATAGAATGATTTTATTATTAGGAAAAAAGCTTTTATAGAATCTTATAATATGTAGGTTTTAAATTAAATTCTTCTCTTATTTTTATACTTTTTCTAGCCACCAGGAATCAAATATGCATATCAGCAAACTAAATTTCTCTGATTTTATATTTGTATGTACATCTGCTTAATATATTTTTGGCAACACAATCAAATCATTTTCCCCCTGGGTTAATGATTTAACATTAAGGAGAGAAATATGCTTGAATAAGATATACTTCATGATCACTTTTGTTTAAAATATGTCCTTTTCTTCTAATATAAATATATTGTTAAAGAAATGAATTCTTGAGTCATTTACCTTTATAATTCTATAATTTAGCAATTTTAAGTGTTAAAATTTTTTTTTTAAATATTTTTTATTGATTTTTTACAGAGAGGAAAGGAGAGAGATAGAGAGTTAGAAACATCGATGAGAAACATCGACCAGCTGCCTCCTGCACACTCCCCACC
>NW_006293001.1:691348-709937 GCF_000327345.1 Myotis davidii | reverse complement strand
CTGAGACTGCACCCTGAGTGTGTCCCTTATGGATCTGAGGAGTTGTGGTCTGGACGGTCCCCCTCTGACCACTGGGTACACTGGCTCTTGGATCTAAGGAGGTGCTAATTTAGCCCCTGCCTGAGGTTACCCAGCAGGAACTATGAAGAGGGCTGCAGATTCCCCTTCCCTTTTTTGGAAGTGCCTTGATAAAGCTCGGCTGTGAAGGATGCAAGCGCTGTGGGGCCTTCTCTTAGAAGTTCTGGGTCTGTCTGACCCAGCTGCAGTTAGGTAATTACAGGTTGCAAATGGCCGGGGCATTCATATGCAAAGGCCTCTGCGGCAGCCTGGGTGGGCGGGGTCTCAGGGAATCCGCCGGTGAAGCAAGCGACTATGGCGGAGCCGCAGCCCTGCCCTAAGGAGACGCGCGTCTCAGTGTCCCGGTGACGGCGGCAAGCACCTCTGAGGGAAAGCAGCCCCCAAGATCGCCTGCTGCCAGACCGTCCAGTTTCTCCCCGCTTGAGTCCCGGGTCCCCAGAGACTTCCCGGAACCGGAGTTCAGAGCCGTCGGGGGCTTGTGACTCCCTCCGGATTCAAAAGGACAGCCGCGTCCTCAGGTGCCGGCCCCTTTCCGCGCGCGAGCCCCGCGAGAGCCCCGTACCTCTGTGCTTCTCTCCTGCAGCTTCTGCGGGTCTCAGTATGCCTTTCCTTCCTTCTAGTTGTAGAGTTTACAGTCAGCCAGGCTTCCTGTGGTTCTGGATGAAGTCCGTATTGTTTCTCTGAGGTATTAATCAATTGTTGTGTGCGGCGTTAATTTCCCGGTGTTTATCTCTGCCGCCATCTTAGTTTCTCCCTTAAAATTCTTTATAAAGACTCATTTTCCTTTGCCATTCTTAGTGAATTATATCAAATACAAAATATTTTGAGTAATTCTTTTTATCCAAACACCAGAACCACTCATCAGAGAAATTTTTTCAATTTGATTTTCTTCCTTTGATTTTATTTACGATATAGTCTATATCCATATGTTCAGTAAAATTCTAGTAATTAAATGATCAATACTTTACATTTTAGAATGAGCTCAGAGTGGAGGAAAAATACTATTTTATTTAAACACTGGTTTGATTATAAAAATTATCATTACACATTCTAAATATTAGCTAGCACTCACGGAGCATGTACTGTTTGCCAGCCATTGTTTTCAGTGCTGAACTTGCACTTATTCATTGAATACCAATATCTATTAGTGCTGCTGATGTTGTTATGACCAGTAAAAGATGATCAAATTGAGACACATAGAACTTTATCTTTCCCAAAATCACATTGCTAGTTAGTAATGGAGTTAGAATTCAAACCTAGGAGTATGGCACTAGAGTTATTTTCTTAACCACTATGATATTCTGCCTTTCTTTAAAAAGTCACAATGTTCTAGTCCATTGACTCTTGTTTTACATCAAGAACAGGGTCAAACATAAATGACTTGAACAAATCAGGCAGCTTTGAGAATGTAAACAAGTAATTCTCAGGTGTACATTAGAATCACCTAGGAAGCTTTAAAAAGGAAATACCACCCAGAACAATTAAATCAGGTTCCCTTGTCTTGAGATTAAGGATTACATGTCCAAAATATTTCCCAGGTGATTCAAATAGCCAGATTTGAGAACCATTGATTAAAGGGAATGACAATGGTATCATAATACTATGCACGTGATAATTTATAATGCACCATTCAATCATAACAACATATTATTTTCATCACATTATTGACTTTCCATGAGTAAATTAAGCAAATTAAAAATTACATTTTGGAGGCTATTTTAATTCTCATTATGTATATTCCACTTTAAGATAAATGAATTTACCAAATAATATCAAGAAGTATTTGCATTATGAAAGGTTTCTTAATTTTTTTCAAAGAGTTTCTTATTTAAAGAACCTTATATGATTGCCTATTAGAAAATCACTTATTAAGTATTTGCTTAATAGATGTAGCCAAGCTAGGCTTTCGACACATATGATCTCATGTAATCCTTACAAAACCGTGTGAGATAAAGATATTAAGGCTCAGAGAGATTAAGCCACTTGTCAACATCACATAACAATTTAAGAGCAGAAATGTCTTAAACAAAGATCATTCTGATTTCAAAGCACATGATTAAGATCAAATAATTTATTGTTTTTGAAATAATGGTGGTTAATGGGAAGTATATTATGTGAATGGATATTCACATTAGACTCAATTCTAAATGACTTTACTTGTTCTTGGTACCTAGTATTTAGGGCATTTTATAAATACTTCCCTTATACCAACTCTTTTTCTTTACATGCAATCTAATATAAATAATTTTGTTTTATGTCCTATGATAGTCTCAATTGTTTCACTGTAGACATTTAATTCAAATCAATATACATTAATTGGATATATAGACCAGGAATCAATTTTCTTGATCAGTTTTGCCTAGAGGGTTTTTCTGTAGTCTTCAGAGACTCTGGTTGAGTCCTGGGAGCAAGAGCTTGGAGATAATTGAGAGCTTCTTCATACCTATCTGTTCCTATACTCCTGTCATCAAAGTGGATATCTTAAGCAGAAAGACATTTGCTACTATATAGGTTTCAATTTTCTCCCCTACTTTTTATGTTCCACCCCTCAAATAAAAAATGAGAGCATGTTTTCTGTAAAAGAGTAACTGATATTATTCTTGGATATAAAAATGGATATCTTTGGTTATTTTTTAAAACCTTCAGAGTCAATATATGGGAAGAGATTCTTCAGAACAGGAGAGGATCAATTTCAGAAAATTATTATACAAAATATAAAACTAAAGGGAAAGTTTTTGTTTTTATGACCTTTTAGATCCTATATATTTAGAGGGAAAATTTATTACCTGTAAAAAAGCACAAAATGATTATGTGACATAATTGTGTTCTAGGAAATGAAAATACAAGTTTTTCTGCTGAAAATTTAAGTCAGTATATGTAAATATGAAGTTTAAATACATTATACATATACTTATACAATATACTGTGGTATGCATAGTTATCCTATATATTAAAAGTCTAATATGCAAATTGTCCCCTTGACCTGGAGTTTGACCAAGGGGTGGGGTCGGCTGGCCAACCATGGAAAGGGAGGCCCCAGCTGGCGGCGGTGGCACAGTGGCAGGCAGCTGGGGGAAGGGAGACCCCGGCTGGCAGCCGGAATCTGCTAGGGATCCTACCTGTGAACGATTTCATGCACTGGCCCTCTAGTATCATATAAGTATTAACTAAAATTAAGTATGTTAAAGTATATTAATATTAAAATTTTGCTATAAAATTATTTTCAAAAGGCAAGTGCAATTATTTGCTGTAATTTTCCATATTTTATTCACTAATTAAATATTGACTAATTATGGGGCAATGCCTTTGGTGCAGATATTATGAGATAGTCTTTGTTTACAAAGAATTAATAATTTAATTTTCTAAATTAATACGGTAAAGATGTTAATAAGCTAAAGAAGTTTATGTAGGAATTGTGTGCTGCTAATTAGTACTGGTGCTTTAAAATATTTCCATAAGTCATTTTGTATGGCATTCATCTGCATTTATCGCTGTAAAATGCCCACCACAAATCTTTGCTGTCTTGATTTTTAAGAGCCCAGGTCCAATGCTGAGAGCACTGCTGATTTTAATTTCAAGGCAACCATTTTCATTACAGAATTTTATCTTCTGTATCTATAACTTAAAATGCTTTAATCATCCTACTTCAGTTTATATTTACATATCATTTTAATAAATAAAATCCATGATTTTACTCTGTTCAAGACAATTCTGTTAGCCAAATAATTTTTTGTTCCTTTTATACAGATGTAAATTTTAAGGCTTAGTGGTTTACAAATTAACTTTTCCTAAGGATAATTTTTCTGAACTTTTATTATACTCTTTCCAATGCTAGTATGCTGAAGGCACCCTAAAATTGGCCCCACAGAATGTTGAGCCAGCATTTCCATCAGCTTCATATCACATTGACTGTAGGTTGTACAGGACAGAATATAAGGAGGTCAAGGTTCTCAAAGGATAGGGGCATACGTGCTCTGGCTGGGACAAGTATGGAAAGCTGCTTGGTTGAATTTTGAAGAATGAACAGCATTTCATCAGCTTAAATTTTTTAAAAGGAGGTTGCTTCATGCAGAGAAAATAGTTATAACAAAATGTGGAGGTAGTGAAAGTATAACATGCACAGGGTGTGACAGGTTAGACTAGAAAGGTATGCACTTTATGTGAAAAGTATTTACTTTCTAAAGTTGGCAATGGTGGAGGAGGCACTAAAGCTTTTGATCGAGGAACTAATATATAATATTAAGATTTAATTGACATTTGTGTAAAGCATATATTGAATTGGGTGGGAAGAAATGGTATGGCTTAAGTTTGAGCAATATTTTAATGAAAGAATCCAAAGACATAGTA
Source organism: Myotis davidii (assembly GCF_000327345.1). Lineage (NCBI taxonomy): Eukaryota > Metazoa > Chordata > Mammalia > Chiroptera > Vespertilionidae > Myotis > Myotis davidii. Next base: position 705,512 of record NW_006293001.1, on the reverse strand, counting down.
ATATGACTGAGTTGGAGAAAAGTGAAGGACAATTTTAGAGTTTCAAGCTTGGATTATTGAAAAAATGGGAGCAATAGTAAAGAGAGGGGGACAGTCAGTAAACATATGTAAGAGGGTAAGACTAATTGCATTTTCATATATTATGTCTAGCCAAGGTTCGGCAACTAGCAGTCTTCACAGCCACTACTTTTACAGCACTTGTAGTCATGATTTAAATTTGGGGATAAGCATTTGTCAGATACTGCAGGCAGTCGTCGTTCTTATTGTTGATTTCTTCTTTTAACTTATGTTTCAACAGGAACAATATAAACAGACATTTCCAGCACAGTTAAAGAAACAGGAGTCCTCCAAGAGCCTGAAGAAGGTTATTGCAGCTTTGTCAAATCCTAAAGGAACCTCTAGTTCACCAGCACATCCAAAACAAACATTAGAAAACAACCACCCTAATCCATTCTTGACAAATGCACTTTTAGGTAATCACCAACCAAATGGAGTTATTCAAAGTGTCATTCAAGAAGCTCCTCTAGCACTTACTACCAAAACTAAAATGCAGAGTAAGATTAATGAGAACATTGCCACTGCCAGTAGTACCCCTTTTTCCTCACCGGTAAATTTGAGTACAAGTGGAAGAAGGACCCCTGGCAATCAAACAGCTGCAATGCCATCTGCCTCTCCCATACTCCATAGTCAAGGGAAGGAAAAAGCAGTTAGCAATAATGCAAACCCAGTAAAAACACAACATCACTCTCATCCTGCAAAATCTTTAGTGGAACAGTTTAGAGGAACAGATTCAGACATTCCCAGTAGTAAAGATTCTGAAGATTCAAATGAAGATGAAGAGGAAGATGATGAGGAAGAAGATGAGGAAGATGAGGAAGATGATGAATCTGATGACAGCCAATCAGGTTATTTTCCATTTTAAAAATTTAAAGTATTTCAGTACATTCTATATGAACCAAAACATTTTAAAAGAGATTCTTAAGTCACAAGCTTATGATTATGTCATTTACTATGTTTCACACAGCTATGTATATTCCTGTAGAGAGCTGGTAAAATATAGTCGTAACTGAATTTGGAAATCCAAAGTAAAATTCTCAGCTTTGTTATTCATTTAGCATTAAACAAATAATACTTTAAAGCAAATATAAGTGACGCATGAAAATCATGAAGTTGCTTAATTTTCACTTAATTCTGTGCATCTAATTTATCCCTTTTTGCATATCCTCTGCTACTTGTTAAAATGTGTCACAGTCATTCATAAAGTAGCAAAAACCTAAATCCCTGTGCATGTCTGTTAGCAATCAGAATGCAATTTAATAACATTTAGTATTCTTCCTGATTTTATTTTTATTCACTTTCTGGTTTTGTTTTGTTCTTTGTTAGCTTCCTTTTATTTTCCTATCCTTAACTTTCTTTCCTGTTCCACAGAAGATTGAAAATATAAGATAGCTTAAAATTTAAATTTAAAGATGAAATATATATTATCAAAGTTTTTGGATTTGTTACTGGTCAGTCACAAATCCAGTTGTAAATTTGCTAGTCACCAATATGAATAGGGAAATATAGTCAGTTATACAAGGTAAAGTATTTATGAGGTAAAAACAGCTACTTGCTCAGGGGAAGAACATCTTTTCCTGTAATATTTTTTCTGGTGTTTCCATAAACACAACTTTGCATGGTAGATAATGAATGCCAGTATTAACATCTTTCAAAGACAGCTTCATAATGAACTTTAATGTAGACAAATAATAATACACAAAACACAATTCCACAAAAGCTGTTGTTCCAGAAGCCATTAAGATACAGTACAAATATCAGTCCTATGTTTATCAAGTTTAATCCAGGAACAGATTTTACACACCTGTAGGAATGGATGCATTTATAGGATGACATTGCTAGAACAAACTTTAATTATTAAATATTAAATTACCCCCCACAGTTGTGTTAGTAATCCCAGTCTTTTGTGAAGCCTGAGAAGCATGATGGAGTCCTAACACCTACATAGAATAACTGCAGCCAAAAAAGCCAGGAATCTCCTTCAGAAAATTGTTTTCTTTCATCTCAAAGTAAAGATGAAAAGGTGATGGCAGTCCCAATCTGCTCTTTCTCATAGTGAACTATGATTCTTAAGCTATTGAGATCTATTAATTTAAATAATCAATTTGATTCCCTCTACACTTTAGTTTCTCCATTAAGTTAAAAGTGATTTAAAGCCACTAAGGAAAACTCATCCCATGAATAGGGTCATATGAGGAGACCTATTTTATGAGTAAAGTTTTGAGAGTAAAATGGATACTTTAATGAAGAATATTGAGGATTTATAGCCTGCGAACATTGTACTCATATAGCCAGGTAGTAATTTTTACATTTAAGCTTCAGGAAGATGCTCATTTGAGTACTTATTCACAGATGCTGGTTCCTGGACTATTCCATTTAGGTACAAACTGCAAATTGTTGGTGATTATCTAGTTATAATATACAAATGCTTCTTTTACTTCCCAGAATCAGATAGTAATTCAGAATCAGATACAGAAGGATCAGAAGAAGATGATGATGATGATAAAGACCAAGATGAATCAGATAGTGATACTGAAGGAGAGAAAACTTCAATGAAACTGAATAAAACAGCTTCCTCTGTCAAAAGCCCTTCCATCAGTCTCACAGCTCACTCAACACCTCGTAACCTCCACATAGCAAAAGCCCCAGGCTCTGCTCCTGCTGCCTTATGTTCTGAATCCCAGTCACCTGCTTTTCTTGGCACACCTTCTTCCACACTTACTTCAAGTCCACACTCTGGTACCTACACTTTATTTTTATTATTGTAAAGTAGAAGGCAAACCATAGCAAGAATTCTTATTTATACAGTGGTCTGAGGATGATCTCATTGGAATCGAGTGTTCAGCTTAGAGTTAGGTTGGCTAAGAAAGGTCAGCATGTATTTTCAAAGGATATGACCCATTTCCATTTTTATTCTTTGTGCTTACAGTTTTAGAACCTGCTTAATGACAGCTCTTAATTTTGAATACTTTCCTGCTTCTGTGTTTAGTTTATGCTTCTACAACTTAGTATTTGATTGACAGTGGACTTTTTTGTACTTTATAAAAATGAGCTCACTTGGTTACTTAAGATTCAATTGCATATCTGCCCAACACATCACCAATCATTTGTATTAGTGAATAGCATTAATATTCCATTGACACACCACATCTATATTTTTCTATTTGACCTTTTATAAACTTCTAGAGGTCTTCATTAAAAGTTTTTACATTAACATTCCAAAACTATTCTCTATTCTCATTTCAATAGCTAAGAAGATATAGAGGCATATAGTGAAATACTATGTTTTACTTATTTCACTCTTTTCTTAGAAATGTCTAGTTTTGCTCCCATTTGCCACATGCCAATATGATATCCAACTAATTAAAATGTATGTATGTATTTGCATTTGTGAAACTTGGTCGTCATCTATAAAACATTTTACATGTGATCATAATCTGATTTCTTTCTACTTCAATTAAAAGATCTACTAGTGTTTTTTAATGTTTCAGTCATATTCCCACTGAAGAGCTAGAATGAAAGGCAAGTAAGATGATATATCAGAAAACTGAAATTAAGGGTAACTGCTGTGTTTAGATATGACAGAACTGCGATGGGGTCATGCATGCCGGTGGGAATATGACTGAAATAAGGATTTATATGAACATAAACATTATATTACTTTTAAATGTGTGAGCCAGGAGTTGGAATTTATCAGCATCTTAAAACTAATTTTCAAAGAAATCAACAGTATATAGTTTCCTGAAACTTTATTACTACTTTAGCCATGTTTAAACAACGAAATCAGAGGAACGCTATATATTTTTACCTTGCCTTGTATTCTCTTTGGAGAGAAAGACTAGTTTTTGTCATGCAGACCAAAGAAACCCTCTACTTTATACAATGTGTTTTGTTGAACTATCTAAAAATAATGTATAAGTTGCAGAACAACACTAATAATCCAAGCCATTAAGATCTTTTATTTAAAGAGGAGCTTCAAAACTATCAAAAAATTGTCATCTGCGTAAACTAGTCTTTTATGTTAACTGGATGAATTTTCTTGAAGGCACTTCCAAAAGAAGAAGAGTAACAGATGAACGTGAACTGCGTATTCCTTTGGAATATGGGTATGGAAAATGAGATTTCCCTTTTTGCTTTTCCCACACATATTTATGCATGTTTGATTTCATATTCTATACTATTTATAAAGTGAATATACTGCAAAATATTTATTAGAGAAGAGCTAGAATGAAAAGCAAGTAAGATGATATATCAGAAAACTGAAATTAAGGGTAACTGCTATGTTTAGGTATGACAGAGCTGTGATGGGGTCATGCATCCAGGTGGGAATATGACTGAAAAAGAAGCAAGAGCAAATCATTTGGCAAAGGGAAGGGGTGCAATTAAGAATGTCAGAGATTTTGTGAAGCTAGAATTTAAGGGCAGGGAAAGCCATTGTAAGGCCGAGGGACTTGGCCAGAGTTTTCCTAAAATGGTTTAATTGGAACTGAGCAGTTTTACATGGAACTGAACAGCTTCCAGTACATGACTCTCTAAGAGCAGACAACCAGGTTTACTGTCCTCCTCTCAATTAAAGCTTTTCAGATGTAAAAAGTCAGTACTCATTGACACGTGCTATTGAATATGCCTCAAAGTAATTCTAGTTAAGATTCCTAAAAATTTTAATGGAGTTTCATATTTATAACTTGAGTCTTTGATTAATTTCAATTGAATTACATAGCTAAAAATTAAAATAATTTTAATAGTAAATATATCTCAGTTGTATAATCAGGGGGTTTAATATTTGTTTTCTTTTGCATTTTTCACGTTTTCTAAAGCATGTATTCTTAAATTTTTTTTAGTTTTTAAAAGTTTTTTAAATTAAGTATGCTATAATTCTCATTTCTGTTATGCATAGCTGGCAGAGGGAGACAAGAATAAGAAACTTTGGAGGGCGCCTTCAAGGAGAAGTAGCATATTATGCTCCATGTGGAAAGAAACTTAGGCAGTACCCTGAAGTAATAAAGGTACATACTTTTCACCAAATAACCCACATTTGGTGCCTATTATGCATGCTTATGGAAAAAAAAATAGTACACTCCTCTCTCAGATAAGTTCCTTGATGCAAAATGTTCTGTGTTTGGGACTAATGTACTTAACCTAAATTGAACTCCTATAAATCCATAGCCCCTTGATAGAATATGCAAAACATTAGTGTTCTGAAGATAGCTATACATCAAAGCTGGGTTGTCATTATTAAAACCTGAAGTGGAAAAATATGTGATTTTTTCAGTATCTCAGCAGAAATGGAATAATGGATATCTCAAGGGACAATTTCAGCTTCAGTGCAAAAATAAGAGTGGGTGACTTCTATGAAGCCAGAGATGGACCGCAGGTATCCACTTTTTAAAAAGTATAGTCTTTGAACCAAAAAAGTAGTACCATAACCTTAATGAATTAAATTTCACTACACTCTGTTAGTTCATTGGTATAGCTGTACATACTTCTTTGTGGTAAACACTCAACACTCAAACTACTCAGTTTACTGTTTCAGTAGCAAGGAGCTTTGACATAATAGATGTCTTTTTCAAAACTTCTTATATAAACTTTTTCCTGTTTGTTAATTCTGTCAGTAATTTTACAGTTTATACAGGTATAAAAGTATCTGCATGTTCATGTGAAATATAGGAAAGCATTAGTTCCCTGGAAGGTAAACATTTTCTAAAAATTAATTTGAATAGGAAAAACATAAGTCACATCAAAAGAGGACAAATATGTCTTAGTTTTTGGAAGGATCTTACCATTTGCTTATGACATGCTACATGATCCATTTTCACAAGTTGGGTAATTTTGGGGATTAGGGGATGCAGATTTGCTTAATATTAGGTAAGTAAAATCTCTGCTTATGCAAAAATTGAATTTTTAAATTAATTTACACAGTTTTGTAGTGACAGCTCTCTTTGAGCTTGAGGGTTAAATATACAACCTCATTAATCAGAATGAAGAACCTACTACAGAGACTTCATTTCCTTTATTTTCTCTTTAATGTTTTGCCTTTTTTCATATTTGGGTTCAGCGGCATATGCTTATTTTTCCCTTTAACTTTATCCGTTCCATTGAAACAGATCTTTATTAAGGAGTGAGAAGACCTATATTCTTGTTAATCTATGAAATGGTTTTGTGATTTCAAACAACAAACAGTGTCCCCCTTTCCTTCTATTTTTTTTATCTGCAAAATAGAGACTAATAATTTTACTTCTGCTTCATAGGATTATGTGAGGTTAAAATGATATCATATGCATAAAAATGTTTCAAAAGGTTAAAATGCTCAGCCAACTGAAGTTGGTATTTTTTTCCTTTTGGCCCATTATAGTGCACATACAGGATTTTTTTCTATTGTGGATAGGCAGACTTTTCCTTTCTACCTTACCCTCTAGTTTTCTAGTGATAGAAATAAAAAAGACCTTACTCATTCTGCAAGAGGTATATTTTGAGAGCTCAAAGATTAAGGAAATTTTCCAAAATCACACAGCCTTAAACAGGCAGGACATAACTAGAACTCGAGGTTCCTAGCAATGTTCTTTTGCATTCATTTTATAACCTATTTTTTATTGTTCAATACTTTTTAAGGAACAAATTATGTTGAAATTGATATCTCTTTGCTGGTAATTTTAAAATGCCAAAATCTATTTATCTGAGGTTTGTCTTCTTTATGAAAATATGTTCTATATTTTTGTGTTTTAAATTTTAAAGAATTTACATTTCAGACTTACTCTGTCACCAGATTCTCAGAATTTTAGAACCACAGTGGTATTTTGCATACTACATATATAATGAATTGTTTTTTAGTCACAAAGCATTTTAGAAGGTAGTAAAAACTTTACTTTTAAATTCTTTACATTTGTAATCTTTTGGTTTGTGTTATCAAATCCTTAGTTGTTTATGCCAAAGATAGCTTTATGGTTTTCAGATCAATAGATTTTTGTTCTGAGAACAAAGCTAATTATTGTTCAATAATACATAATGGATTTTTAGTTTTGAATCAGTGATAATTAGACTTAATCTCTAAAGCCTCATTAGGCAGAGCAGCCTGTTCTTTGACATCCATTCACTTTTTATTAAACATAATCAATATTTTCCAAATGCATATTGTCTTGCTGAGCGATCATTCCAATCAAGAAAATATGATGAATTACTAAATCCAGAATATGTTAAGCTGCCAACATTTCAGCAGACTGCAGAAGGAAAATAATAGCAATTTTGAGAGCACTTATCGCAGCTAAAAAAAAAAAATAGTTGGAGCCCTAGCCGGGTAGTTCAGTTATTCAGAGCAACATCCCCATACACCACGGTTGTGGGGTTGATCCCCATCAGGGTCCATACAAGAATCAACCAGTGAATGCATAATTAAGTGGAACAACAAATCAATGTTTCGCTCTCTTTCCTTTCTCTCTCTCTCCCTCCCTTCCACCTTCTCTCTCTCTCTCTTCTCCCTCTCTCTCTCTTTTTCTCTCTCTCTCTCTCTTTCTTCTCTCAAGTCAATCAATAAAAAAATAGTTGGATTCATTTTAGGATACTTTTAGAGAACAACAATAAAGGTAAGTAATTTTAAAAATGTTGATTTAATTAGAGATGCATACAGATGTAGAACCATAGACATTTCATACCATACAACTATGGTATGATTAGTATATATAAGCATATAGTTAGTTAGAAATGTACATAATTGTACAATATTCTATGAACATGAACAAAGATTATATATTTTTGTTAGAGTAGCCACGATGTGTAATAATTTTGATTGGCTTACATTTTGTAAAAGATTTAAAATATAGTTTTGGACAAAGACAGTGTTGCCATGCAGTGATGATCTGCCTTTATACAAGTTGTATAAATGGCACAATGGCTATATACAGGGTGGAGCAAAAGTAGGTTTACAGTTTTGAGTATGTGAAACACAGTTTATTCTTATATTATTTATTAATTACTGTATTATTTTCCTTATGAACAGCTGTAAACCTATTTTTGCCCCACTCTGTATAGATTGAAAAGCAAAACTATGCATATTGAAAGACTGGAATAAAATGCCTCCGAAGTTTAATGATTGTTGTAATGGTTGATGGTACAATAGATATTTTTCTTTCCTATGCTATTACATTTCATATTTTCCAAAATTTTCTTGTATTGCATATATAACATGAAAAACATTTTTTATTTAAAAAATAAATACTTCTATCCCTTATAATCCAATAAAGGCTAATCTTTCAGTTTTCCAAAATCATGGAGATTGTAAACAATGATTTTAAATACTACTGCTACAGTTTTCCAAACTCCCTATATTTCGGGCAGTGTTTGATAGCAAATGAAATGCTGTATTTGGAGATTCATTAGTATCCTTACTCTCCTAACAAAACATTTGCATTGAAAAATATAATTTGTCTGTAGTTTTTTAAAAAAAAAATACCAAAAAACCCCACCAATATTTGTCCTATAACTTCTAATTTTGTTTAAGGCATTTAAAAAATTACAACAGTGGTGTTTCAAAACTCTAATTTACAAATGAATTTTAGGAGATAATTTCTGCTAGATAGAAGATAATATCTGCAATAGGGAACCCATGGTTATTTTGTATAAGCTAATCATTTTGACACAATATATTTCTGAGCTTAAGAAATAAATTTACATATATTTATTAGCAAAAATGTGTTGGAAATATTGGCTAACTTAGTATATAGTACAGTAATATTACAGGTAGAGTATGAGAGCTCAAATTTATTGAAATTTAAATAAAATTATCATTAACTACATGACAACAATCTAATGATTACCTTTAAAAATTATAAAAAAGAAAAGCCTTTACATTCAAGTAAATAGATAGGATTGACCCAATAAATGGGGGGTGTGGTTTAATCTAGTCATTGTCAGTTTTATTTATTTCAGTCTACAAATGTGGTAAGGATTTGTAGAATCAGCTACTTGTCACTATCTACTTATCCTTAGACAGCAAACACTTCCTACCAGTTTCTATAGAAACCCAGATTTTAGGAATGATAACTTTCATGGAACAAAATGAACTATAACTGTACTGGCTGGCTACCTGCTAATGAAAGGGTGTAAGATAAATAGATTTCTTACAGACTTCATCACATTATAATGAACTTGCTGAATCTAATTTTTATCCTTGTTTTCATTTTATTTTGTTTTTCAGTATCAGAATAATAGAAAGTAAGGTTGAGCTAGACACATTTTGGTAAATAATAGGGTTATTTTTAATTACATAAATATCATACAAAAGTATGACGGCTTCAAAATAAATTGTTAATGACAAAGGTTACCTGAAGTATATGATAATCTACTATGAAAAGCATTTTTTGTGAATTGTAGAGAAAAAAACATTTAAGCATAAATAAAACAATTATGTTTATTTTTTTCAACCAGGAAGTTCACAAGCATTGAGTTGTGAATATCTTCTGTGTTCAGGCTAAAATGCAAAGGAAAGGAAATATACAAAGAAGAAAGGAGTTAAAAGTGACTGAGAAAATGTTGCTTTTTCTATTCAAGAAGTTTTTTGTTTGTTTTTTAAAAAAAGGTATTTCTTTTCAATGGCATAAAGCCATGAGAATAGAAAAATGTCTATAAGTCTTACTGAAAGAGCCCCTTTTCTTTGTCACTACATCAGTAAATGTTTGTGGCAAATACTTAGTGTGCTAGGCATATTTTTTTCCAAAGAAATTTTCCCTAAAGGCATTTTCCATAAAGAAAATTGTAAACACATTTCACTACAGAAATGAACTTGAAAGCCTGCTTTAAGGGAAAATTAGTCTTCATACAGAAACTAGAGAGAAGCAAGAGAAATTATGATCACTGACTTAGTGGAGCTCATTGTTTGGGGGAAATAATGCACTAAGCACAATGCTGTCCAGGTAAAATCAGAGTTTTGTTAACGAGGAATAAAGGAAGATTTCACAATAATGCAGGCAACACATGCTTTTGGGCAAGCTTGTAATGCTGGTAATAATTTCAATAAATAAAGAATGAAAGATTGGAAGTCAACAACCAGGGTTCTAATTCAACTCTGCTGTTAACTGTCACACCTAATACAACATAGCCGTGTGCACAGAGTGGCTGTGAGAACATGAGAGATTACTACCAGAAATCTAAAAGTCTGGAAATTCATGTCACTAATCTACCAGGTAGGATTTTTATGGCTAGGCACAGGCCCATAGTAGAAGGCCACATGTATGAATCCAAGTGTGGTGCTAAGGAACTATTTTTGAAAGTCATGACTATAAGATGGTAACCTACTGCAAGTAACTGGAAAGCACAGCCAGCATTGTGGAAATAATTTCCCCACTGTTTTTTAGAGTTGACACCGATCTTTCAGCATACATAGCTGTTCTTACTGTTTCACATCTTTAAAGTGCTTTCAGTATATGATATTAATAAACTGTATATTAGAGTAAATTAAGAATCCTTAGTGCTATAAAGTTTATGTTATTTAAAACTCACTACTTGTCTTGGGCACCATAAAGAAGTTAAAAATAAACTAAACTGTGAAATAGATGTAAGGAAATCAAACTAAATTTTTATTTTTCTCATGATACTAACTAATGTTTATCTAAAAATATGAATTGTTAAGTTCTGTCAAAAATATCTGATACCCTTGCTTTACTTAAATCCTAAGATTTTTCTTAGAGTCCTAGCAGGGTAATTTTGTATCATGTATCACTTTGAAAAACTGAAGCGCCTACTCTTCTAATCTTAATTCCCTCCTCTGTGATGTGAAGTATTTCCCTTTAGGTATAACATTATAAAAGTTTTTTTTATAAAGTAATTATTAGGAAGTAAAGGATTCTTAAAGCATATTTTCAAAGAGAAAAGTAGTAAAAAAAAATATTAACTTTGTTTTCTTGAGCCACGGTTAAGTGTACTGAAAAATATTTAGCCAAAAACTAGTTGATGAAAATGATCAGTTCACTAAATGACTAACAAACCTAGAATTATCAGACCAAAAACCTTAGCCCAGATTAAATGCACTCATCAGATCTGTTTCACTGGGATATGTATGGGGCCCGATCCAGGAAAATATGAATAAAGTTCATCCATTCACTTATATAACATTGAGCATATGAGAAGCACTAGGCATCTCAAATGTTAACATGAGAAACTGATACTTCGTGGCCCAGGACTACAAATCCAAGGAAAATCGCTGCGGCAAAATCTTGGTGATACTAAAAAAAATAAAAATCTTGGGTAATTTAGCAAATAGATCATTCAGTGAACTGGCCTTTGGTGGACTGGTTTACTTCATTTACTTACTGCGTTCTCCCCAAAATAAATTCTTTAAATCTTATTTAGTTTTTAAAGCATGTAAGACGAAGAGCAATAAATGTATCTACCAGTTTTCTCAGGTATTTCTCCATGTTGGATCTTAACTTTGTTCATCAAGGAAACCTCACTATCATGTCTTTGCCCACATTGCCTAGACACCACTCCAAACTCTTTTGGTCTCCCTTTAGGCTTTCCTCCACACCCTGGCAGTCCTCTCTCTCTCTCGAAAAAGACTGATGTATTCGCCTTCCTTTCTAGCTCTAAGTCTCGGCCCTAATCCAGACCATCATCATTGTGTAAGTGGACAATTGAGACACCTTTCTGTTCCAGCCTCTAAACTCCTCTTTAAATTCATTACCACTCAGGGTGTGGACCTTGAATCACCTGCATTAGAACAGCTTGAGCCTAAGGTCCTCATTAACAATGTCAGTCTTCTGGGGGAGGACTTGCTTTAGTTTACTTTTAGAAAATGTTATGCCTTGTACAGAGTAGGTGCCTCAACAAATGTTTACGTAATGGAAACTATTTCTATAATATAGTCTTTTAGTATACTTTTGGAATGCATTACTGTGTACAGTATATAGTGTACTTATATAATTATTTACTTTAATTATTTTTAATCTTATGAAATAAAATGTAAACCCTTTTTTTTTCCTTCTCTTACTTTGTAATATATATAGAACTGAGTGTGTTATTGATAAAGTTAAATTACTAACTCTTGAAAGCAGAATTATACTGGTGTAATAGACTTAATCTGTCACCATGTCCATAATGTTGATCATCTATTTTCTTTTTATCCATATCTCTTAAATATTAGTCAAGAAAGATTATTTTCAGGAACCATTTGCTATCTTATTCTTAGAAATTAAGAAAAAATTAACTATTTTCATGCATAATTTTTGATTGACAAAATACTTATAGCAAATTAATCAAATGATGTAAATTGTATTTGCCTTTCTTAGGGAAATTTTATTGAGAAAATTACTTTTTTTTAAATACAACTATTTTGGCTACTCAGTGAATTAAAGCTGTAAGATAACTTCTGATTTTTCTAACAATCCATTTCTCATTTTCTAAAATCTGGGAGTCAGATGATATTACATGTAGCCCAACATATGCAATACTCTTAGAAAATAATTACTTTCTAAATGCCAAGGGCAAAATGTAAGTGATAATGTTACTATATTTCTCTGGTAAGTTTTGGGCCCAAAATATTCTATTCCTGTTTTGACACAGGTGTGTTTTCCTTGATGAACAAAAACATAACTAAAAATTGTAACTGGATAAAAAAAGATAGGTTGATTGAACCCTTTATATCTTGGCTAAAAGTTGGTTTATTATTAATAAGTTACTTTAAAAACTGAATGTGATTCCACGATAGACTCTCTCTCTCTGCTACTCCCAGTGCCACAGATGTCACTTTTATATTTCTCAGTTTATGTGATGTGTGCAGTGTTGGTGCCCGAGAGCAGAATAGAAAAATGAAAACCTAAACTAATCAGAAGCTTCCCATATTGATGAACATAAAATTGTCTTGATGGCTTCCTTCTTAGTGGTTTATGGCCTAAATGTACAGTTAGTTTAACTATTGTTCCTATTGACTTCCTTTGAAGTCTTAGCAAAAAACACTTATTTTCCTCAGCATTAATTTTAAAAATTATTTTTGACATGGGAATTACTGAAAAGAATTAGTATAGTTATTACTTTTAACCTGTAGATATGGACTATATGCCTGAAAGGTTTTTTCCGACACAATTCTGTCTTGACATAATCTTGGCTGTGCTTTCATGTCTGAATATCGTGATCAGATACTAAGTATGAACATGTTTGTAACATCAGTGCGGTACATGTAGTGGTCAGGAACAAGGTTTTAGAGTGAGACAGTCTTGGGTTTGGATCACAGTTCTGTTCCTTATTGCCCCTATTCCTCAGGAAATTATTTAACCTCACTGGGCCTAAATTCCTTCAGTTGTACTGTAGGAACAACCAAAACCACTTTGTTAGGTAGAGCTGGTGTGAAGATGAAAGTATATTATGTATTCACAATGAATGAAATAAAGCACCCTGCTTGGAATGTAGGTGTAGCTGAATTCGGCTATGGTAGCAAGAGTATTATTTGTATCTTTAGTACCCATTTAATGAGATAGGCATAGACACCTTGCCCTAGGTTAGGAATCATAGCGTAAAATAGAACCTGAGAACTTTTGGTTGGTTGTAGTTGCAGAATTACCCACAGAGGTTCAAGTTAAATTGTTTTAAGCTAGATTCTTTTAAGAAAAAAGAACATTTATAAAATTTCCTTAATTTTCACACTAAATGTGTTATCTCTAAAAAAAAATAAGTAAGAAACAGAATACTAAAACAATTTCTTCAAAGGATTATTTTTAAAGGATGCCTTTTCAATATATGAGCATATTACTTTGGACATATTGCTATGAGTTAGAAAACATAACATTGTCCTTGTTTTGATTGACATATGGAGGATAATGGAAACCAGACTCAGATTGTATCTATACACTGAGCAGGAATCCTATCTAATAAAAGAGAAACATGGTAATTAGCATACAACCGCTACCCTTCCCATTGGCTAATCAGGGCGATATGCAAATTAACTGCCAACCAAGATGGCAGTTAGTTTGCATATGTAGGCACCAAGCCACAGACTGAGGCTTTATGCCTGGGTCAGGGAGGAGCCAGCCAGCAATTGTTGATGGCTGCGGTGCGGAGGAACCAGGGCGGAGCCAGCCAGCGATCCTTGATGGGAGCTAGGGGTGCACTGGCCCAGGCCTAATGCATC
>NW_006293001.1:686732-690706 GCF_000327345.1 Myotis davidii | reverse complement strand
GACAGGGGGAGCTCCTCAACCCCCTGATGGGCCCTGCTCTGTGTGTGACAGGGGGAGCTCCCCAACCCCCTGATGGGCCCTGCTCTGTGCGTGACAGGGGGGAGCTCCCCAACCCCCCTGATGGGCCCTGCTGTGTGCGTGACAGGGGGTGGCGCTGCAACCTCCCCATCGACCCTGCCTTGAGTGTGACAGGGGGTGGTGCCCCAACCCCCCAATCGGCCCTAACCTGAGCATGACTGAGGGTGGCATCGCAACCTCCGATCTGCCCTGCTCTGTGCATGACATGGGGCGGCACCCCAACTCCCCAATCGGCCCTGCTCTGAGCCCAACCAGGGGCTGCACCTAGGGATTGGGCCTGCCCTCTGCCACCCGGGAGCAGGCCTTAGCCAGCAGGGCATTATCTCCCGAAGGGTCCCAGACTGTGAGAGGGCACAGGCCGGGTTGAGGGACCCCCTTGTGTATGTATTTCTGTCAGGAAACTTATAATTAGAAATCTCAAATAGACACAAAAGTAGACAGAATAATGTATACCATGTACCCATCATCATCTTTAAAAACTATCACATGGCTAATATTGTTTAACATATACCCCCATCTGCTTCTCTTCCATAATTTGTTGAACAAATCTTATATGTCTTATTTCATCTGTACATATTTCAATTTATTTATATAAAAGATAGGGACTCTTGTAACCTACAAGAGTAACCTACAAGAGTACTGCAGTACCATTATCACACTTTAAAATAATAATTTCTTAATATCTTCAAATATCAGTCCTTATTCAAATTTTCAGTTGTCCCATAATTGTTATAATTTTCTGACCACTTTGTCTGTTTGAATCAGGTTCTAGGTAAGGTCCACACTTATCTTTGAGATTTTTTAATACATATTGTGAGGCTCCTTATAGTGTGTTTACTTCTTGAAATTTATTGAAGAAAATGGGTAATTTGTAATTTCCTATAGACTGAATTTTGCTATGTAATTTAACATACACTTCTCACCCTGTTTTCCTGTGAAATTATAGTCATTAAATCTAGAGGCTTAATCAAATCTAGTTTTGATTTTTTTGGTAAGGTAAGACTAATATAGAGGGGTGATGGTGTGAACCTCTATCAGGAAGCTGATATCTATCTGGTTGTCTCTCTCTTGGGTGATTGGCAGACATGTAAGTTCGATGCTTAGATCCATTAATTCATCAGACATTGCAAAATGCTGATATTTTATCTCTTACATTTCTTCTTGATTTATTAGCAATAAGATTTCTCTAAAGAGATACTTTTATCTATTGTTGAAATAGCCTAGTGTTTGGCTCTACTAATAACCCATGGGAACAATCCATAAGATGTCATCACACAACTGGTATTTTTAATTATCTGCCAACGTTATGGTCATTATAATTCAGAAATGGTGATTAAGGTATATATCTCTATTTATATAATTTTTGTTTATATAGATATAGTTCTCTTTAGGTATTTAAAGTTAGCATACAAAAGATATGCCAAAGAACAAATATAAACATAAATTTAATTTTAAAAATACAATTCTTAAGGATTGTATCTGCTTTATACATTTCAAAATGTCTGTAAGTTTCCCTAGAATTGTCTGACTTACTGAACGCTTGTGTCTATTTTTTAACACTATTTCTCTAAAATGTTCATTAAAAGGGAATGCAGTGGTGTCTTTTGAAAGAAGAGGATGTCATTCCTCGCATCAGAGCAATGGAGGGCCGTAGAGGAAGACCGCCAAATCCAGAGAGACAGAGGGCAAGAGAGGAGTCCAGGATGAGACGTCGGAAGGGCCGGCCTCCGAATGTTGGCGGTGCTGAATTTCTAGATAACACAGATGCCAAATTGCTAAGAAAACTGCAAGCTCAAGGTAAAAGGCATAATGTATCTGACACTGCAATTCTCATACTGAAAAGTATGTTTCATCCGTTTTTGACTTGATGATTTGACGTTGCTCTCAATTTCTAAAATGTAGATATTTGTGTTAAAATAAAGGGAAAATTAGGAGTCCCACTGGTAACTGGAGTTCTTTGATAAGCTCCTTTCAAGAGCCACACTCATAAACTCGTCCTACCCTATGTGTTTAGAAATACAAAGGTGGGTGATAAGCTTTTAAGGCTCACACAGAAAGGGAATCAACCAGCACTTGGCACACACCTCAGGGTTGTGCCAACCTTCTGGAATTCTCATGTTAACAGCTCCCGATTCCTTGAGGTGGTACGAGGGAATAACCAAAATATGTGGATCTGTGCAGTAAATTTTCAATCAGAGAACTCCAATTGCTGGTGAGTAACCCCAGGCTCTTAGTTTGGGTTCCTCTGCAGTTTGGATATATTACATAATTTCAAAATGCCCATCTAATATATTTAAATCAGAATGTATTCATTTTAAGATAAATGAAAATGATCATTTATTGAGCACAAAGTGCTCATAATAATCTCAAATGTATTTATGATTTTAAATTATACATAAATTATCAACATGAACATCTCCTGTTATATCTGACACAGAGAATGCTGACTAAAGTAATTCTGCTATGAGTTTGAGTTACAGGTTACAAATATGAAGCTTCTTAAGACTGTTTGAATGTATATCAATATATGTGTTGGTATCTTGTGTTCACAAGCATCCTATATAATAAAAGGCTAATATGCAAATCAACTGAACAGCAGAATGACCAGTCATTATGATACGCACTGACCACCAGGGGGCAGACACTCAACACAGGAGCTGCCCCTTGGTGGTCAGTGCACTCCCACAGGGGGCGTGCCGCTCAGCCAGGAGCCAGGCTGACGACTGGTGAGGGCAGTGGTGGTGGCGGGAGCCTCTCCCGCTTCTGTGGTAGCGCTAAGGATATTCAACTGATGGCTTTAGCCCGCTTCCTATGGGCTCCCCCAATCAGCGCAGGAGTGTGAGAGGGCACAGGCTGGGCTGAGGGGCCCCCCGCTGAGTGCACAAATTTCATGCACCAGGCCTCTAGTATATATGTGTGTGTCTGTGTGTGTGTGTGTGTGTGTGTGTGTGTATGTCAATGTAAAATAAAGGTTTAATTATAAAATTGACAAAAAAGACTAACAGGATTTTACTACTTCTATGTTTTTTGTTTTGTTTTGTTTATTTCTGGAGAAAAAGCCTGATTTATTTCTATTTATTGTAAACACCATCATAATATTGACTTCTTTTTAGCTGCTTTGTTTTTATTATAAAACAGATATCCACAACAAAAGCTCATAGAACAGAGTATTACAAAATAAAAGACACTTATTCACACTCACTTTAAAATAAAAGACACTTATGAGTAAAATTGTTAAGTTTGTGAATCTATCCAGAAATGTGCACATACATACTCATATTTATAATGTAGATGTAAGTATGCAATATAACATGTTATAATACATATATCCTTTAGATTTCTAACATAAATGGACTTATAGTATATATATACTATTAGCTTGCTTTTTTCCCCACATAATTTTCTTGAACATCTTTCTGTATCAAAGCTTTTAAATCCACCTTATGTCTTTAATGGCTGAATAGTAAATAGTAAGCGATGCCACACATTGCTTTACTATACTCATTTGATCAGTCTCTCTTTGATGACTGTTTAAGCTGTTTTCTGATCTTTGCTATCATAACCAAGGCTGCAATACATAAGTATTATACCGTATTTGCCGGCGTATTAGACGATTTTTTGGCCCTGAAAAATATGCCTCCAAGTGGGGGGTCGTCTTATACGCCAGGTACACTTCAGATAGACTGCCCATAGTGCTTGCCCCGTGCCATAGTGGCCTCCCGATGCCCGCCCACTTCATTCCACATACCGTTCAGGCATCAGCAGCGCTGCTGGGTGTATGCTCGGCTGTTATGCGATTTTGCTGTTATGCGATTTTACCACACTCGCAAAATCGCACACAGCCGACCATACACCCAGTATGATAGCGCAAAATCGCGAATCGCGATACCATACTG
>NW_006293001.1:683433-686593 GCF_000327345.1 Myotis davidii | reverse complement strand
TTGCTAGGGACTTGCCCGGCACTTGCTCTCTACCTCTATTTGTTATCTTTCTTCTATCATTGACAGTCCCTCTAGGTTGTGGGCTGCTTGCCTGTGTTCCTGAGAAGCATCTACGGTACCAGTCTATAGAGTGTGTTTTCTTTAGTGAATTACCGGTATGTTTACCGGTAATAAACTTGCACTGTTTTATGTATATGTTTGATTACATACAGCCTTGTGACAGTTTTCCTGCATGTCATAAGCATTTGAATATAAATTAAAATGTTAAAATCAAATCTGATATTGTTTTACCTTTTATTTGGTGTGTGGAAGGTGTGCGGAAGAGGGGGTAGTCTTATACGGCGAGTATATAACAAACTCTGTATTTTGAGTGGAAATGTTAGGGGGTCGTCTTATACGCCCAGTCGTCTTATCGCCGGCAAATACGGTACATATCTTCTATAGGTATGGCTATCTATAGTGTAAAATACTAGAGATAAAATATCTGAATCAAAGAATATGTGCATTTCAAGTTTTGATAAATAATAGGCAAATACTATCTCCAAAGAGATTGCTCCATTCCATACTTCTACCAATGGCATGCAGTTAACTGCTTGGCATATAACTTCATGTCCTATAAATTTTTCTCTGCTTTAGTATATTATTTTATGTGGTTTCTATTAAGGCTTTCATCTCCCTGAATAGTTACTAGTGAAGATATTTTTTAAAGTTAATATATGAACATATATAGCAGTACATGATGAGTTTTTATCATCAGTATTGTCAATAAACCACTGATTCTTCTGAAGAATGTATAACAGTAGGGAGTGTGCACTGTTTGCATAAAATAAGAGAGCTTAGTACTAACTGATACCCAAAACATGGGTTCTTCTTGCATGTTTTTTATATCTAATACAAATATCAATAGTCCCCAAATTACAACTTTTATATTTGCACACTTAATTAAATTTTATTTTATAATAGAAGTTAATTATTCATCTTTTACCCAATGATTTTTCTCCCTGTAAAGTTCAAATCAGTTTGTATTGTTGCATAGTTCTCCGTTATTGCATTATAGTAGCATTTTTCCAATTTCATCACTTTTGACCTTAGTGTGTGTGTGTGTGTGTATCCTTTCTCAACATGTATATAAACTGTATATGAGTAATTATTACTAATATTTACAATTGAATGGGGTGTAATATGCATGTTTTGTGGGGGAAGAAAAAGAAAGTAGGAACAAATCACCTTATCATTTATTTCTAAAAGGCTTCTACAGTAACTGTTTGGGGTAGTTAAGCTGAGGGGATTTTAGAAGTTTTTGTTCCAGAGTGTAAATTTACTATAGCTGTTTTATCCACTCATCTACTGATGGACACTTGGATTGTTTCCAAATTTTGGCTATTGTAAATACTGCTGCAATGAACATAGGGGTGCAAATCTTTCAAATTAGTGTTTTGAGTTTTTTCTGATATATTCTCAAAAGTGGAATTGCTGGGTCATAAGGCAGTTCCATTTTTAATTTTTTGAGGTAACATACTGCTTTACACAGTGGCTGCACCAATCTGCATTCCCACCAACAGTGCCCAAATACAACAGTGATCTTGAGAAAGAAGAACAAAGTTGGAGTAATTAAACAAAAAAGAAAAAAAGAAAATCAAGCTACTTGATACCAAACTATACTACAAGGACATACTAATTAAAACAACATGCTACTAGCATAAAAGTAGACATATAGATCAATGGAACAAAATAGCCTCAAAATAAATGCACACCTTTTATAGTTAATTAATATTTGACAAAGACGAAAACATACAATGGCTAAAGGTAGCCTATTCAATAAATGGTGTTGGGGCCTTGCCAGTGTTTCCCAGTGGTTAGAGCATCAGCCCATGGACCAAAGGGTCATGGATTTGATTCCCAGTAAAGGGCACATACCTCAGTTACAGGTTTGATCCCTAGCCTCAGTCAGGGCATGTGCAGAAGGCAACAAATCGATGTCTCTCACATCAATGTCTCTCTCTCTTTCTCTCTCTCTCCCTCCCCTTTCCTCCCTCCCTTCCACTTGCCCTAAAAATCAAAGAAAAAAATAGATGATGTTGGAAAAATATATAGGTTTCTTAAAACTTCATCTGTGACATAGTTTAAAACAATGCCTAATGTAAAGTATTTTCTGAAATGATTTTTGGTGTTATGGTAAACCACTTTTATAGTTAGAAGTATTTCAACCAAGTTTGCTGGCAAAGAAAGCATGACATTACATGTTTTCTGTATCAGTTACCTATTGCCACAATGATTCTGGGAAAGAACCAACCACAACACATCAGTGGTGTACACCACTGAGCATGACATGTGCAGATGAAATCAGCTTGAGGTACATAAGGAGACACTGCTGATCTTGGCTGTTCTTGTTCAGATGTTGGTAGTCAGCTGGCTCCATGTATCTTAATTCCTAGCCCGAACATGGACAAAGCACAGAGTAAGAGTAGAAAGAGTACGAGTACAAGTATACTTTTCAACCTTCTCTTTCATCACAACTGCTAACATCCTGTTGGCCAAAGAAGATCACATGACTGAACTCAGAATCTAGGGACAAGAAAATACATTGCATGTCTTGATGAGAGCAGCTGCAGAGTCACATTGCAAATGACATGGATAGAGGGAGGAATGAAGAACTGGCAACACTGTTATGCTCTGTCGATTCTAGTCATACTAGTACATTTATCCTTAAAAATTATGAGAACTAAGTTAGTTGTCCTTTACTCTATACTTTTTTTTTTTTTAGGAGATTTAGTCTCTCTCCTTCATTAATGAAAATTTCATTGGATTCAGAAACTTTACCATTTATATAGCTGAAGTGTTAAGTGTGGGGTGACATTATGTTTGGGTTTTTTGGGGTTCTTTTTCATTTTTATACATTTTGTTGTTTTTAAGATTGAAGCTAAATCAAGTTTTTTTGCAGTTACTTTTCTATTAAGTGGCAATTAGATGAAATGTGAAAAGAAATGTGCTTAGATTATTCTCTGTGATGAGAATGAAGAGAAGCATCATTTTTGGGTAGTTTCATATACGGAATCATATTTGATGAAATAGATTGGCAATTTCTAAGGGAAATGAACATGACATTTTTTGCCACACCATTCTCCTACTTCATTTCTAATCTTAGGCAGTTTTCTTTAAA
>NW_006293001.1:680811-683401 GCF_000327345.1 Myotis davidii | reverse complement strand
TAGCAATTTCATAAAGTTTTTTAGGTTGTTTTTAGATGGCAGTTATGTAAAGTTGTTAATGATATTCTTTAAAATTTTGTGTTTTTCAGAAATAGCCAGGCAAGCAGCACAAATAAAGCTTTTGAGAAAACTTCAAAAGCAGGAACAGGCCCGGGTTGCCAAAGAAGCTAAAAAACAACAAGGTGGGTGATTTAAATCATAGCATAAACTTTAAGCATAAATATTGGATAATTCATGAAAGACATCTCTTCTTCATTCCTTTTCTGATGGTATCTGTGCTTTGGTTTTTCATCATAGCAATAATGGCTGCTGAGGAGAAGCGAAAGCAAAAAGAACAGATAAAGATTATGAAACAACAGGTAAGTTTACACATTGGAACTGATTTTTAAAACCCAGGTGTTATTTTAGGGATCTATTTGTATATGTAAAGCTTACCATAAGTATTTCATATACAAATAGTGTAAGTATTTCTATAAGTATTCACTAGTATTTCTTATTAATGTTATATATCTTATTTAGAAAGCTTTCCTTTTCATTATTTAAAATTCACCTCATTTTTAAACCATGTCTCCTACTTCCAAGTTGTATCAATAATGAAGGGTAGTGCTTAAATGTTCAAATTTTCATAACAAAAGCTTGTTCTAAAATATGTAAAGTACTAGTAAAAAATTAAATTCAAGTTATATAGAATAAGATTTGCCTCATTGCTTCTGAATGTTAAAAATTAAAATATAAATTACTATTGCAAAAAAAATGAAGAAAGCATTATTTCACCATATCTCGCATTCTTTTGTACATTATACTAACCTTCCCTTATGTAGTTTTCAAAATTAAGTATCAATAGACGAAGTAATTTTTAAATTCATATAGGAAAAGCATTGCCTTGATAAGACATTCAACTTCATTTAAAGGGGAATATGTGAACTACTCTTCCATCTCTTACATATTCACCTAACCATTAAAGCAGAAAGGAAATTGGGAGAGACTCCTATTCCTTCAAAATTTTTAAACAGCAAGTAGTTATTTTTGAGTATGAAATGAAGTCAATTGTGTTGTATAAGTAGCTGCAAAATAAATGTCTTGGGTTGGATTTGATGTGGTTATCTTTTAAGTTTCCTCCCAGTATTGAGTAAAGCAGTATGATTAGAGAGAGTTGATCTAGAATTGGGATTCAGAATTAAGAGTTTGTATTTAGGCAGCCTAGAGTTGAATATGGGCTCTGCTACTTAAGAATATTGCTCCAGGCTAGTGTTGCTCAGTGGTTTAGCATCGACCTTTGGACCAGGAGGTCATTGGTTTGATTCCTGGTCATGGCACATGCCTGGGTTGTGGACTCCATCCCCAATAGGGAGGAGTGCAAGAATCTCATTATTGACCTCTCTCTCTCTCTCTCTCTCTCTCTCTCTCTCTTTCTCTCTACCTCTACCTCCCCCTTCCTTTCTGAAATCAATAAAAAAAGTATTTAAAAATAAAAAAGGGTTTTGTGACCCTTAAGTCAATTAATAAACCTCTAAGTCTATCTCCTCCATTACGAAAAAAAACAACTGCATTATCTAAAGATCAAATGAGATAATGAGTGAAAAGTGCCTACCACAGTACCTAGCACAAAGCAAATGCTCACTTTTTAAAAGATAGGTATAAAACCCAAATTGTATGGTACATTCATTCTTTTACTGTAATTAAAAGTAGTCCATTGTAAACTCAAATTCCTTCCTTTGTTTGTTCATTGTTTCTGCCAAAGAGATTATAAGTTGAAATATTTACTGCATATTACACATATGTAATTAAGTTTACATCTCATTTTAAAGTGAAATACGCTTGTTTCTGTTACACATTTTAAGAGCTTATCCTATATCCTAATGGCTACAGACCCATCAAATCTCATCAGCACTTAAATTCAGCTTTGTAATCCTAAAGTCTTGAAGTGGCTACAACCAACAAGTACATAGCTTTTCCTGCTTATCAAAAAGGCATTAAGTTCCAAGTTTCCAGAAACATTAATATAAATGAGCTGGTCTTAGATATTCATCAAGATATTTATCTGAGGCCAGTTTCAGAATACCATCTGACTACTACTTATTGCCAACAAAATGAATCAAACTATAGCTTAGTCAGTTACCTATTGCCTATTTTATTTAAAAAATTTTTTTTTTATTGATTTCAGAAAGGAAGGCAAAGGGAGAGAGACAGAAACATCAATGATAAGAGAGAACCATCAATCAGCTGCCTCCGGCATCCCCCTTACTTGGAATTGAGCCTGTAACCCGAGCATGTACCTGTCCAGGAACCAAACCATGAACTCCTGGTTCATAGGCTGACACTCACCCCCAGAGCCACAGCAGCAGGGCCCTATTGCTTATTTTAAAGTCAGCGTTGGATCTAGAAGAAACAGTGCCACGTCTTATCCTCTGGATTGTTTTTTTCTATCTAGTACAGCGGTTCTCAACCTGTGGGTCGCGACCCCTTTGGGGTCAAATGACCCTTTCACAGGGGTCGTCTAAGACCATTGGAAAACACATATATAATTACAAATTGTTTTTGTGATTAATCACTGTGCTTTAATTATGTTCAATTTGTAACAATGAAAATA
>NW_006293001.1:665688-680730 GCF_000327345.1 Myotis davidii | reverse complement strand
GGCCCCATCCTGTATATCAGATATTTACATTACGATTCATAACAGTAGCAAAATTACAGATATGAAGTAGCAACGAAAATAATTTTATGGTTGGGGGTCACCACAACAATACATGGCACTCCCTTTAATGCCATGTATTAAAGAGTCATGGCATTAGGAAGGTTGAGAACCACTGATCTAGTAGGCCAGAGGTATCACCAGACAGTCTTCAAGTCTGAAGCAGTATTATGAAGCAGAGGGCCAAAGTCACTGGAATCTGACCAGGGCTCTGTAGCTATTATTTGAGTGAGGGCAAAATACTTACTAAGAACTATTTTTTTCCTTAGGTAAAAAGAAGATAATTTCAACTTCTATGTTGTTTTTTTTATGATCAGTATGATATTTTATGTAAAGTGCTCAGCTTACTAATTAGGTACTCAATTATCCTATATAATAAAGATATAATATGGAAATGGTCGTTATGCAGTGAAGTGTAATGACTGACTGCATAACGACCAGATCACGGATCAGCAGGAGGGTGGGGCAGTGAGCTACAAGTGGGTGGCAGAGAGCTATAGGAGGGGACAGGGCAGCAAGCTATGAGAGGGGTTGGGGGGGGAGTTACAGGAGGGCGGGGCAGCAAGCTATGAGGGTGGGCAAGGGGAGCTACTGGAGGGCAGCAGCGAGCTACTGGCGCACGGATTCATGCGCAGGGCTACTAGTTATAATAATGAAAATAATGTTTCTCCCTTCTAATGCTAATAACAGCAATGCCAAATATATGTACCTGTAAATAAATCACTAGGACAGTTAAGATAAAGCTCTAGATCAACCGTGGGCAAACTACGGCCCGCGGGCTGGATCCAGCCCATTTGAAATGAATAAAACTAAAAAAAAAAAAAAGACCGTACCCTTTTATGTAATGATGTTTACGTTGAATTTATATTAGTTCACACAAGCACTCCATCCATGCTTTTATTCCGGCTCTCTGGTCCAGTTTAAGAAACCATTGTGGCCCTCAAGTCAAAAAGTTTGCCCACCCCTGCTCTAGACTAAATGAACTCACCCCAAGATGCCATACCTATCTCTGTTCATAAGAGAACAATTAATGACTTTTGCTGTCATGAGAAGATACCACCTTTATAACCTAATGATTGACAAAAGCAGAAAAATTAAATCAAGTATATGCTTTACTTAGGTCTCAAGTTCTAATTTAAATAAATACTTCAAATATGGATTAAGTCCAACCTTGTCTACAACTTGGAAATGAAACAAAAGATACACTTGAGTTTTTATTTTTAGCAAGCTATAATTAATATTCAAAACTATGATAGGACCTCCAACAGCAAAATCATAGAATGTGATTAAGTCTTCTTATATCAGAATAGTAATTTCAGAAGTCTCATTATCCTGTGGTAGACTCCTATAGGGAATCAATAGCATCAGTTTGCAAAAAGGAAATGTTTAAAAAACATATTAAAGTACAGCTTCAGTAGGTAAATTAGCATCTGAATATTGGAATAGGTACTGTAATACACAGCAGTATAAAATGTATTGGTTCTGGAAATCCTAGGACAGATGCAATTGGCAAGTAGGGAAATGTGGATTTTTTTAAAAAAAACTATGTATTCTCGTCATTGACAATTTGAGTTTAAAGGAGTTTGTGAACATGCAATTGATAATGATGTGCTTTAAGAGTATGAGATATTTTTTTCAATTCAAACTGTAAAGTTCTTCTGAGAATTTCAGTGAACACTAAATTCTAAACCGTAAATTTAGACACTGTGACTACCAATTACTCATATGAATCTTTCCTAAGAGTATAAAATTGTAATTAATCCATTTTTAAGTAATGTTACAGATTATTTCTGAATTTGGCTTATTGTGATAGTTAAAAACAATGTCATCGTGGTATTTACCATGTGAAATAAGAAATTATACTGTGGAAATTGTTAATAATAATCTATTGCAATTGTGTGGCACTGTTTCTTTTTTTAAAAGCATTTTAATGATGACACACAGAGAAGGTGCAAGCGACTCTCCTTATTGTAGATGAGAGTAGTTATTTGCTCAAGATCATGCAATGGATGACAGTAGCAGAACTAGCCTAGCTTTTCTAATTACTGATACACTTTTTTTTCTACCATTCTCTCCTGTATTTATTTCAAAGTAAGTATTATTTGTAATTGAAAATATTTATTAAGGAGATACACAGGTTAAATGAGTCTAATTAGCTTGGTTACCTTGTTTCTATATACTTACTTAGCACTTGTATTTTATAAATTGTTTTGAGAAATTTCATAGCATCACATTAATTTTTCATGAACATAATATATAAAATGTTAAACTAAATAATTAAATGTTATAGCTACCATGGTAACCTTTGGTAATTCTGTACTTACCTCTTAAATTATTTCATCCCACTTAAATACTTTTCAACTAGATATTTAGTTCACTTTATTATCTTTAATTATCATATTTTTTCCTACAGGAAAAAATTAAGAGAATACAACAAATCAGAATGGAAAAAGAACTCCGAGCCCAGCAAATTTTAGAGGTAGTATTCTTAAATTTGATATAATTAAAGTAATATAGTCATATAGTTTAAAGTCTGCAAAAACAAAAATTTTACATGTAAGTTCTCTTACTTATATTAATATATTCATCAGAATTTCTCTTTAAACGTTACGTAATAGTAAAACTTTATCTGAACCTTATTTAGCAAGCTCATTTTATCCTAGCAATGAAAACTGAGAAAACATAAAAAGAGAAAACCTCTGGACAGCCAATATTATTGTCATGAAGATCATGGGTGAAAACTCATGTTCTTTACTTTTGAAAAAAATCATCAGGACTTATAGTCAGATGTTTTCTTTTAATTTAGAAATAAAACATTAGAAAAGTAAAAATAAATTTTAAATGTTTAACCAGCTTAGTTTTCTGGCTTCCAATATATCCATCTTTCCCACTAGCTGATAGGAATAGAGGACCTGTTTGGCATCAGCAAAAGCAATAGCCAAAAGATAGCAAGGGAAAACAAAGAAAAACTCCAAACAGCATATCTAAAGGCCTAGTAACAGTCTAATCTTTTAGTTGAATAGCAAGCAATTTTCAACAGTTTAATAGTTGAAAGACATTACTCAATCAAATTGTACATATAATAACTGATGTTTAGAATAATTTTTCCAAGTAATCAAGAAAAAAACAAATTTTTAGTGTACTATGTTTAAGCAGGCATATATCTCAAAATTACTTCCATCCAAAATAGTGAAAATAAACTTTTAATGTTAAAGTTATTCATTATAATCTCTCACCTGTTCAGGAAACTCCTGCTCTATAGAATAATTTATTCCCTGAGGACTCCAGGTAGCTGAAGTTTTCTATGTTACAGGCTTTTTTTCTTCTAAAAATATATACATATTTCTTTTCTCATTATAAGTTAATTTAAACCCCTCCAATAGAAAATATCCCTATCTTAAACTAAATTGAGAATAACTACGAGGTAGTTATGAAGCTATTAGATAGGTAACGACTTAAGATTATAAAGCTCAGATTTGATAGCATGATCCTGATATTCAAAATGTGCTTCATGAAAAATTATGTTTCCATTCTATTAAAAAAAAAACCACCTTGATTTTAACCACAATATACAAGTAGGGAAAATCAAATTTACCATGTTTCATTTAAATGTTACTGAGTAATGGCTTTCTTAATCTCAGATTTCAAGTATTTTTTTATTTCAAATAAAGTAGATTTGTGCAGCTTTTAAAATGTTACTGATTTATTCTTTAAATAACTTGTATTTATCCGTTAAAATTTATCCTATTTTCTTAATTTGTATTGTGATCATGTTTTACTTTTAAAAACCAGAAATTAAATTTTAAAGTAACAAACACTCAATTGTTTCAGACTTTTAATCGAGTAGGGAAATAAGAAAAGCTGACATACTCTTACAAATTTAAGAATTTTCTATACATCGTAATGTTTATTTATTAGAAATAAAATTAGTGTTAAATATAATTTTGTTTACTGTGTGAAATCTGTTACTGTCTGTATGTTCCATATTGTTTTGTACCTTGTGAGGCATGTAGTTCCGTTTTCAAGTCTGAGATTATTTTGAAGTTGTGGTGCTGTTGCATGACTTTGAGACCTGTTTTGCATGCACAGGCGAAAAAGAAAAAGAAGGAAGAAGCGGCAAATGCCAAATTATTGGAGGCCGAGAAACGAATAAAGGTTAGTTTAGATGAGAATCAGAGTTTTCGTTTTTCAAAAGTAAAAGCTATATGATGTTATTCCAGTATCAGTTATATGAAAAAAGTAGCTGTCCTCAAAATGACCAAGACGATGTTTAGCAGAGATACCTGTGTATAATGTGTGCTTTTATTGTATGTGTAGTGTATGTTTATATATTTTTATTTTATTATACAGGTTTTATGTGCACTTTGAGTTCTTTAAATAGCAGACATCAAATCAGAAATGCAAACTATTGTGTAATACCTGTGTATG
Organism: Myotis davidii; assembly: GCF_000327345.1. Taxonomy (NCBI): domain Eukaryota; kingdom Metazoa; phylum Chordata; class Mammalia; order Chiroptera; family Vespertilionidae; genus Myotis; species Myotis davidii. Next base: position 676,245 of record NW_006293001.1, on the reverse strand, counting down.
GTTTTGCTGTATAAGAATGATCTCCCCAAGCCATTATGTGTCATTTATGTTTCAAATTGTGTCCCAAATCTTATTCTCTCCTTAAATTATAACTTTCTCTTTATTAATGTCCTGTTTTAACTGTTAAAAATGAAAAGGCTAAGGAAACAAAAACCAAACCTTTATCAACTGGTATTTACCATCATAAAATTAGCCATTGTTAATTATTGTAATTTCAAGTGTTGTTTGGGGGTGTTGATTTTTCTGGCATGACGTGTAAGAGACTTGGACACCTGTACCTTACACAATCCACTCCTTACCTTCCAATGTTCTGATAATTGATTACTGAAATACAGGACAGCTGAGTGATCCTATGGCTCTGGTAACAGCCACCACAATGTATCAAGCCAGGGAACTATTTGCTACCTTTCCCACATAGACTCTCCTCTCTGACTTTGTTCTTTAGACTCTATCCCCTTTCATGGCTGTCCTTAATATTAATTTTATCCATATCTTACCTTATATAAAATATTTAAATTGGTGACACTCATAGAATTGTTTATTTTAAGCAACATCCCTTAGGGATGGTGCATGAAAATCTCAAACTGATCCCATTGTCTCTTCTCACTCTCATGTACATACAGCATATAGAAATGTTATAGCTGCTGTTAATTATAGAGTATATTTGGGAATCTATAATCAGAGTGTAGAGAGTTGTTATCAGCTAGATTTGAAGGTTGTGACATAATGTATTAAAATCATAAAAAAAAATACATGTGCCATTTGTATCTGACATGCGCTGACCATCTAGTCACGCCAATGAACTTGCGATTGAAGTGTGCTGTTGTTAGGTCACTGCATTTTAAGTTTATTTGGATACTGAATAAAGATCCTTGCTACTGTCATACATAGCTTTTATGTATTAGGCAGAACTACATAAAATTGCTTTTTTATAATTTTAAAATGATAGAATATTTGCAATTTTATGTTTTAATCTAATGGAAGACTATAGAATCTCAGAAAAGGAATTTTTAATACTTGTAGCATGTTCTAAATCTTCCCTCAAAATTATATATTAAAAGTTTCTTATCTTTAAGGAAAAAGAAATGAGAAGACAACAAGCTGTTCTTCTGAAGCATCAGGTCTGTATACATATTTTTATATACTTGTTGAAATGTACATTTTATCATTTTTCTTAAATCTATTTTGAAAAAAATCTTCAAAATATTTTCTTAAATATTTCCAATATAATTCCTGCTTAAGTTTTTCCTTCATCTTACAGTTTATTGCCTTGCTTTGGTATTGGTGTCTTTTGGGGGGTTAAAAAATTGGTTTCGTGACTCTGTGATTTCTGTTTCATAATATTGTGCCAACTCTTTCTACCAGGAGTTGGAGAGGCATAGACTAGATATGGTATGGGTATGTTTATTTTTGTACATCTAACACCGCATTGTGATTTGGTTGTGATATATGGTTGTCATAGCAATGCATAAAGTGTAGCACTGGCTGCTGTCATATTACATACTGCTGCATGGCTTTACAGCACAGTGCATTGCATACATCTGCTTGTCTGTCTATCAAGAAGTGTGATCCATCTCCAAGATTTTTAATTGAATTGTGCAAGCCTTATATAAGGTTGCTGTCTATAAATTTACTTACTGATGTCACAGTGAAAGTTAGGTCACTATACAATTTGAGACAATTATGACCCATATTCTCCCATCATTCTAGACACAAAACTGCCATTGAATACAATGGGAATTTTGAGTTAGGTTGATGAGAGAATATGAAATATAATCTGGTTTTATAGACAAATTTTAGAATTAATTTTAGAAATATCCCTTTAATGGGACCAGATAGATTTGAACAAAAAAAAAGATTAAATATTATAACTCTGATTTTTTTTATTCTAAAGAAAATGAGATTGTCAAAGTAAGCCAGTGCTTACCTTATTTTTATATTGTGCATTTTAGATTCCACTTACTAGCCCCTGGTGCAGCTTTTGTGGCTTTAAATAGCGCATCAAGTGGCAGACATCAGTAAATAGGATTATCCCATTTCATTGGTGTCAGTGTATGAACCACGACTAGTTTAAATTGGTATAAAGGCTTAAAAAAAAACTTTAATTTGTTGGTGGCTTATTGGACGTACAAAATGATAGTATACTTGAAATAAAAATAATTCTGAAATCATGACGTTAAAGTGATTATAAATCACTTTCTGCCTGATCTAAAAATTTAAGAACAACACAACCAATAGTTTAATTGGCTATAGTACATATTTGTGGTTTTTCTAATAGCAGATGTAAGGTAACTGACCTGTTCCAGCCAACCATTATGCTTTTTGTTCTGCCAGCTTTTGAAGGAGCATCACAACTGACCATAAGTAAATCTTGTATGCTTCTGTTTACACTGTCTCCATGTTCATTGCTTTACCTTTTTGCTTTTGATTGTTCTTGTATTTGCTTTCTAAACCTGAACTAAAACATGCACAGACTGGCCATTCTTGTCTTATATTTAGTATTTACTGTGACTTGTCTATAAATGCTAAACATGCTATACTGAGTTTTTTTGTTGTTGTTGTTCTGTTTTGTTTTCCATTTGAAAATCCACCTGTGAAAATTAGCAATCATTGAGTTATTTTCCTAATTTTATCTGGCCTAATAGGAACGAGAGAGAAGGCGACAACATATGATGCTTATGAAAGCAATGGAAGCTCGTAAGAAAGCAGAAGTAAGTATATGTTTCTAGAAAAATAGTACCTTGTTATAAATTAGTGTGTTTTTTTTCCAAAAGCATTGGCTCTTTTAAATATAAATTTTTCAGAGCATTGGGTTTGTGATAATTAACTGGTTTTGATAAGCAAACCAAAGATTAGGGATAGTAACTAAGTGTTAGAACATTAAAAGAGTGCAAAGAGGATTCCAATGTATGTGTTAATGTTTTGTACTGAGATTTTAAGTATCTTTTTTTAATGTAGAGAATGGCATTCATTCAGATAAAAGTAGCTATTTTTTACTGTAATCAGAGTTTCACAAAATTAATATTACGGCATGCCTACACAAGTTCTGTGTGTCCTAATTCAAACACTAGTCATTCCAACTATGGACTTCTGCTCTCCAAATTATTGTTATCATCCTACGGGTAAGATTAAAATAGACCTTTTTTTAAACAGATACTTCAGAATAAGAAAACTATTAAAATAAGTCAAAATGAGCTTATTTTGAATTTAATAGAAATCAGTGAAAGGTTATAATATATGTTACAAAGGAATACATTCTGCATTTAAACAGTTGGACATTATAACTAGAGTTTTGGAGTGTGAGGGACCCAGATTCCCATCTGGTTCTGAAATAACTTGCTTTACCTTTTCAGGCTTTTCTTTCCTTTCATTCTTTCTCTGTTTCTCCCTTCCTTCCTTCACCTCTCTCTTTCCTTCTGTTTTTCTTTTTAAATATGTTTTTATTGATTTCAGAAAGGATTGAAGTGGGGGGGGAGAGAGAGAGAGAGAGAGAGAGAGAAAAAGAGAGAAACATCAATGATGAGAGAGAATCATTGATTGGCTGCCTCATGCACAGCCCATCCTGGGTATCAAACCCTCAACCTGGGTATGTGCCCTGATCGAGAATCAAACCATGACCTCCTGGTTCATGGATGGACATCCCTCCACTGAGCCAAATCATCCAGGCCAGGCTATTTCTTTTTTAAAATTGAGATGATGATAGCTGCTTCCTAGGATTGTAATATTATCAAGTGCTATAAGCATTAGCAAGTTAGAATTAATGGGGCCTTCCTTTCAAGATGGTGGCATAGTTAAACGCAATACTCCCATCATCCCACAACCACATCAAAATTATAACTGAACTGCAGAGTGACCGTCATTCAGAACTGTGTGAAATCTGGCCAAGTGGAATTCCTACAACTAAAAATATAAAGAAGCCACATTGATACTGCTTAGAGGGGCAGAGACGCTAAATGGGCTGGTCCCACCTACATGTGGCAGATAAAAATCAGGAGGCATATCTCAGCTGCAGAGGTCACCACTGAGAAGCAAGAGATCCCAGCACCACACCCAACCCCAGCCCAGGGTTCTAGTGCAGGGAAGCAAAGTCCCTATAACTTCTGGCTGTAAAAAGCAGGGATAGTGGCTCAATGAAACAGAGGGCTTCTGGAGTCCTAGGTATTCCTCGTAAAGGGCCTACAGACACTTATTCTGAGTTTCAGCACTGGGGCAGAGCTCGGCAGGCTTCAGGGACTTATGGGAGGAACTGAACTTTCTGGCATCAGGGCAAGAGCTGGAGGGGCAGCTTCTCTCAGACAGAAGTGCTGGAAAAGCCCATTGTCCTTTTCTGAGCTCTTCCCCTACAGAGCCAATAGGCAGGAGCCATAGCTGAGTCTCCATAAATCTGGGGTTGCCCTGGTGATTCCCTGAGACCCCACCCCACCATCTTGCAGGCCCACGTAAGCTGTTTCTAGTGGCATTTCCATATGAATGGCCTGTCTTGGCTCAATCTTCAGATTTTCCTGAAGTCTGTTAAACAAGTAGCATCTGGCCTTGGCATACCCTTGCTCCTTAACTGTTGCTTAGTAGCCCCAGACCAGGCACTAGTGGCAGCTGGCCTTGGTTTGCAGTTGGGCACCTCCAAGCCCAACATGAGTAGCAGCCATCTACAGATCTCTCTGTAGCTCATGTTAGTGGCCCATGGCAGAACATGAGCAACTGACTTTGGCCTGCACTTCCTGGGAGCCCTTGAGCCAGTACAACTGGTGGATAGCTTCAACCTCCTCCACAGTGGACCCACTCAAAAGATGGTTCAGTGGTCACCAGAGCCCCACTGAAGCAAGTCTTGCTTCATGGCATGGGGTCCTGCACAGCTGATCCTCCATTGTGGTCATAGCTAATCCCTGCAGCCTATAGGCCTAGGAGTAAATCCCTCCCATTGACTTGCCAACAACAATCAAGGCTCAACTACAACACGAGGGTGTACACAGCCCACAAGGGGGACACACCTGAGTGCCCAGCTCGGGTGATTGGGGAGGCTATGCTACTGGCCCCTACAGAACGCCTACTACATTAGGCTACTCTACCAAGCCTGGGAGATGTAGCATGCCATTGGTATGGAAAAGCCACTGGAAATAACTTGGATGGCTCTGAAATTTGGGTTGGGTGGGGTGGGGTCTCAGGGAATCACCAGGATAGGGAAAACAGTGTGGGCCAGCTTGATGGAGTCTCAGAAATCGTGCCCGCCTGCCAGCTCTGTGAGGTGAGGGCTCATCAGTGTTCTCTGTCAGCACTTCTGTCTGGAAGAAAACTGCCCCCTCAGCTCTTGCCTCAATGCCAGACAATTCAGTTCCTCCCAGTATGCCTCCTACCAATTTTATTTTGGCCTTCATTCCTCTACACCCCCATGCCCATTTTTCTAGATGTAGAAATTCTTGAAGTAAATATGGATTCTTGGAATATAAGTCATTTATAATAAACATCTTTTTATCATCTTAATCATAATAACCTAATTCTCTGTACCAAAATATTACTAATGTCTTAGTTAGGAAGTCATTTAAATTTCATTTCAGAGTTGAAATACTGATAGCAAATGTATTAAGTTTAGAATATCCTAAACAGCCCTAAATATATAGGGTAAACATTTTGGAATCAGTTATTTACTCACATAAAAATATTATTTGGGACTCTGAAAGCATAAATGAAAGTATTTCTAGAAGGCTATAGCATAATAACAAATGAAATAACATTTACTCTGTGTTAGAATTATAGAAGTTTAAAACCCGAACAATGAATGTGGTAGAATGACCTGTTATTTTACAACTCATCAGATTGCAAAACAGGCCATTTCTAAGAGACCGTGTTACAAAGGTGCCTATGTCTTTTGCATTTTACGATTCTCCTGGGTCTCTTAGGTGTTTATTCTGGGCATAATAAGGAGAATACATTTCTTTTGACAGCAACTTATACTTAAAATTTCAAACACATAAATATAATTTAAGAGATATAGGTTTACCTCAGGGTCCTGGAAGAATAAAAGTGTAAATAAGATTGCTAATAAAACCCATTTACAGAAGGCAAATATAAAGAATAAAAATGATATCCTTTTATGGTCACAAATTGAGTATGAATAGATCAGGGCAGTTTTTCTTTAAAAAGAGCCTATTTTTTATATCTAAAATAGTATATTATGAAAATTAAGTTTAAACATGAAAAGTTATGAATCATATGATTCATAAATATATTTTGCTTTATTCATATTATAAATTATTTTATTTATATTATAATTTATAGTTATATAATATTTTAAAATAATAAAACCTACCAATTATCATCACATTTTTTTAAATATACACCAAAGTATTACACAAAAGCCTGTACTTATTTTGTTTAAACATCTTTAAATACTGGTAGAATAGTTACTGTCATACAAATGTCTCCTAAATTAAAATTAAAATTGTAATTCTTGAGTAAGATAATTATACTTAAATTGTTAACAGTTCTTTCAAAAACCTACTTTCTTACATACCATTTAACTTTTTATTGTATCCTTCATATAAAATATTTTTACATTTGTTTTTAAAAAATATACAAGTAAAAGTACAATATACCAGTATTTCATGTAAGTACATTTATTATGTTTTTAACTGAAAAATGTGTTTACTAAAATAAAACTGTCTACATGTGCAATTGTACTTTATATTTTGGTTTTCCCTGAGTAATGATTAATATAAATATTGGATTGAATCATTGTGGAGGGAGGTGTTACATATTTTTGCTTTCAAATTGTTTATTACATGACTTCTAAAACTTCAACTACTCTCTTCTGTTTTATGGTTTTGTCTCCTAAAGTGCTGACACTCATCCTGTGATAGATGCATGTTTTAACAACCTTTTGTAGTTTATTGATCCTTGGAGAGACATACAGAAGACTCTGATACAATCACTATGGTTGTTTATTCAGTTAATATGTGTAAAGTGATTATAAATGTGTGGCTGGTACAGTTTTAAGTTTTATAAAGAAAACAGGAGGTTTTGAGCTACTTTGTCATGTTGTTTAAACCAACCTAAGTTTCTGGTTATTAGTAATAATAAAAGCAGGTTTATTTTATATAATTTGAATTATACTTAGAAGTAAACCTGTTGTATTTATGAGGCTTAAGATTATTCGTTCTCATATTATGTTATGGAAATATTTATAAACTGTTATGATATGCTAATGACATTTAAAATTAATACAATAGTTACAAGATAATTTATTTTTTAAGATATACTTTAAAATTTTTAAAATTACAATTTGTAGATTTTAATTTTAATCCTCAATCAAGGACATGCCTTTTGATTTTAGAGAGACGGGAGGGGAGTGTAGCAGAGGGAGAAAGAAACATCAGTGTGAGAGAGAAACATCCATCAGTTAGTTGGCTGCCTTCTGGTACACTCTCTCACCAGGGATTAAACCCACAACTTTTTGGTGTATGGGACAATCTTCCAACCTACGGAGACACACAGGTCAGGGTGAAGATAATTTACATGTCTAAATAGTCTTATTACTTGTGGATTTATATAAAGGAAAACTGTAGAAATTAGATTTCTAAATTAGAGAACCAATAAAATTTGGAATTATTTTTAGTGAAAAATATATTGAGTTAATACTTAAAAAAAGAGAGATCAGTGTAATGCACACAAAGAAATATAAAAGCAGTGTTTGTATTATCTTTGATGGATATGGGGAAGTTTCTTAGAACAATTTCAGATGTTATAGATCTTTAACAAGGTGAAAGCAGATTAATTTTTAATCTCATAATTCTTTACGCATTTTGTCCTATTTTTCTTTACAATCTAATAATTAAATGTCTAAATGTATTAAAGTGTAGAATCAGGCTTACCCATTGGTCAATTCAGAATTTTGAGTTGGCTCTGCCTAAGTATCATATAGCCTTAACTTTATAGTGAAGTTTGTCATTGTAATACTTGCTAACAGAATAATATATAGCTAGTGCTAGTAGGAAATAATAGGAGGCAGAATATGAAACCGATATACCCAGGATGGACATAACACAAGTTACATCTTGTGCATGTTAAGTAATAATGAGGAAATAGACAAGTACATATAGGAATGTTTTGCTAGTATTCACTTAGATGCAAGTTTATGTAAAAGATTTGGTGAAAGTTTGGATTGTCAGTAAGAACATATGTCTAGTTACTGCTTAAATATTTATACTGTAAAGTTTCCTCTCTCTGATATGATAAAAAGCATCAATATTCTTTTGTTTTTCCCACAGTATCTAATTTAGTGCTAAACACACAACAGTAGTTTAAAAATTATTTTAAATACTTAGTTGATGACAGATCTGTAAGTTCCATTTAACAGAGGAACACAATTTAAATTGAGAGAGTAACTTTGGTAAAATTATCTAATCCTATTCACAAGTCCATAGTTACCAGGTATAACAAGTTCTTGAGAACTAAATTTTACTTATGGTATTTTCTCAAACATTCTCATAAAAGATTATTTACGATACATGTTGTTATAGTGTGTTTTTACAGTTCCTTGAAAGTTAAACTTTAAAGAAAAACACCTAGAGTAAAATAAAATATTTTCTTTTTTTCCTTCTCTATTCTATTCTATTCTATTCTTCTCTATTCTATTCTATTCTATTCTATTCTATTCTATTCTATTCTATTCTATTCTATTCTATTCTATTCGATTCTATTCTATTCGATTCTACTCTATTCTATTTTAATTATCTCCCCTATACCTCTTCCACCTCCACCCACCAACCTCCCCCCTGCAATCACCACACGTTTTCTGTGTCTATGAGTTTCTTTCTCTTTTTTGCTCATAAAAGAGAATTATATACAGAAAACATAATGATGTACTCATTCTTTAATGACTTTGTTTATCCTCACTTTGTTTTCTTAGCACTTTTAGCTGCCACTTTCAATTTAAGTTTTTCATTCAACTAAATTTTTCTTATCACCCACTCTATACTTGACTCTAATCAAGGCACTGGCAATATAAAGGTAAAAAAAGGTAGACAAGATTCCTGTCCTCATAGATTTTACTATGTGGGTAGAGAAAGACCATAAACAAGTATAAAATAAATGAGATGATAAAATGGAGTGCCAGTGGGGCATAAAAAAAAAAGGGCAAAATTAGTTGTTCTCGGAAGGCCTCTTTGACAAGTTAACATCTGATCTATCAATGAACAACAAATAAGAAACACAAAGACCATTTGTTTAGAAATAATAAAAAGACAAAAATGACTGGAATATAGTACATAAGGGATAAATTATATAAGTTGAAGTTGGCATGGTAGACAGAAATCTGAGCATATGGGACTATAGTGTGGGAGTGAGGACTTTGGACTTTATTATGATTGGACGAGAAGCCATTGGATAGTGTTAAGATGTAATCTGGTTTACTTTCTGAAATGATGACTCTGGGTATTCTGTGGAGAATGCACAGAAATGCTGAGGAAAGCAAAAATGAAAGCAGGGAGCCAGCTTCTTTAGGTTATTTTGCTTTAAGTTATTTCTTTATGTAATATTTATGTTTTATGTTTCATATTTTGGTATGGTTGCCTGACATTTCTTTTCTAATACTTATACGTTGTATGGCACCCCTGTCAAGAACTTGTATTGCTCCAATATAGGCAGGTTAATTTTCATTTAATTCCTTCTTTCTTTATCTGATACTTCTTTTTATACTTCTAAGTATTTCAGATTCAAGGGTGCATATTCTATATGCTATTCATGTTTGTGTGTTTTTTTCTGAGGACAGAGGTAGCTAGGAAAGGGAGAGCTGTACCCGGTTTCTCATATCCCTTTCCAAGTTCTATTGTAAATATTGTACCTGATTCACCTTTATCTAGTCAAGAGGTGGATAAGGCACACCTGAAATGCCCAGCTCAGCTGACAGGGAGCTAAGCCATTGGACACTATAAGGCATCTATTACATTAGGCCCCTGTACCAAGCCCTGGAAACTTAGCAGCTCTACTTAATACATAGAAACTACTTTGTCTCCAGAATAGGAGACAAAGAAACATGTCCCAAATGAAAGAACACAACAAGACAACAGAAAAAAAGAACTAAACAAAATGGTGACACCCAATCTACTAGATGCAAAGTTCAAAACACTGGTTATAAGGATGCTCAATGAACTTAGGGGAAGATTAGATGAACTTAGTAAGAACTTCAACAGCATAAAAAAAAAAAGGCATGGCAACCATAAAAAAAAAAAAAAAACACAGTCAGAAATGAAGTTTACACTAACTGAAATAAAGAGTAATTTACAGTAATGTATATGAAGCCAAGAATCCTATCTAATAAAAGAGAAACATGGTAATTGGTGTACAACCGCTACCCTTCCCATTGGCTAATCAGGGCAATATGCAAATTAACTGCCAGCCAAGATGGCGGCCGGCAGCCAGGCAGCTTGAAACTAACATGAGGCTTGCTTGCTTCAGTGATGGAGGACTCCAGCGTTCCCCGCCTGCCGCTGCAGGCCTCTAAGCTGCAACTCTAAGCAACTATGTAACAAATATAGAAGCTAAACAAAACCCCAGAGATCTGCT
>NW_006293001.1:663075-665304 GCF_000327345.1 Myotis davidii | reverse complement strand
GATTGGCCCTGCTCTGTGCGTGACAGGGTACAGAGCCCCAACCCCCCTGATGGGCCCTGCTCTGTGAGTGACAGGGGGAAATGCCCCAACACCCCAATTGGCCCTGCCCTGTGCGTGACAGGGGGTGGAATCACAACCTCCCGATCGCCCTCCTCTGTGTATGACAGGGGGCAGCGCCCCAATTCCCCAATCGGCCCTGCTCTGAGCCCGACCAGGGGCTGCACCTAGGGATTGGGCCTGCCCTCTGCCACCCGGGAGCAGGCCTAAGCCAGCAGGTCGTTATCTCCCGAGGGGTCCCAGACTGCGAGAGGGCACAGGCCGGGCTGAGGGCCCCCCCTCCTCCCCGAGTGCACAAATTTTTGTGCACCGGGCCTCTAGTCAGATTTATAAATATCTAATTCCTAAATATTGCCTGAATATTATTATTAAATGTATAGAACTCCATTTTTTGATGCAGAGTTTGTGTATAACTGAAAATAGAAGACATCCTTTATGTTTGTCCCTCCCAAGTGTCTGCACAAATGAGTAACCCAGAAATTTAGAGGCAGTATAAAATTGCGCACTTTAACCTGAGCATATTGTAGAAAAAGGCTCTCATTTCCTGGCCCTGGCTCTGTATCATAATATTCAGCAACTGTTCAATCTGCAGCCCATGCTGCAGTCTTGAAACTGGGAGCATATTCTCAAACACACTGTTTTCTCAGCCCTCCGCCTGGAATATTCTCTCTGCTCCTCTCTGAGTTCCCCTTAATGTGACTCCCCCAGCAGTCAGTGTGCTCTTTCCAGTGGTCGAAATGGAGTTCTTTAAGATATGGACAAAAATGCTAATATAGTACAGGAAGCAATGAAAATTTTTAAATATTAAAAACAATTAGACATTAACATTATAGGGAAGAATTATGAGAATTAAGAAGAAATTGGTAATATGAATGAGCTGGTAGAGTTTAATTAAGGTTTATGTGTGCAAGATGGGAATAATGACCTTTCTGATTGGAGTGCACCAGTATAAGGAGGCAAGGGGACAAGAGGTGTTCATCAGGACTAGCAAAAAGTTTCATGAAATTGACAGACTATAAGAGATAATTTCGAAAAGAATAGAGTAGTGAATTCCAAAGTAAGGAGTTGGACTTTATTTTGATAAACGTAAAGAAAATGGAAAGATTTTTAAATCAAGAAGAGACATTATCAGCCTTATGAATGTAAGCTCATCATTAATATGTCAGATGTGTGAGGTAGGTTAGAATTGCCTAATGATTCTTCTGTTAATTGCCTGATGATTCTCCTCTAAATATGAATAGTATTTGAGATGTGACAATAAAGGAATGACACAGATATTATTATATTAACTCTCTTGACTTTCCCCCGTAAAATGTCATCCTTGAAACAAGGGAGAGAGGATGATTATTTCTATGTTGTTGCCATTACCTAAAACATTTTTTGAAAGTTTTTAGAATTGCCTTCAGAACCCATTTTGCATTCTCAGCGTGTTGTTTATAATGGAAAATAACATTTTATTTCATCACAGGTGCTATTTTAAAACTAGCTAGTTGACCTTGAAAGAACTGCTGTTGCAAATTCAAACATGTTGCTTCCACTTTCCTGCTGTAAATCCTCCTTGCTTCCTGGAGCTACACAGAAATTTGTGTGAATGCTAGTTAACTTTATGCTATAAATTTTTAGTTGCCCATGTATATTTTATATATCTGTGTTTATTAATAAGTAATTTATTCTCATATTATAACCTAAGAAGAGATTGAATAAATGTTGCATAATGGAGTAATCTGGGTTGAATCTAGTATTTATATTTTATATTTATACAGTCATATGGTTATTTTTGAATTCAGTAGGTGAGTACACTGAAAAACAATGTAATTATTTCTGTGCATTTCCAAATCTATTTATTCCTAAATCTCCTAAGAAGATTCCGTTCATGGGAATAATAACTTTGATCACTTTTTAAATTTTAACTAGAGGTTTTCAAACACATACAATGATTAAAGAGAATATATGGACATGGTTTTCTTTTTAAGGAAAAAGAACGGTTGAAGCAAGAAAAACGTGATGAGAAAAGATTAAATAAAGAGCGTAAACTAGAGCAACGAAGATTAGAATTAGAAATTGCAAAGGAACTAAAGAAACCTAATGAAGACATGTGCTTAGCAGATCAAAAGGTAATTTATTATGTAAACCATTTTATTAATAAATTTAATTTTTCCCGTGTTCTTACCA
>NW_006293001.1:645610-662932 GCF_000327345.1 Myotis davidii | reverse complement strand
CTGCCTCCTGCACACACCCTACTGGGGACTGAGTCTACAACCCCAGGCATGTGCCCAGACCAGGAATCAAACTGTGACCACCTGGTTCATAGGTCAATGCTCAACTACTGAGCCTTTCGTTTTTAACTAGAGCCGTGGGATTTCAAGTATAAGTTAGTCTGCCTCTCCTGGATGAGCACCAGTAAACCTCTCTGTAGCTGTGTGCTGATTATGGCTGTTCTCAATGTATAAGTGAAGTGCTGCAAACCTTTTTAATTTAAGTAGAAATGCTGCAGAAATCTACAAAGAGGGATTGTAAGAGTTGATAGGATTTCTGTGTTTCTATTTGGTATTCAGGCATTTAGGTAAGAAAGATCTAACTTCTCCCCACATCCCATAGATCCTTAAATTAGGATTTCTAATCTACTAGAGGCCTGGTGCACGGATTCATGCACATTGAAAGGAAATTAATTAGAAGGTGGTCGGTGGGGCAGGACTGGGTGAGATGGGCTGGACACACCCTGGAGCCAACCTCCCGCGGTCCCTCTCTGGCTGGCCGCAGCTGGGGCGGCTCCAGGGCTCAAAGGGTGTCTGTGGAGTGAGCGGGGGTCCCTCAGCCTGGCCTGCAGGGATCAGGCCGAAACCGGCAGTCCGACATCCTCTGAGGGGTCCTGGAGTGCGAGAGGGCACTCTGAAAAGTTGTGTCACTTGGCAGCTCCTGCATTGAGCATCTGCCCCCTGGTGGTTAGTGCACGTCATACCTACCAGCCGGTCAGCCAGTTGGCCGGTCACAGCCTTTTATATATATATATATAGATAACTTCCTTCAATGCTTTAGTTATGATAGCTAACTTATAGTGAGTATGTTTACTACATGCTGGGCATTGTGCTAAGTGCTTTCTATGAATTCACACCACAATCCTATGGAGCCGCTATTTATGCCCATTTATAGATGAAAAAAGTTAGATACAAAGAGGTTAAGGAACTTTCCCAAGATTACACAGCTCATAGATGGCAACTTGAATTCAAGCCCCAGTTTGTTCAGCTCCAGAGTCCATATTATTTATCATCTTGAAAGCCCGGAAAGACATCCAACCAAAGTACCTCATGTGTGTCTTCTCTCCCATCTTGTAATGTTGCTAAAGTACACAAAAGGAGAAATTTAGAAAGAGCAAAATAATCTTGGTTACTGGCATGATTATACACACTTAAGAGTAGAAATCAATTATGTTTGACTATGGATAAAAAGATGGTATTTCTATATAATTATATCAATACTGCATATCATCTCTTTTAACACTGTCTCAGTAATATATTATTACTAGAGGCCCGATGCATGAAATTCATGCAAGGGGCTCAGCCCTCGCAGCCACCATGGCTTGCCTCAGCCCTCCCAGCCCCGGTGTCATCCAGAAGGACATCCAGAAGGTCATTTGGCTGTCTGGTCCAATTAGCATATTACTCTTTTATTATTATAGATATTTGATCAATAGCATCTATATTATATGCCATATTTATCTGATATACAAATAATGATTGTCTCTTTTCTGAAATGCTTAAAGCAAATGTTTAATACTGGGTAATTTAACTTTATTAATATTCTGTTTAGTTACTTAGAATAAATAGTTTTAAATAAACTGAAAGTAAATATACTAATTTTAGTCCATTGAATGTATAAAATTTCCTAAGCACAAAGTGAGTTATATAGGTTTGTTAACACATTTAATAAGCTCAGAGTGAACAATTGTTTTGATCCTAAATGAGTTTTATTTTCTTGCACCTTTTTACTTAAATCCATATGCACAATATCAAATATATAAGTCCACTTTAAACTTAACTTCATTAGCTTTGTTATATACATTTTTAGAACCATATAGATATGTGTATGTCTGAGATAGTTTAGGATAAAAGAAAACTCGGAATTGAATGGTCTTCAGATGGAATAAAAGATATGTATAGTATCAGTCAGTTCTGTGTTTTCACACAATATTAGTAGAAAAAGTCTTTAGATAGTTATTTAAGTATGTGTAGGGTGGAGGAACACTTTTGAACAAGCACCAATGTAGATAAATAGAAACACAAGTCACTTTTTTCCCCAATCAAATTTTAAAGTATTGTTATTATATCCAATTCATGGGCAAAAATGTTTTTAATTTAGACTACCTATACATTTTTAAATGTGCATGATGACTGGTACCATATTTAGTCATTAAAATGTTAATATGTGAGCATACTTGAGAAGTAGCAGAAGGGGCAGGTTTCCAATTTTAGTACTGAAACTCGATACAGTATTAATATTTCACTACATACAGGAAACCTAAAGACTTGGTTGCAGTATAAAGCAGTTCTTGATAGGGTCATGGGCTTTGGTCATGTGGACATAATAATTTATCACCACTTATTAGCCAAAGATGTTACCAGTCTTTCCACCCATACAACCCACAGATACACACTGTTCATGTGACTTTTAAATCAGTTGCCATCATTAGAATAAATCAATGCATGTGCCCTACTGAGTATGTCCTTGGTATTTTTGAAATATTTATTTTTTTACATTAAGTTTATTTGGGTGACATGGGTTTCAGGTGTACAATTTTATAATACATCATAAATATATTGTATTGTATTGTATGTTTACCACCCCAATTCATCTCCTCCCAGCACCATTTATCTCCCCTATACCCTTTTTGACTTTTTTCCACCCCATCTCCCCTCTCTCTCTCTCTTTTTATGTTAATTCTCACCTAAGGATATTTTCCCATTGATTTTTTTTTAAAGAGAGTGGAAGGGAGGGGGAGAGACAGAGAGAGAGAGAAACATAGATGTGAGGGAGACATGTTGATTGGTTGCCTCCCACACATGCCAGAGCCAGGGCCGGGTACGTGCCCTTGACCAGAATCAAACCTAGGATACTTCAGTCCTGGGGCCAAGGCTCTATCCACTGAGCCAAACTGGCTAGGCCCCCCCCCCCACTTAATCACCATGATGTTTTCTATGTATATGGAAATGTTCATTTCTTAATGTTGTCTAAATTTTGATCCAGTTATATAACCCATGTTTTGTCAGTATGTAAGTTAATTAAGAATTTGTGTTCCCTTTTGCAGAGATGTAAATTTATATTGTATTCAGCCGAAATGTATTGATGTTTACTTGAATTCAGCATCCTAGGCTTAGTACCCTGGGGTTGCAGCAATGCGCCCGGGGAACTGACAATCCAGAGGGAAACCACGGGAGCAATGCAAGAGAAAGAGAGAAAGCACCTTACTTTATTTCAGAAGGTAGCAAATCATGGCTTTTAAAATCTATTTTCTTTTACTTTCTTTTAAGCCTTTGCCAGAGTTACCTCGTATTCCAGGACTTGTTCTCTCTGGAAGTACATTTTCAGACTGTCTCATGGTGGTGCAGTTCTTACGAAACTTTGGTAAAGTTTTGGGCTTTGATGTGAATATCGATGTTCCAAACCTGAGTGTTCTTCAAGAGGGATTGCTAAATATAGGGGACAGCATGGGTGAAGTACAAGACTTGCTTGTGAGGCTCCTCTCAGCTGCTGTATGTGATCCAGGTCTAATTACGGGATACAAGGTAAAAGAATAAAACAAAATATAAAAGTTTTTTTTAAAAAATTTGTACTATCAGTGCATTGATAGCTGCCTGTAGCATATTAGCAGATGATTGTATAGACTGATCCAATTATTTTTTTACGTATCGTTAAATGTAGAATTGCTTCAGGTTACAATTGGTTTCTTAAAGCCTAAGAAATGGAGATCATTCCCAAGTCACTCTTTTTTCCTCTAACTTTCCACAAAAAACAAATTGACTTAAGGAAAGTCATATTCAGCAAAACAGAACTCATAATTCATAAAGCAATTAGGACTCATGTGCACCCACTGAAGTTATACTGTGTTTTCTCTCTGAATCACTGTGAGTAACTGAGGCTAATCAAGGCACCTACAGTCCAGCATGTTAAGACTATGTACTGCTCAGTGGATGATACTCAATTAAATTCAGTTATCTTAATTCCAATTAAGACACAAATTTCAGTCAGCTTTGCTATAAGTAATATCGTAGAGAGAGAAGCTTCCAGATGCATCTGTTATATTTTCCTTCATATTTCCTTCATATTTTCCAATCACTAAATATACCAGGCAATAAAACCCATGATTCCATAGAGCCAGCCAACATAATAATAGTGCTTTTGAACCTCCAATCTCTCCATTCCCTGAATATACATAAAGCCTGGAAAAGTTTGGAATAGTTCCTGTGGTTCAAAGAAGGTGTGATAGGCAATTTCTACCCATGAGTTTATAAACTCTTCTCCCCACCTGACTTTTAACCATGAGTTTAAAGGAGGAATAGAAATATTACAAGTACTTGAATCATTTCTTGCATATTTTTTATCTTTACTTCGTCAAAAATATGAATAAAGCTGTTGTCATTAATGTCTATTATTTAGTACCAACGTTTAAAAATTATATTGTTTTATGTGATGAATGGTTATGACCAATACTGATAAAAATGTCAACATTTTATAGGCCAAAACAGCTCTCGGAGAACATTTGCTGAATGTTGGTGTGAATCGAGACAATGTTTCCGAGATTTTGCAGATTTTTATGGAAGCCCACTGTGGACAGACTGAGCTCACGGAGAGCCTGAAGACCAAAGCCTTCCAGGCTCACACGCCAGCACAGAAAGCCTCAGCCCTGGCTTTCCTGATCAATGAGCTGGCGTGCAGCAAGAGTGTAGTTAGGTAAGCATGTGCCCAGGCTTTTCAGGTGATTCTGTGCTGTTTTGAATTTGTCTTATCACAAAGTAATGCAGGTTGCTTAGAGAAAATTTCAAAGTTATAGACTAGCACAAACAAAAAAATTAAAATTACACTGAACCCCACCTCCCCATTCAGAGGTAACTAATAATAAATTTTAATGTATTCTTTTGTAGTCTATTGAAAAAATTTGTTCATTTAATAATTGTTATTTATATACTGAAATGCAAAAATATTCCCTTTTGCTGTGGTCCCAGAATCCAGCACTATTGGAAGAATCCAGGATTTTCATTTTCTTCACATCTTGTGATGCTAGATGACAAGATTTCTTAGCATTCATTCAGAGAATTATTCAGCTACTCATTATTTTATCATGTTCTATGCATCCATAATAGTATTAGTTTATTGATGTATTAATTTGTACTTTAAAAAGTATTTAACTTCATCAAAGTAAGTCCTCCAGTCTAGTATTTCAAAATTTGGTGACCAAATCCATGTTAATCTCGTTCTTGCTATTCATGATTTTACAGATTTTAATTATGTTACTTTCTGTTATTTACCTTTTTAGGAAAAGGATCAATCCAAATATTTCAGAGTCATGCATTTCTATTATTGGTAGACATTTAAAGTTTCCTGTACATCTCTTAGCTATGATACTGAATTAATGTGGTTTTTCATTTATGGTTACTTATTGGTAATCATTACAATTTGCTTGCCATATTAATGTATTACATAATGGATTATTTGATGTTTTATAATAAATTTTTGCATTGACAGTGAAATTGACAAGAACATTGATTATATGTCAAACCTGAGGAGAGATAAATGGATGGTGGAAGGTAAACTCCGCAAGTAAGTTATTTTTTATTAAAATTAATATACTTCTTTCCCTTTGTACAAGTTTCCCAGAAAAACATATGAATTGCAAAGATAGCATATAAACTTTATTTTGTCTAAGAATTAGAAAAGGTAAAGCTTAAAATTATGATGAGTTATGAAATTAATAAAACTCAGAGCCAGAATTTGCAATGGACAAAAGACATAATCAGATTTATTGAGTTCAGATACTTCAAACTTAGAAGAAAGTCCATTTGTCTTTTTTCTTTCAAAGAAGCCAAGCCGTCACATTTCCTAAGGTTGTTGTTGCTATCAGGTTACTTTTGTCACAAATAGAATCTGTTTGGAGCTACCACCTTTTTCTTCATTGCTTTCTAGTTAAATTTGCTCTTATAGAGAGAGCCTATCATATCCAAATATATTCAGAATTGAGACTTAATTAGCTTCATTCCAGGAAATATGCTGAAATTATTCAACCTCTATGTTAAAAGGGTAGTTTTTTTGTGGTAATTTGAATTGAAATTTATTCAGTCTGATAATATGGAATGGGGAATTGTCACTTGGCCACTGTTGGAGTTAGTCTTTTCAGCTTTCTAACTTTTATTTTTTTAAATGTGTCTAGTTCTAAAGAAATACCTAGAATAATTCTTGAAAGTTAATATATTTTATAATTTCTGGAAACATATTTTTAAATTTCTTTAATTCTAATTTTTATTGTCATTGATTTGTTGCTTGCTGTGAGAAAAATACCATTAGATATTTTTGCTTAAAACTCACATTATGCTCTTTTAAACGTATAGAAAGAAGGCTTTTCTTTCAAATCATCTTTTTTTTAATATTAAAAGGCTCAGAATCATTCATGCTAAAAAAACAGGCAAAAGAGACACTGCAGGTGGGATTGATCTTGGAGAAGAACAGCATCCATTAGGGACACCCACTCCAGGAAGAAAGCGAAGAAGGAAGGGAGGAGACAGTGACTATGACGATGATGATGACGATGATAGTGATGACCAAGCCGATGAAGATGAGGAGGATGAAGAAGATAAAGAAGACAAAAAAGGAAAGAAGACTGATACCTGTGAAGATGAGGTAATCAAATTTAGTTGATTCTAATATTTAACTAAGACTGCATAACACTGAAAAATAACAGAATTTGGGGTCAAGTAGATTTGCGTTTTAATTCCATTTTGACATTTATTTACCTCAGTTTTTTCATCTGAAAACTGAGTATTACAATATTCACCATAAAGTTTTTTGTGATGGGTAAGTAAATATTGAATAGAATGCCTGCAGATAGCAGGCACGTACATTGAATAAAAGAAGTTAAGTTTTTCTATTTATACAATGACTTCACAGTTCTTCAAAGAACTATGCTGATTCTTAATTTTAGGTTCTCTCATTCTGTTGACATGCTATCTTATATTTATACAATGTTTCATGTCTTAAAAGTGTTGTCAGATTTTGTGAAACTGGTATGTCTCAAACACCAGTTTATTATGCATTGCCTAGCTTTAGGCACTTTTGATTAAAGATGCATAAGGCACTAAAACTCCCCTCAATTTACAGTCTCACTGAGAAAGATTTGCAATATGAAACTGTAATGTGTTAACTACTTTGATAGCGATATTTACAGTGTGCTAGGCAGATACAAAGGAAAGGCATTTAACCTTTCTGAGGAATAAATCCTCACAAAGGATTTCTGGACCCATTAGCTGAGGCTACAAGCTGGGCTGAATGTTAACCTGGAAGGAATACAAGGAAAAGTTTTCCAAGCAGAGAGAATAGCATGAGCAGGGCACAGAAGCCTGAAACTATAGTCTTTTAAGGGACTTACTTACAGGTGCTTCAGGGTTACTAAAGAGCCTCATATGCACCAACTACAACTAGGACTTCTTAATTTTTGGTGACAGGAAGCTAATGGAGGGTTTTAAGTCAGTTTTGATTTTTAAGTGGCTCACGGTGTAGTTCTGTGGATGATAGAAATAGATTTGGGTAGGGCAAGATCAGAGATGTGAAGATCAGTCGATAGACATTACAATAGTTTAGTTGAGTTGTGAGGGGTCTGAAACTAGATCAGTGGTAGTTGGGATGAAGAAGGAGAGAAGGACTCAATAAATATTTAGGAGGATGGATGAATAATATTTGAGGATGGACAGTGTAGATTGAAGGAGAGGCAGGATTGATTCCCAACTATGTGGCATGGGAGACTGCATGCTATGATTGCCTTTGAGAGAGAGAGAGAGAAGGTGGGGGAGAGAGAGAGAGAGAGAGAGAGAGAGAGAGAGAGATCAGGAGGAGCAGAGTAAATAGATGATTGGGGATGAGGGGAAGACAGGTCATTGAAGACAGGAAGTGATGGTAGGCTTATCTTAGACATGTTGAGTTTGAGATGCCTATGCAAAAGTTCAGCGTCAGTTGGATTTAAGAACCTGAAGGCTGAAGAATCCAGTCTTGAAAATATGGTTCTGGAAGTTATTAGCACACAGACAATAGGTTAAAATCATGAGGTGGATAAGTTTGCACAAGGGAATTGCTTTATTGAATAGAGTAGTGGACTGAAGTTAGAACCCTAGGAAGAGCCCAAAAGGCTTACTGTTGAAAATGGGAGATTTCTATAGGCGGTCAGGGGCCCCAAGTCCACTTCCAGAGTTAGTGACTCACAGAACTCAGCTTCTAGTCATGCTCTGGCTATGAATTATTATAGCAAAAGGAAATAAAGCAAAACCAGCAGAGAGAAAAGGCATGTGAGTCAAAGGTCAGAAGAAGCCAGGCCTAAGCTGCCACAAGTCTTTTCCCAGTAAAATCATACAGCAGTTTTCCCAGGCATGACTTGTGACACGTGTGATGTGTTGTGTACTGGTGTAGCTCATCAGAGGCTCAGTGCCCAGAGTTTTTTGCTGGGGACTGGCCACAAAGGTACCCTCCATGTAGCCTGTGCCAAAATTCCAGGCTCCCAGTAGAAAAGCAGTGTAAATCACATTATTAGCACAGTTTAGGTCTAGTAAGCCGATTTTATAAGTTAGGGTCAGGGAACCCTCAAACCCAAGTTCCCAGACACCAGCTAAGTGCCAACCTTGTAAGCAGGCCTTTCAAAGGGTAGTAGTCAGGTCTGCAGTGTTGACTTTTTTCTGTTATTACTTGTAGTAATAACAAAAATCAAGAAAATTGAACATTTAAAAAATGAGGGTGCAATAAACAGACAATAAGGCATCAGGAGATGTAAATTTTTGCTGGATTTGGCAACATACTGGGAGAGGTCAGCACAGTTTCATTAGAGGGGTGAGAGCAGAAGCCAGGCTAGGATTGATTGAGAACAATAACTAGAAAGTGAGAAAGCAAAGGCGACTATTTCAAGCATTGTGCCTCAGAGGAAAGGGTAGTCCCTAGAGCAGCGGTTCTCAACCTGTGGGTCGTGACTCCTTTGGGGATCGAACAACCCTTTCACAGGGTTGCCTAAGACCATCGGAAAACACATATATAATTACATATTATTTTTGTGATTAATCACTATGCTTTAATTATGTTCAATTTGTAATGAAAATACATCCTGCATATCAGATACTTACATTACGATTCATAACAGTAGCAATATTACAGTTATAAAGTAGCAACAAAAATAATTTTATGGTTGGGGGTCACCACAACATGAGGAACTGTATTAAAGGGTCATGGCATTAGGAATGTTGAGAACCACTGTCTTAGAGGGAGACAAAGACCAAGGATTTTTCAGATGTAGAAAGACTTGAGATGAATTTTAGTTGAAGGGAAAGAATCAATAAAATGAGAGTGGGGTTGAAGATTAAAGATATGAAGAGAATAATTAATGGTATAAGGTTCCTAATGACATTGGAAGGTATCCTATATAATAAAAGGGTAATGTGCAAATCGACTGAACTGCAGTACGACTGTTCACTATGACCTGCACTGAGCAGGCAGGCAGGCAAGCAGTTAGGGCCAATCAGGTAGGCAGGCAGAGAGGTTAGGGGGGGATCAGGCAGGCAGGCAGAGCGGTTAGGGGCGATCAGGCAGGCAGACAGAGCAGTTAGGAGTGATCAGGCAGGTAGGCAGGCAGGTGAGCAGTTACGGTTGATCAGGCAGGCGAGTGGTTAGGAGCCAGTGGTCCTGGATTGTGAGAGGGATGTCCGACTGCCCTTTCGGCCTTGAACATCCTCCATGGGGTCCCAGATTGCGAGAGTGCACAGGCCGGGCTGAGGGACACTCTCCCACCCCCCCACATGAATTTTGTGCACCATGCCTTTAGTTCAATCATGGTAAAGGGGCTAGCTATGAAGAGTAGGCTAAATGGAAGTAGACAAGGCTATAGAGGTAGGTGTTTGTGTGTCTGTGTGAGTTTTAAGGGAAGCTACCATTAACCACAGAAATGGACATGGGGAAAATAGAGAGATAAAAGCTGAAGTTCACCTTTTACCCTAAAAGAATTCTAGGACTACAGAATGATACTCAAAAAACTATACAGCCAACCATTCTTTCTGCACTCAATGCCAGGAGTATTCAGCTAAGGAATTCCAGAAACAACTCCTGTGCTTTCTTGTATCAACTCAGTACTGTTATAAAGAAAGAAGGCCTAGAGGGATAACTTTATTGATAGAAAATTTGAAAATATCTAACCAAGACACTGATAAATTACTGAATCAAATTTTTTTACTTAATCCAGATAATAATGTAGAGGTACTTATAAATAAGATCATGTGCTACTCACTTCTCTTAAGTAAAAATAGCATACATGTAAAATGTTTTCAGAAATTCCTCTCTAATGTTATATTTTAAACCAGAATGATAAAAATCACTTGAGTGAGCCTTAAACAATCTGAAAAGGAGACTACATTGAGATTTCGTGCCAAAATTATTTCATAATGTTTTACTTTTGAAACTACTTGATCATATAATTTTGTGCTGTGGAAAATAATGTGAAGTGTATATAATTTGGGTATTAGAATTGTAATTACCCAAACAAAAGATGCCATTTATAACCAATCTACTTCATTTGGCAGGTGGAGTTGTTTCCATAGCAGGCATTAAACATTTCTGATCAGTATTAATCAGCTTTTCACAGAATTGGCATCCCTTTACAGCTCTTACTATTACAAATTATTTTAAAGTGTTGACTCATAAATTGACAAACCTGTATTGAGATTTCAATGTATTTTACTGGGTAATTATCCCACTAAACTAGAATTCATTTACAGAAATTATCTGTTTTGCCTGGCTTCTTTTTTCCACATGGAGAATTAACAAACCACACATCTTTTTCTTTAAGGGAGATAAAGACTATTAAAAATTGTTATTAATTATTTTAAAATGATTAATTTTTCTTAGACCAGACATGTCACTTAATATAGTATTTTGTTTTTTTATGTGTTTAATTATAGAGTTCAATTGTAGGATTTCATTGATGACATCTTAGCAAATCTATATATTGTTACTAATTTGAGAAAACAGTTTAAAAACTAAAAATGAACAAATATTTTAGGATCTAAGAAGCCAAATTAGCTAAGTTAAATGAATTGAGAGTTAATCTTTATAATGAAGAACTGGTAGCCCCTTATTAATTTCCTAATAAAATAAAATTTTAGCCCTAGCCAGTTTGTCTCAGTGGATAGAGGGTTCTGGGTTCAGTTCTGGTCAAGGGCACGTACTTTGGTTGCAGGCTCCATCCCCAGTCCCAGCCAATCAATGTGTCTCTCTCACATCAATGTTTTTCTCTCTCTCTGTCTTTCCCCCTCCCTTTGACTCTAAAAATCAATGGAAAAATATCCTTGGGTGAGGATTAACAAAACAAAAATAAAAGTTTAACTGTTTAATAAACTTGATTGATAAGATAGGCACATTATTCCTCCAAAAGTATGTTTGGCCTCTTGATTAAAGTATGGGTAGAGTGTTTGTTGTTATACTTCTTAAAAAAGTAATTGCAGGTAAGCTTTCCACTGAGAGTCATGTGATCTCTTTCAGTTAAAAGATACTGCCCTTGACTAAGTCAAAGCCCTTTGTCTCAAAGATGAGTCCCTCTTCTCCTCACTCTTTATTCCTTCAATACATGGAATCTTTCCCTTATACTTAGATTTGTGTTGAAACCTATGTGAGCTTTAAGCTCACAAGTGGGCAAGTAAGAGTTTATGCAGACAATTAAATTCTAACACATTCGGGCATATAATGTTTGGGAAACGATGGAGAACCACAGCTAGAATTTATTCTGTGTTCTTAGTTTGTTGTTTTTTCTCTCTGATCTTTCAAATTCCTTCATATCTCTTAAAATTGTAAAGACTGTTAGCCAAACTCCATTAAATAAAACTTTAGTAGACATTTTGCTTCTTTTACATCATAGGAAGATTCTTAGAAATGGCAGTTAGTTAATTTGGCTGGTACCTAGCAACGTCGATGTACTATTTCACATTATTTGTAGATTGACTTATATTTTTACATAAGCAAATTATTAAATATTTATCACTTTACAATCATATAGATATAAAAATATATATTTGAGATTCAAGGGTCATTGAGCTTATTATCTTTTCAGCTTTCTTTTAATCTCCAATAGATATTATGTTACTATTAGCACAAATAATATGCCTAAATGCCTTTGTAACTTGGCTCCCTAAATCTGGGTAAGGAAGGGTAAGTGATAGGTAATGGTGATACTATTGAGGTTTTCCTTTCACTTCCTTTTGTTGAGGAGCTAATCCTATTGATTTAGAAATATCTGTTCATTATAAGTTGGTGGCTGTGTGGCTTTTGTAAAATGCTTATTGAAATTGAACATCAAAAATAAGTTCTTATTTTTTTAAAACCTAAGAAGTTTCTGCATCTTCTCATTAAAGCATAATTTTGAGAGAAAAATTTTACATATTATGTGTCAGCAACCCTGCTTATTGATTTCAGATCTGTTCTTATTAATCCTCACAAAAATATCATGTTACAGATAATGTTATCACCAATTTACAGTTAAGGAAACAGTCTTAGAAGAGTATTCTAGAATGAAAATTTCATTTAATCACATGTAAACTTTCCACTTATTAAATCAGTACTATATATAAAGTAGGGATTATTTTTTCTTTAAAACGTTCAATGTGTTGATAATATAACTTAACCTTCTTTGCTCTAAAAATGACTCAGTTTATATCAGTATTTTTGCAGCCTCCCAGATTTAAACCCTTAGCATCATACTTTGCTCCTTCCTTCATCTCCCTCACCCTTCTCTGCTTCATATCTATCAGTTGCCAGGACTTAACAGTTCTAACTATGTAATATCTCTTACATCTGTTTTCTTTATTTCTTTTTCCTTAGTAAGGCCCACATCCTCTTTAGCCATTGCAGCAGTCTACTAACTAGACTTGCCAATTCTAGTCCTTTCCCTCTCCAGGCCATCTTACAACTATTACCATATTAATCTTTGAAAAGCATAGTTCTGGTGTTCAACATCCCTCAAAGGATCAGATCATTGTTCATTGCCAAGCATTAACAGCACTAGACAATTCACTTCTAAACTCATTTTTGCTATATCTCCCACCTTATCTTTCCATGTACCTTTCATGTCAAGATATGTCAAACTTTTTCTGGTATGCCCTGCCGTCTATCTCTGATTGATTATTCCTTACCATTCCACGTAGCCTCTTTTGGTATAGATTCCTAGTAAAAGTTGTCTCACCCTCCCTTGAACTTTGATTCCTAATCTCTACCTCTCTAAGGTTCTTATAGCTTCCTAATGGTGGGTGTTTTTTCCTTTTAGTGTAATGTTTTATGTCTCTCACCAGATTATTAGTTTATGGAAAGCAATAACTGATTCCTATTCATTCCCATAGCACCTATCCTATTACTTTGCAATAGGAGGCTTTCATTAAATATTTGCTGATTGACTGAATAAGTAAATCTTAAGATCAGGTATATGATACTGTATTTTGTTATGTATAGGATGAAGGTGACCAAGCAGCAAGTGTTGAAGAGCTAGAAAAACAGATTGAAAAACTGAGTAAAGTAAGTACTTTTAGATTATAGTTTTTATCTTTTTTGCAGTGTTTTAAAAAAATATGCCTTGTATGAGATTAGTTTTCTGGCTGCTATCAAACTTTTTATAAGTAATTAAAATGAGGAGGTCTAGAAACATTCTCAGCTAAACCTTAAAATCTAAATGCCAAGGTTAAAAGCATGCTTCTTAAGATGCGGCACTAACCTTAATCAGGGTTTATATTCTTCATTTAAATACAGAATCTACAAATGCCTGGTTTTATTTCTTGGAATTAATTACTTTTAAAATTCAGTCAAATTTTATGATGATAGTTTCAGCATCTTATGTTTTATTTTATATTAATGTATTTGAATTGAATTTATAAACTGTATATATTTTGTACTCTTATTAAAACTTGAATTTCAGTAGCATCAGTGAAGTTTTAGATCAACGTCTTGTAAAAAATGAGTTTTTAAAAAAATATATATTTCATTGATTTTTCACAGAGGGGAAGGGAGAGGGATAGAGAGTTTGAAACATCGAGAGACCCTTCAGTCCACAGGCCGACACTCTATCCACTGAGCCAAATCGGTCAGGGCTAAAAAATGAGTTTTTGAAAATATTATGAGATACCTGTATATCATTGTTAACTTCATCACAAATTTATCTCAAAATGTTGTCATATGCTGCTTAGCTTTACAACATGAGTATAAAAATAGGCAAATACAGATATGTTTGGTTACATACATGAGTATTAGTTGTTATACACTGTAATCAACAGAATTCAGCCGGTTTGCTTTGGCTCAAAAAAATACTTGATAACATTATCATCAGGTATAACGCATACTACTATAAGATATGTGATAAAATAAAACTTACCTTTTTAATCCGTGGCATCAAAGATATTCCAATTACCTTCAAAATAATATTGATCTTTATAAGTGTTACTGAAATTGAAGTCAGACAAGTAATATTTAGTTCTTTTGTTATCTTTTCCCAATAGTGAAATTTATCTGCTCTAAGGCATAATAAGTATAAAGTTACTTATATATTAATTTTTGAAGCACTTAACACCCATAAGCTTAATTACATGCATCATTTTTTAACAGCAACAAAGTCAGTACAGAAGGAAGCTCTTTGACGCTTCTCACTCTTTACGCTCCATGATGTTTGGCCAGGATCGATACAGACGCCGGTACTGGATTCTTCCCCAGTGTGGGGGGATTTTTGTAGAAGGCATGGAGAGTGGTGAAGGTAGGAATGGTTAAATCTATTACAAAATAATAATATAAGAAATCAAAATAATGTAAGAAATCAATACGCCTTCAACATATTTTTTGCTTCCAGAATCCAATTTGTGTTGTGAATAAACGTTGTAAAACTTTTATTCATATTCCTTTTGAACTTGTAATGCCCCTTTTATTCACAAATATTCCATCTCTGTTCATGATTTTTCTTATGATCCTCTTTCTGACATCAAACATAAACTATTCTTTTTCTTATTTAGTGGACAAAGATGTTTACCTCTATTGTCCTTTATAGCTGCTGCCCATTTCTCTTCCTTCCCATTGTCAAATTTTCTTGCTTGTGGTTTATTCTTTAACCTTTGCAGCAAGCATCCATCTGACAGTATCTCTGGAGGTAACTTACCCACATCTAATCATAATTCTCATTCATCTTGAGACCTTGTTCATGTTTGAAATTTGTGATTACCTCCTTTTCCATTAAACTTCTTCCTTTTAAAATTGGTTTTAGAGAGAGAGGAAGGGAAAGGGAAGGAGAGCATCATCAATGTGAGAGAGAAAATCAATTGGTTGCTTCCAGTACACGCCCTCACCAATGAGGTATCATCTCACACTTGTTAGAATGGCAATCATCAGGAAGACAATGAAATACCAAGTGTTGGGAGGTTATGGAGAAAAAGGAACCCTTGTGCACTGTTGGTGAGAATATAAACTGGTGCAGCCACTTTGAAGAACAATACAGAGTTAACTCAAAAGATAAAAATTGAACTGCCTTATGACCTAGAGATTCCACTTCTGGGCATTTATCCCAAGTAATCCAAAACACTAATTTGAAAAGATATTTGCACCTTCATGTTCATTGTAGTATTATTTATAATAGACAAGTGTTTATCTATGGATGAATGCGTAAAGGAATTATTATACATATTGCACAATGGAATACTATTCAGCCATAAGAAAAAATAAAGCTTGCCATTTGCAACAATGTGTATGGACCTCGAAGGCATTATGTTAAATAGAATAAATTGGAGAAAGACAAATAGCGAATGATCTGCCTTATATGTGGAATCTTTTTTAAAAAGCAAACTAACCACCCCCCAAAACAAAAAACAAACAAACAAAAAGTCATAGATAAGAGACTAGATTGATGGTTGCTGGGGAAGGAGCAGTGATGGGTAAACTGTTCTGGTGTGTGTGTGTGTGTGTGTGTGTGTGTGTGTGTTTAAATAAAACAATCTTATGCAGAACCCCAATATCTAACAGAAATAGCATTGTTCTTGTGGATGTATTTATAGAGCTCCTAGCCCTTCCCGATAGACCTCTATCCTATATACTTTCCAGGCCGGGGTGGCCCTAGAGGCACCTCTAAGAAAAGTTAGGACTTCGCAAATCAGAGAGTAAGGTCAGAGCCATTGAAGGTGTAAGCTCAAAGTGCCTAAAGGGCTCAAAAATAGGGGAATGTCATATAGCCTACTCAGTATTTTATCATAATGTTTGGCATACATGGTAATCTCTACCACTAGACTGTGAGCTCCTGAGGGCAGGTGAACTACATGAAAAGAATCCGGGAGCAAAGTAGACATTGGAATAGAGTGAAAGGGGATGGAGAAATGAGTTGTGAGACCATTCCAGTAGCCTACGTAAAAGGAGGGAGGCCCTGAACTCAGGCACAAACAAGGAGAGTGGGAAGACAGATATCCTGAAGGTAGAATTGCTGTAAGAAATTATTGAATATGATGTAAGAAAAATAGCATCAGAGCAGGATTGATGAATTAATTCTCAGTCGGAAAATTGTGATGTTTTAAACTGACTCAGAGGAATCAAGAGGAACAGTTTGTTTGGAATGAAATTAAAGTTTTAGTCTATGGGGGAAGTAGAATAACACTTAGAGGTAAAGCAAAAGGTTTTAGTGTAGAAATCTAATTTAAAATGGCAAAACTGTGAGTCACTTGACGGTGGAGAGCCTTGGTAAAGCTTAAGAGCCAATAAAGCAATGTCCAGGTGAGTGCCGTTACCTTAGCTGTAATAAGAATCATTCGAAACGCTAACAATGGAACAAAATCAAACTAAGTTATACCCCAGACCAATGAAATATTCTTCAGTTTGGCTAAGAGCCACATCATTGGCAGTCACTTGGGCATGTAATGTCAAAGTTATCTAGGACATCAACTTTTCCTTCACAATGTCTGTAGTCAGTCTTTTTGCAACACTACTGAAATCAAGTTCTTTATCAATGTGTCTGGATTATTGCAGCTGTCCTTGACTTCTTACAGCTCCCTCTTTTTATTATGTCTCTATTCTTAAACCATGAATGAGTCCCTCTCGCCTGTAAGATGATGTAATAAATCTCTATGTAACCTAGTATACAAGGCCCACTTATAGTGTGAGTGTACATCAAACATTTAGAACTCTTTGCAGTAAAGAGAGAATCAAAATTGCTCCTCTTGTAGGTGTAGCTAGCAAATGTCATCTGGAAAGCACGAGAATCTGGACATTTGAGTCCATACATTCATCTGTAATATGAACAAAATTTATCTCCT
>NW_006293001.1:629774-643679 GCF_000327345.1 Myotis davidii | reverse complement strand
TGCCAAGAACCTACAACCAAGATTACTTTATCCAGCAAAGCTATCATTCAGAAGTGAAGGTCAGATAAAGAGCTTCACAGATAAGGAAAAGCTAAAGGAGTTCATCACCACCAAACCAGGATTATATGAAATGCTGAAAGGTATCCTATAAGAAGAGGAAGAGGAAGAAAAAGGTAAAGATACAAATTATGAACAACAAATACGCATCTATCAACAAGTGAATCTAAGAATCAAGTGAATAAATAATCTGATGAACAGAATGTACTGGTGATTATAATAGAATCAGGGACATAGAAAGGGAATGGACTGACTATTCTTGTGGGGGGAAGGGG
Source organism: Myotis davidii (assembly GCF_000327345.1). Classification (NCBI taxonomy): domain Eukaryota; kingdom Metazoa; phylum Chordata; class Mammalia; order Chiroptera; family Vespertilionidae; genus Myotis; species Myotis davidii. Next base: position 643,347 of record NW_006293001.1, on the reverse strand, counting down.
TGTGGGAGATGCGGGAAGATACTGGACAAAAATCGTGCACCTATGGATGAGGACAGTGGGTGGGGAGTGAGGGCAGGGGTGGGGTGGGAACTGGGAGGAGGGGAATTATGGGGGGAAACAAGAGGAACAAATGTAATAATCTGAACAATAAAGATTTAATTTAAAAAAATAAAATAAAAAAAAAAATAAAAAAAATAAAATACACCTCTCATTACCAAATATTTTACCTTGAATGTATGTTACTTTTCAAACTGAATAAAGTGGTGGATTTGTATTTTTAAAAGAGTTTGCATAAATTACTTTTAAAACATTGATCAAAATATGAAACAGAAGTTGACAATGGAGAAATATCAATAAAAACTATAAAAAGATAGTCAGCCTTACTAATGATCAGAAAAAAATACAGTTTAGATTTGACAAAAACAGAAAATTGACAAAAACAGAAAATATGTCAACACCTGAGAGGTGAAAATCTAAACTGTACTTTTTTACAACATTACTGAACATTACTGAACATTACATTATGTGTAGTGTTCAGTTTCATTGAGGGTGTAGGCAAACATGCTCTTATGTATGTATTCTGGTATGAATGGGTGTTGATCTCGACACTGAGCAGGTGGACAATATATTGCAAAAACTCTGAAAAGTACAGATCTTAAGAATCAGTAAGGTTTTTTCTATAAATTTATCCTAAGTAAATAAACCAGGAATAAATTAAAAGTCCAAAGATACAGATACAAGATCATTTATCATTCACAGCATTACTTATATTAATGAATACCTGGGACCAACTAAGAGGCATCAGTAGATGATTTATTATTTAAATTATGATATATTCTATTGAATACTCTGTAGCCATTAACATTTATAGTATAGTTATATATTTAATGATACATCAGGATCTTTACAGAGTAAAACATGCATATTTAAATGTCATGCATATAATAGGAGTGCCTTTTTAAAATGTATAGGTTTAAGTATGTATGTGTGTGCTTAGAGAAATGCTGAAAGGATATATACAAAAAAGTTAATAGTATTTTTTGCTGTGTATTAGAGCTTTTAATATTTTTTTATATTTTGATTTTTTGTTATAATTAATTATACAATTACATTAATGTTCCAATATTCAAAAAATCTAGTCTATAAAAAAGGAAAATTTAAAAAGTATTAAGTACCTAGAAAAGTTTGTTAAATATTTATATGTATAACTTGATAAACTTTACTAAAATATAATTATAGTATTGTTTGATCTGGAATAACTGATATTCATAATACTTTTCAATTTTTATAGGACTAGAAGAAATTGCAAAGGAAAGAGAAAAACTGAAAAAGGCAGAGAGTATTCAGATCAAAGAAGAAATATTTGAGACTTCTGAGGACACATTAAATTGTTCAAATCCAGATCATTGTGAGCAAAAGGAAGACCCTAAAGAGAAAGACAACACAAACCTATTTCTTCAGAAACCTGGCTCTTTTTCAAAATTAAGCAAACTTTTAGAAGTAGCCAAGATGCCTCCTGAGTCAGATGTAACAACCCCCAAACCAAATAATAGTGCCAGTGGGTGCACAGTGTCTTACCAAAACAGCGGGAAACACTCAGTAGGCAGTGTTCAGTCAACAGCTACACAAAGCAGCTTGGAAAAGGCAGACTCTAATAATCTGTTCAGTGCTGGTTCAGGCGGCCCAGGGAAGTTCTACAGCCCTCTCCCCAACGACCAACTGTTAAAAACACTGACTGAGAAGAACAGACAGTGGTTTAGCCTTTTGCCCAGAACCCCTTGTGATGACACTTCGCTTACCCACGCCGATCCGCCAGCTGCTTCTGCAGCGACTCCTCAGTCTCAGCCACCGTCTAAGTCACCTTCACCTGCCCCAGCTCCTCTTCTTGGATCATCTGCCCAGAATCCTGTTGGCCTAAATCCATTTGCTTTATCACCTCTTCAGGTTGGTACTGCTAAGTGTAACTCATTTTCATGTTGCTTTATTTGATCTTTGACCACATGAAGATTTTCCCTCAAGGGAAATCAGTTGAATATTTATATCCCCGCTACAATTTAAAAACTGAAGAGTCAGAATTGGTATCACCAAGCTTCGTCAGACTACTGATTTCTAGTCTAAGTCTAAGACAAAAGCTTCTTAATTACTTTATAATTATTACTATTACAGTCTATCATAAAGGAAAATACTTTGCAGAGCAAATAAGAACATGGATTTTAACATTGTTATTATATTTAGTTTTCCTGTAATTGTGATAAGTGAAAGGATATTTTTCAAAATTTTAAAAATATTTTAGATTCCAAACATTTTTCAAACTTCTGAGATCGTTCTACTTTTAAATTATTTTGTTGTGTGTTTTTCTTTTGTTGTTTTGTTTTGGTTTTTTTTGCAGACAAAAAGTGGAGTATCTATGATGGGACTCCAATTTTGTGGGTGGCCCACTGGCATGCTTACTTCCAATATTCCATTTACATCACCTTTACCTAGTCTGGGATCAGGGTTGGCATTATCTGAAGGAAATGGTAATTCATTCTTGACTCCCAACATTGCTTCAAGTAAAAGTGAATCTCCAGTACCACAGAATGAAAAAGCCTCTTCAACTCAACCTGCAGCTGTTGAAGTAGCAAAACCAGTAGATTTTCCTAGTCCAAAACCTATTCCAGAAGGTAGGTACATTGAGATAGTAGGTACGTTGACTTTATCTCATTATAGATTTCTTATGTTATAGCTGAATCTTTCTTTGATGATTTTATATATAGTTATAAATCTTTATATTTGCATTGTGCCATTAATTCACGTTCAAAATATTTGTAAAAGATCTACATATTTATTTTGACTCAGAAATGCAGTTTGGTTGGTGGAGAATTATTGACCCAGAAGACCTAAAAGCTTTGCTCAAAGTGCTCCATCTCAGAGGAATAAGGGAAAAGGCATTACAAAAACAAATTCAGAAGCACCTGGATTATATTACTCAAGCCTGCATCAAGAATAAGGATGGTACGTGCCTAAAAGAGATTTCCGCAATGTCTTGCTTAGTTTTGAGAATTGATTCTTTTTTCTTAAGCCATATTTTTGTATGTTTTGATTTTTAATTTATTACTAAATGGCATTTTTTCTATCTTGCTCAACAAACAGTAATTACATTTATTAAGTTGGTATTACTATCTTAACATTTTTTACAACTTGCAGACATTGTTTTGTTTCTTAAAAAAGAATATCCCTACCTTTAAGAGTAAAATGCATGCATATGCAGAGGTAGCATTCATGTATTAAGTAGCATGTACATGTTGTCTCTGGAATAAAGCATTGAAGCATAAAGTGGATTTTAAAATAGATTTCTTTTCAAATGTAGTTGCTATTATTGAGTTAAATGAAAATGAAGAAAACCAGGTAACTCGAGATATTGTGGAGAACTGGTCAGTAGAAGAGCAAGCAATGGAAATGGATTTGAGTATTCTTCAGCAGGTAGAAGATCTAGAAAGGAGAGTTGCATCAGCAAGTTTGCAAGTGAAGGTAAAATTGACTTGGAATAAAATCTCTTTAGGATAACGGAAGGTAACTAATATTTACATATGCTTGATATGTGCCAGTTACTGTGCTAAATGTTTTCACGTTATCTCATTTAATTCTCAAAACAATCCTGAATAAATTTCCCCCACTCTACAGGTAGGAAACAAGGTGTAGTACGTGGCTAAATGTGGATTTAGACTAAGTCTGTCTAACTGCAAAGCCCATGTTCTTTTTCTTAAAAAAAAATTATTTTTGTTGACTTCAGAGAGGAAGGGAGAGGGAGAGAGAAAGTAGAAACATCAGTGATGAGAGAGATCATTGATCAGCTGCCTCCTGCACGCCCCCTAGTGGGGATCGAGCCCGAAACCCAGGCATGTACGCTTGACTGGAATCAAACCCGGGACCCTTCAGTTCACAGGCTGACTCTCTATCCACTGAGCCAAACCAGCTAGGGCAAGCCCAGGTTATTTTTACTAAATCTTGCTGCCTCCTTTATGGTATTAAAAAAATACCATTTCCAGTATGCAGTTGTTTACCACAAACAGTGTACCACAGTTTTCCCCATGAATAGTGTAATACTCGACCAAACTCCTATTATAGTGTTGCATATAGAACCAGGAACCCCCTTGTATACAAGCCATGTTATATGTCACACTTTCATTCTATGTAATTTAAAACTGGAATATATGGTATAGCTACATCCAAATGTGGGTTATATTACAATATACACACACCCTACATATATATGTCAACTTTTAATTAATTTATTTACCTAATGAGCATTACCAGGTCACAAAGCAATGCTCAGACTGGCTTTGAATGGACTTTATCTTTGTACAAGAATTTTTAGCTCTGGAAAGAGAAGTGTAGAGGTTTTTCTTCTCAATTGATAATGTGGGGATGTCTCTAACAATAAATGGATTAATGATGAATAAGGGTGGAACAGACACCTGGAAAGGTTTAGAAAATGTAGTCACCATGTAATTTGATTTGGTGTATTTTCAAATTATATGCCATAATACTTATTCTATCCAGTGATTAAAATTTTGCTTCCTAATTAATGCTGGCAATTGGGGAAACTTTTGACCATCTCCAAAAAAATGTCATTTTACAGAGCAATAAAATATCCCTTTTTTGAAACAAACATAATTACTAACTTTGGGAAGCAAAAATCTATCATTTGCTGAAACTATTTTGCTAGCAAACTATATGTATCCTCTTCCTGGTACTATAATCCAGTATAAAAATGCCTCATTTATCTGGCATTTTCCACAAATGAACTCTTCCACACAAGTTAATTTTCTGGAGAAATAAAAATTATTCCACTTAGTGCCATAATTTTTAACATGTTTGTTGGATGGCTTATGTTATGCATTACACTGACTTCTTAAATTAAGAATAATGAGTTTGATTTAAATTATCATGGTGACACAGGACCATCAGTATAAAGAGCAATTAATAGATAATGACTCCCTCAGGAAATGCAAAGAGGTTTTGCCCCGAAATTAAATGATCCTAGTGTGCTTTGCTTTTTCAACTACTTCATCTGCTTTCTATAGTCGGTCTTTGTCCTCTCTCGAGGTTAGTTGTTGCTTTGTGCTAGTTTTAATTTTATTGGTTCTCTCAACTTATTTTCCTGCAACATCCCCCCACCTGGTTTTCCAATTCAAATTGGCTATTGGTTGGGGAAGTATATCATCAAGCTCTTTGGGCCTGAAACAGTTTTCTGGAAACATCCTTAGTTTTTGGTGCATTGACCTTATCATGTTACTGGCTGCTTAAATGTTTTGGAACTGTGTTCTCAGTAGCTAAGATAAGTGGAATTTGTTTTTAAGTGGGGTGTTTTAACATCCTGTTAATAAGGCATTGCTGAATTATTCTAAGAAATTAATTATATTAGTCTTGAGTCTGAAAACACAAATGATGAAAATAACCACAAAACATTATTTTAACACCTATAAAGATTTAATTACTTTTTCTTTTTTAAAAGAAAAATAGAGTTATATGTTTAGCCTGGGAACTAGCTATTGTGAAGACACATTAAGCAGGTGGAACATTCATTTTTATGTTTAGTAAAGAAAATAGAAATTATTTTTTTAATAATATGGACATTTTTTATATTATAGGAAAACCTGCAAGTCTCTAATCCAAATTCTTTTGCTGAGTACATAAAAAGCCTAATTACTCTCCCAGCTGCTCCAAAGACAAATCCTGTGTCTCTTTTTAAGTTTCTCTTTTACAAGCTAATTAATTCTTTTAACCATGAGTCCTGTGAAATGGTTTCCAGGCCCATGGTTCTCTTCTGAATAAATGCCAGTGTCAATACCCTTTTTAAAATATCATGCCCATAATTGTACATAGAATGTCTGAATGTTCACGAGACTTTCCTTAATCCAGCGCTATACTTCTCTTAAAGCTACTTGAATTCTCTACCTTTTTAGCATCCACATCATACATACCATTGCTTCACTGAGTATATGCTTAAAAAAAAATCCCTGAGCCTCTTTCAGAGTGCTTTTAAGTGAGTTCTATCACATGCTGCATTTCTGTGATTAATTGCTTAAACTGCAGAGCTTAAAATTTATATTTATCACTAGAATCCCAATGCATAGATTCGTGCACATTGAAAAAAATTAATTAGAAGGTGGCCGGTGGGGCGGGACTGGGCAAGACAGGCCAGACACGACCTGGAAACAACCTCCTGTGGTTCCTCCCCATCCAGCTGCACCTGGGGCAGCACCGGGGCTCAAAGGCCGTCTGCGGAGTGAGCAGGGTCCCTCCAGCAGGTGGGCTCCCTCAGCCTGGCCTATGGGAATCTGGCAGTTCGACATCGCCCGAGGGGTTCCAGAGTGTGAGAGGGCACTCTGCAAAGTTGCTATCGCTCAGCAGCTCCTGCATTGAACGTCTGCCCCCAGTGGTCAGTGTGCATCATACCTACTAGCCAGTCAGCAGACAGGCCAATCACTTAGCCTTTTATCTATAACTAGAGGCCCGGTGCACAAATTTGTGCACGGGTGGGTCTGGTTGGCCCGCCCCAATGGGGGCCCATCGGGCCAGACCAGTGTGGGGAGAGGGGCCACAGGTGATTGGCCGGCTGGCCCCACCCCCAATCAGGGTGTTGGGGGCCGATTGGGGGCTGGATCAGACTGGTTGGTTGCTGCAGTGCACGTCATAGCCACCGGTCGTTCTGGTCATTCTGCCAGTCCAGTCGCTGGGCTTTTATATATATAGCTAATAAAAGGGTAACATGCTAATTAGACCAGACGTCCTTCTGGATGAAGCCAGGGCTGGAGAGAAGCCTAGGTCCCGGGTGCCTGCCGGTGGCCTGAGGAAAGCACCCTGGTCCCAGGTGCCGGATGGAATCCTATGCCGGCAGCTGGGGGAAAGAAGGCCTACTCTTGCATGAATATTCGTGCATCGGGCCTCTAGTATATATAGATTGTTCTATTTTTATTAATTTCATTTAGGCACCATTTTCAGCATATGAAACTTTTAATCTTAGTCCTTTCATAAAGAATATTAACTTTCTTCGAAACTTTATAAGTTACCTGGAGATTTAATAGCCATCAACCGAGTTATTCATAAGTGTATTGGCCAAATATAGAGCCTTTGGATAGTGGCAGTTATGTACACATTACACTGCCTTCTTTATACCTTTTCTGAGGTGAAGAGCTTTACCCATCACCAGTTTTTGGATGTAGTGTCTTTTACCATCTAGACTTCTCTTACTCTAATATAGTCATCCCTTTTTTTTTTTTGTCTTATCACTTGCCTTACTGAAATCAAGATATACTGTATTTACAGGATTCCTTCCCTTGATTTACTTATTTCATATTTCTCTCAAAATATGGGAATGAGGTTCATGTGACATGACTTGTACCTAATGCCCTTATGTGTACTATTCAGAACTCCATCCTTACTTTCTAAATGTTCTACTGGGTTAAAGAGGAAGAATTGATCCCAATATAAAGATAAAATAATTATCTTAAATTTTTTAATAAAAAGGATAATGTTCATTCTGATTTTCCTTTAATATGCATTTAGTACATACCTGTTCCACATCAGACAGTAGACACCACAGAATTTAAAATATATATATGGTTTCTGCCTTCAGAAAGCTTGCCATGTAATAGGACATGCATACATCTCTGCAGAATCTGGTAACTAACTGCAGAGAAATACAGAATCTCACATGAGTTTAGAAAAAGAATACACGGTTTCTGATGGAGCAATGGAAGAGATCAGGCAGATTTCATGTAGGAGCCGAGATGGCACTTGAGAAGATGAGTAATCCTCTGACAGTCAGAGAACACGAATTCCAGGGTGGGATGAAATCAGCATGAGCAAAGCACCAGGATCGGCAAGCTCAGGACGTGTCTGGAGTCACAAGACATGGATCTGCCTGCAGGGAAGGATGCATGAATGGGAGCATGAGACAGAAAGGTAGATCGATGAACTGAATGTCATAGCAAAAGTTTGGATTTGTTAAACGGAATCCTTGAGGCTAGAGGATCAATATTAGCACACTGAGCTATAATAACTATTATATATATGCCTACTATTTGCCTTCACTGAGTTTTAGATAAAATGAGTAAAAACAGAATGTTCCCTGCCTGCATGGGATTTAGAGGTAGGAAAGTGCTAAATAAGCACAGTAGTATAAAATTGAACTGCCACCAGGCTATGGAGTATTATATGGTCCTATGAGAAGCCTGTATGGGGAGATTTACCCACTGCAGGAGCTCAAGGAAGGATTCCCTGAGGATGCTGGAAGTTGCAGGAAAAGTGGAGTTAACTAGGTGAGGAGGAACAGGGAAAGCTATAAAGACAAACGTAACAACTATGCAAAGCTCCTGCAGCCAGAGGGAAAATGGTGAGTACTAGGACCTGTATAAACGAGTGGTGCAGGAATGCAAGTGGAAAGGAAGAGCAAAGTTCAGAGACTGCTGAAGGCTTTCTGTGTACGTGGTCCTGTGAAATTAATAAGCATTTAGTCTCCAGAATACTTTGCTGGTTTTCATTATACCTTTTGCATTAAAGTTTTTTTTATTTTTCTTACAAATGCTTATTTTAATGTTCTGTTCTTGTTTCTACCCACCACCATTAGGAAAGACAAGGTAAAAACTTAATAAAGATCCTTGAGATCTGCTGGTGTTTGTCGCTGAATTTTAAGTAAAGGTAATTCACCTTCTGGGCATTTTAAAAGAAAACCATAATAACGTTATTCTCTCGATATATAGGGTTGGATGTGTCCAGAGCCTGCATCAGAAAGGGAGGACTTGGTATATTTTGAACATAAGTCATTCTCTAAATTGTGCAAGGAGCATGATGGAGAATTTACTGGCGAAGAAGAAAGCAGTGCGCATGCACTAGAACGGAAGAGTGACAACCCCCTAGATATAGCTGTAACCAGGCTGGCTGATTTGGAGCGGAACATTGAAAGAAGGTATCTGAAGAGCCCCTTAAGTACCACCATTCAGATCAAAGTGGATAATGTGGGCACAGTTACTGTCCCTGCTCCTGCACCATCCATTAGTGGTGATGGTGACGGGTAGGTTATTGAGATTAACTTGAAAAATTATTGTGCTTCTTTGCTAATTGGAGCCTATTTTCTATTGCCTGTTATCTATGTATCTTCTTGTATGTCTGTGATCCATATGGATCATGCTATTTGATCCATATGGATCATGCTATTTGCATGGTGCTTTGTAAAAACTTTTTTTTTGTTATGTGCATTGATAATCCTGCAAAGTAATCTTACATTTTTACCTGGTTGTGACTAAGCTTTGAGGCACGTAGCCACAGTCTGTGCACTACATCGAATTTAGTTGCTTAAACCTTATACTTATTGGCTGTTCCATGTTTTTGTCATTGCTTGGCTTTCAGTGTGATGATTGTTTCACATTCAGTAACCATAAATGTGGACATGACCCACTTAATTTTTCTATATTTCAATGCAGAATTGAAGAGGATATTGCTCCAGGGCTCAGGGTATGGAGAAGGGCACTGACAGACGCTCGCAGTGCCGCACAGGTAGCTCTGTGCGTTCAGCAGTTACAGAAATCAATAGCATGGGAAAAATCAATTATGAAAGTTGTAAGTGTTTTCATTTAAGAAATACTATAACTCATTTACTTTGTCCTATTTTTTCCAATCTTCAGATCTTTCTTAATTATATATTACTTATTGTCAAAATAATGTATACTTGAGAGTTTGCTTATTCTTATTCTGCATAGTTTGACTCTTCCTTATTTTGAGCTTTCTGAAGGAACCTACCAAATGTATTCTTTTGATTTTGATTTTGATTATCTCTCTGCTGAATGTTGTTTATAACTCTGGCTGAAGTTGTCGTCTATATTCTGTCAACATAATAGTTGTTAATCTGAATATTTGAAGATCCTTCCACTCTTGTAAACATTCCAGTTGGTAACATTATCTGCTACCTAGATTCACTGCATTCCTAAAATGTCTTGATATTTCTATCAGTTTTCATTGTTTAATCCTAAGAAATACTTAGAGAAGTAAATATAAGTAGAGAAGTCTTCCTTCGTGCACTGATATGTGTTTGGCCTCTGATAGAGATGACTTGAAGAATAGATCTTTTTTTAAAAATATGTATATTTTTATTGATTTCAGAGAGGGAGAGAGGAAGAGAGAGATAGTGGCCTCTGTTTTGTACCAGGCACCAAATGCTATGTGTTCAAAATAAAAGCTATATTTCAAATATTTTCCAGAAAAATATCATTTTAAATCATGTACATGTCCCTTTTGCCTCTTATATATCATATATAGAAATATCTATGATATGTAGACTTTTACTAATTACCTTATCATTTGCTTCTGAATGACAGGTTTGCTTTAAAATTCAAATATATGAGATTTGGTGTCAAGAATAACTAAGTCTTTACTTAAAATAATTATTTCCCAAAGAAAAGAAATGATCCTTAAATAATTTACCATTCTTCATTTTTACCTCTATGCTTAGACTACTTAAGGCCTTATTCATTCTTTACAAATACATTTGGTTTCTTCTGTGGTTTTCCACTTCTTCCTAAAATGTCCATGGAATAATAAATCTGTAGTTTTTTACAATATTCTCAAATTTAGGTCTTTCCCAACCAGATTATAATTTACCATAAATTTTAATGCATTGTTCAGTTCATCTGCTAGCATTTTTGCTGGGTAAAATTTTTTCTTCTTAAAATTAGTAGTAAAATCAGTTTTAAAGTCATGTACTCAAATATATTTGGTGAAATCTAGGCTATAATGAATCGAAAAGATTGAATTGCTACATCAAAATGAATTTCGTATAGTTATATTTCCAATCTGTTCCAAAACTGTCATCCTGATGTGGTCAGTTTTGTTATAACCTATACACAGAAACCCAAAACTTGTACCAAAATCTGCCTTTATGTTAGTATACTTACTTTCTGCTGTCTAAAGCTTTATTTCAGCTTTTGCAAATTCATAAACCTTTACCATATATTAACATACATTTATCATTATATAACTCCATCTCTAATAATATTCATTTTTTAATGCTTAACAATACATTATTTGCTATGAAATTACCTTAAATTGAAGGCAGAATCTCATATTCAAAGATTAATGAGCACTTGGTAACCTTTAATTAGAAATGTAACAGTACCTATAATAATCTTCATAATAAGTCATAACAAAATGTTAAAGTGCTCGATATCTTTAGATATACCTTCTTTGCCAGAGACAAGGCTTACCAGAATGGAAGAAGCTATTGTAATTCATCTCCAGATAATTCTGCCCACAGTTATTGTTAATGTTAAACAAAAGGCAACGTCTACTCTATTTTACTTTAGGAGCAAGGAGTTAAAACCAAATATGAATACACTTGTTCTAATATATTGTGAGCTATTGCTATGATTTTTTGAAAGTGTTAGGAGATTAATATCTGCCACCATTTCTTAATAATTGCCAGAAAAAAATTATTTTTAAATCATAAATGTGAGATGTGAAACAGACTTTATGGTATTTTTAGTTATCTATTGTAGAAAGTAGTGAGAATTTACTTAATGTTCATTAATCTGATTTTTAAATTCTAGTTATAGTAATTTAAATATAACCTTCCAAATGTTATTTCTCAATAAATATTTTTACAGTAGAAGTTTTAAAAATGTAACTCAAACTTGGAAAAATAGCACCCTCTTTAGGTATTAAACAATGTGGTATTAGGTAAGGTCATAAAATAAACATTGTTGCAGCATTAAAGTACTGCTTTTGCTCTTAGTACACATGCAATTTTAGTATTAGAAATATTACGTATATAGGGTGTACCAAAAAAATTGTATACACACTTTAATAGCCGATAGCTCAATTGATGTTTCTTTCTTTTCAGATTTAACCCATTGGAATTAATAATCATTCAAAGTGTGCATGCATTTTTTTGGGACACATTATATTTGATATTTGTTAAGTTGAATAATCTATGTCTGCCATTTTGATAAGACTCTTAAGCTGTCATTGATGTATATTTGAGTTATATAAGACTATTTTAGTCTTTCCCAAATTGATTAATTGTATTGAGAATAAAAAATGAAGTTTGAACAGTTAAGCTACTTTGTTTTTAAGAGTATATAAATACATAATTATACATCAGTATAAATGATTTACAGTTTAAATGTTTTCATTTTAAATATATTGGTTGCAAGACATTTTCTACTATGATGGGATATAAACTAAATGTCAAAATATAATGTTAATACTTACATTTTTTAAAGTCGTCTTAAAAGTTTTACTTGTTTAACTTTCCTTCTTTTCCTTTGTGAAACTTGTTATACAGAATATGCATGCATGGGGGAAAGTCTTTTTATATATGTTAAAGTTCTTAATGATATTAGAAACATTTTTAACAGAAGAAATAATTTATTTTTAGTTCTATAAAAAAATCATGACCTCTTAAATTCTTTAATTTATTGTATGATTTTTTCCCCTAAGAAATCATTTTTGTAGGATCCATTTTCTACATTTGTGATACATGTTTGATTTGGATCGATGTCCAAAGTTTCCTAGTTTGGACACATTTTTTAATCAATCATAAAGAAATAGATGGATACTTTAGTTGAAATATAAGAACCTATTTTTTATTATATATATTATGTATAATTCTGATACTAATGCTAACCTAATTTTGTTCTTAAAAATTAACTCTTATTTCTTTCTCAGGATATCATGAGGATGCTAAGATAAGCAAAGGATGAAATATATTAAAAAATTAAAACATCATGTTTTAAAAGCTATTCATTGCTTTATGTGCTCTGATGTCATGTTAATTATTTCGTATGTTAATGTGTACATGCTTCTGAAATGTGTGCAGGCACTCGACCTCTAGCTTTGTTCTTTGCAGTGTACCTGAAATGTGCATTTACCCCAATTGAACTGCTCACCCGTCATGTGGTCCATATCTGTGTAACGAGAGATACATAGATGTGTATGGCTACTATATATTTGTTAGCAAGCGGAATGTTCATTACTAGTGTAAACTAGGAATGACGGTTTGTTTAATATCCCAGTAAGCATTATTCATAGCAGAGTGCTAATTTCAAATGCTTTTCCATGTATTATAGTACTGTCAAATCTGTCGAAAGGGAGATAATGAAGAACTGCTCCTCCTTTGTGATGGCTGTGACAAAGGCTGTCACACCTACTGCCACAGACCCAAGATTACAACTATACCAGATGGGGACTGGTTTTGTCCAGCTTGCATTGCTAAGGTAAGACCAATGAAAATGAAACCTTTTTTTAAATTGAGGTAACAGTGGTTAATAAAGTTTTGTAAGTTTCAAGTGTGTAACATTATGATTCAACTAGAGGCCCAGTGAACGAAAATAGTGCATGGGGGGATGGGGTCCCTCAGCCTGGCCTGCGCCCTCTCACAATCCTGGACCCCACAGGGGATGTCTGACTGCCAGTTTAGAGGTTAGAAGAAAACCTTGTGAGAGGAAAAAAACTAAACAGAGGCCATTCCAGTGAGGAGCTAGGGTTAACTTTCTGCATGAAGATTTGCCAGGCCAGGGACATTTTATAATTTCAC
>NW_006293001.1:610289-629685 GCF_000327345.1 Myotis davidii | reverse complement strand
TGCACAAAACTTTGCTTTCCCCACGTTTATCGCATGTCTAAACACAAATCATAGTGTACTTCAAGCAACATGTATTAGGGAAGGAGAAGGCAGCCTTAAAGCAAAGGGTGGGAGTGTCAGAAGTGAGTAACTCCTCTCGTCCCTGCAGCTGAACTCCACGGGCGCCTGCCTCTGGGAATCCACATTTATCTCTTGGCGCCTGGGAGGTTAGGGAGCTTTCATTATTCTGGGAGGGGAAGGTCATGGGGACTGCACCCGTGGTATTCGCCCCAAGTTTCATTTCCTCACCCTCCTAGGTCACTTTCCACCCACCACTGGGGGCCAACCCCCCAGTTAATGGGGTCAGAGGTCTGGGGGCCAGGTGGGCCAGCTCTGAGGTCCCTGTGTCCATGCCCCACCCACTCCAGCTTCTCGCCTGCGGGCAGCTGCTCCCGGTGTTCCATCCCGCTGCGCACCAGACTCAATCTGACTGGGTACCCGGAGAGCTTGGGCGGCTCTGCGGTGGCTTGGGGTGTTCACCCCGCTGCACGCCAGACTCAATCCAACTGGGTATGGGGAGAGATTGGGCAGCACTGTAGAAGGCAGCTCTGTGGCTAGCACCTTTGAATTGCTCATCACTGTGGGGAAAAGAAAAGCCTCCCCAGAAAGAGGTTTTTCAAAAGCCTTCAGGGACCCGGAGGTTGGCCGGCCAGGGCCTTCCTTACTCCGGCTGCTGGCTGCCGGTCCCAAACCCCCCCCACCCCTCACCCGCCTTGGCCTGGCACCGCCAGAGTCCACTGCCACCCACCCCTGGTTACCTGTTCCCTGTCAGGCGATCAGCACCTACCAGCTGAGGGGAGGGACCAGGAGGTTGGCCATTCTTAGCTTCAGGTTATCATTTGTAAAAAGGGACAGTATCTGCTTTATGGAAATTTATGAGGACCAAATACGGTCAGGGGTGTGAAAATTTTAATAACTTCAAAAATCTGCAACATGTTTATGTTAAACTGTATTTTACAAAATAGCAGAGGGTCCCACATGGCCTCATTTTCACTACTAATGGAAATGGTATTTTTTAAAAATATATTTTATTGATTTTTTACAGAGAGGAAGGGAGAGGGATAGAGAGTTAGAAACATTGATGAGAGAGAAACATCAATCAGCTGCCTCCTGCACACTCCCTACTGGGTATGTGTCCGCAACCAAGGTACATGCCCTTGACTGGAATCGAACCTGGGACCCTTGATTCTGCAGGCCGACGCTCTATCCACTGAGCCAAACCAGTTAGGGCAGAAATGGCATTTTTAAATTTCTTATTACTTGATCATTTTTATTATATACTAGAGGCCTGGTGCATGAATTCGTGCATGGGTAGAGTTCCTCGGCCTGGTCAGCGACCGGGGCTGCTCGGGGCCAGCTGGCGGGGGGAGGGACTGAGGGAGACTGGCCAGCCAGCTAGGGGGAGGGACTGCGGGAGGTTGGCTGTGGGAGCGCACTGACCACCAGAAGGCAGCTCCTGCGTTGAGCATATTCCCCTAGTAGTCAGTGAGGGTCATAGCAACCGGTTGACCGGTTCAGTTGACCAGTTGTTCGGTCAACCAGTCTTAACAGTCCCTTAGGCTTTTATATATATAGTTAAACGTAATCCAATGATTATCTTCACTGGTTGTACATGAACTGTTTTTTCATTTTATAACTGTCAAGTTGTAGATAGTTTCTCTATACTATATGAATTATTAACAAGTCACTGTTTAAGTGTTAGAGATATCATCTGATAAGCTATAGGAGGTTTTGTTTTCAGTAAATGTGTAAATTAGAATTTTGGTTATCTATAACCAAAGGAGTAGACTAGGAGACAGAAGTTTTATGATCTCATACAAGCCCTTCTAAGTAAATGCAACTTTCTAAGCCACTGCTTTTTTTGTTTTTTAAATATAGTGAATTAGATGTTGTTTTTACACCAATAAAAAATATTAGAGCATTTAATTTTGATAGAAGGATTTTAAATTAAGATTTTAAAATATCTTTCCAGTAATTCATTGTCACTTACAAATATTTATACTATACTCTTAAATGGCTATTTCTGCATACATCATTGTGATTAAGTATTTTTACTCCATGTGTATGTGTGTATATGCCAATATATACACAGACGCTTTATTGTACTTATAATCACAGAACCACAGAATCAAATCGATGTATGTAAACATATACATATTGATATACACTCATGAACACACACACAAAAGTTTCAAATTGCATTGCCTACAAAAGCCAGGCAAATGGCACAAAAGAGCTGGGACTGTGGCAAACAGGAAGGCCATGCCCTCATTTAAATAGGACAGTCACCATTCAACCCCAGGCAATTGTTATCATATAGACCTGTGTGCAGAATCTACCAGTATTTCAGGACTAGGGATTTTTATGCATGTTTGCCCAAATGTTAACTGTTGGCTACAAATTCAGAATTTCCACAAGCATTATATGAACCAAACAACAACACATGGGCTGTTTACAGCCTGTGAGCCAACAGTTGACAACTCCTGATGTATAAATAGACAAACATAATAGAAATGTGTTCTTGAGTGTGTAATTCAATAGTATGTCAATGCTTAAGACATACTGAAGTTCCTTTTTGAATTTGGGTTCTTAACAAGATAGAGAGAATGGGTGGCTAGGGGGCATCTCTATCTCAGATCAAAGTAATCAGGTAACAGAGTAGTAGTATAAAAGCTTACTTTTGAAAGTATGTGTATATGCATGGTCTATAGCGGTAAGCTGATAAACATTTATTAAAGAAATACACAGAGACTTCATTGTTTTTTTAAAAATACAAAAAAAGTATTTTGCTTCTTTGGTTTAAATTTAATATGGGTGTTTTTTTAACTATATTAATTTCTTAGAAAATTATCCCAAATAATATTTTAGTTCAAATAGGAACTAGAACTTTTGGCCCATAATTTATGAAGTTTTCTTGGTTTTTATTCAATCCAACTTAATTTAATCTAACTTAGTTATTCAGTGTAACAATTTAATTTTTATTAAATGGTCTTCTCTCATTAAAGTAAATATTCTCTTTTTCATTATTTCAGAGTGCTAAATCAGTGTTATATGAAAACCATAAGATTTTTGTGAATAAAAATTAATAAATTAACTGGAGAAGAGACTTAGTGAAACATTTTAATTATTTCAGCTAGTGACAGGGGTTAGTGATTCTTTGATATGGTATCAAGAAGGCGTTAGTTTTATGGTTTGCTTTATTATTTTTTTAATACATTTTATTGATTTTAGAGAGGAAGGGAGAGTGGGAGAAAGAAACATCAATGATGAGAGAGAATCACTGATTGGCTGCCTCCTGCACGCCCCCCACTGGGGATCAAGCCCGCAACTCAGGCATGTGCCCTTGGTTGGAATTGAACCCGGGACCCCTTAGTCTGCAGGCCGACACTCTATCCATTGAGCCAAACTGGCTAGGGCATGGTTTGCTTTATTATTTTAGTCATTTAAAATATCTCAACCATACTTTTAGCCACCAATAGGGAACTAAATATTTTTTAAAATTTTATTCTTCAATTACAGATTGCACTCAACACTATTTTGTATTAGTTTCAGGTGTACAACATAGCAGTTAGAGAATCATATAATTTGCAAAGTGTTCCCTAGAACCAAATATTTTTAATTGCTTGATTAAGAGCAATTTTTTAAAAAGTCCTGCTAGAAGAGATCATGAAATTCTCAAAGAAATTGGTATGAACTACAAAGAAATGTTTCTGGCCAAATTTATTGCAAAAATACAGCCAACTTTAAATTATGGCTAGATTAAATATTGACTCTGCATTCTAAGACTTCTTAACAGTATGGGTAAAAGATGAAATAATTTTTTAAAAGAGGGTAAACACTATTCTGGAAAATCAAAACAAAACCCATACATTACCAGTGATTTTGCATATCACTTTTCTCTTATATATTATATTTATTATAATACTCAACTCAAAATTCCATCTTATTTTCCTGTTTCTAAATTGGGTTGGTGTGTTCATTGTTACATCAAGGCACTGCCTGCATTTTCAGTTAGATTGCATAAGGCCATATTGAGATTTTCTTTCATGTAATTTGAGAGTTTGAATAACCTTACCAATTGTGTTGTTTACCTTATTTTATAGATGAGGAAAACAGGGCCTTGTACATATTTTTGTACAAAGTCCCATAGCTAGTTACTGACAGAGTCCTAGCTGAAATTTTACATGCTTTGATTCCAAATATAATCTATTTAATATTTCTTTATTGTTTTCCTCAAAACAGACGTCTTTTCTTTTTCTTCTTTAGCCTTCACCACTTCTTGGTTCATACCTCAGAATACAAGTTTGTGGGATTCTCTTTTTATAGCAAATGCATTTTTTTTCTTTATCCAGAAAAAAAAAATCAATTTCCAGTAGATGTGATCTTACATAGGACTTTTTCTCTATTGGGTAATTCATGAGCTATTTTTTATGTCTTGGCCTAGCTTTCTAATTACCTTTTCAAACTTTCTTATTAATAAGCTTTATAATTTTATTTCTATTCATCCTTGTTCTTAATTATATTGTGCTTTCAAAGATAGTACTTTTGGCCTGGCTGATGGGGCTCAGTGGTTGAGCGTTGACCTGTGAACCAGTAGGTCACAGTTTGGTTCCAGGTTGGGGCACATGCCTGGGTTGCAGGCTTGATCCCTGTGGAGGGCATGCAGGAGGCAGCCCATCAGTGATTCTCATCACTGGTGTTTTTCTCCCCCTCTCCCTCCCTCTCTGAAATCAATAACTAACTAACGAACTAAATAAATAAATAAATAAATAAATAAGATCTTTTTGTATCTTTTTTTTTTTAATATATTTTATTGATTTCTAACAGAGAGGAAGGGAGAGAGACAGAGAGTTAGAAACATCGGTGAGAGAGAAACACCGATCAGCCGCCTCCTGCACACCCCCCACCGGGGACGCGCCCGCAACCCAGGCACATGCCCCCGACCGGAATCGAACCCGGGACCCCTCAGTCCGCAGGCCGACGCTCCATCCACCGAGCCAAACCGGTTTTGGCGATCTTTTTGTATCTTTAAACAAGTGACTGAGTGACCTAGATTAAAGGGACACTGCTGATAAGTTCTGTAGTAAAGGTGGGTTACCCTGAAATCAGTGTCTTCACGTTTTAAGATTTCTTAGGATAGATTTTTCAGCCTTATTATAAGAGAACAAATTGGTAGATCTCTTTTGAAAATAATAAAATTATTAACTTCCTACCTCATTTTCTTTTTTTTTTTTTTTATTAAAGGCAAGTGGTCAAACTCTAAAATTCAAAAAACTTCATGTCAAAGGAAAAAAGACTAGTGATTCAAAGAAAGCAAAGAAAGGACCTTTGACAGGGGATACTGAAGATGAAGACTCTGCATCTGCAAGCAGTTCACTGAAAAGAGGAAACAAGGACCTGAAAAAGAGGAAAATGGAGGAAAGCACTTCCATGAACTTGTCAAAGCAAGAAAGCTTTGCTTCTTCTATTAAGAAACCTAAACAAGATGATTCCAAGGACCTAGCTCTTTGCAGGTATTATTTCAGTTGCTATGCACTACATATTCATGATATCTCATTTTATTTGTTTAGTGACCTCCTCACAATTTGTATAAATAGGAAAATATAAAAGTCTATAGTACAAGTAAATGTATTCTTTTACCTCTTTTAATAAATTAATTTGCATTGGTTTTCTTGAAAGATTACAAAAGTTACATTTTTAATAAAAATAGATAATTCTACAGCATAGATACTGATTTCAAACATTGTTCTCTTTAGTATGATCCTCACTGAAATGGAAACTCATGAGGATGCATGGCCTTTTCTACTTCCTGTAAACTTGAAACTTGTTCCTGGTTATAAGAAAGTTATTAAGAAGCCTATGGATTTTTCCACAATTAGAGAGAAATTAAGTAGTGGACAGTAAGTAAACCATTACAGTTCAATATTTATTGAATGCTTGATATGTGCTAGATAATTTTCTAGGTAATTTTCTACTGAGCCAAAAATACATTAACTTACAGCAAAGACAGAGCCCTGACTTTGGAGGGTATATGTGTGTGTGTGTGTGTGTGTGTGTGTGTGTGTGGTGCTGGTATTGTTTGGTTAGAGTGATATGGTATGGATGACAAATCAATCATAATTATTTAAATAATTAAAAAGCTGCTTTTGACATTGGAAGGGCACTGAACTCTACCTGGGAGGAGAAGAAAAGTATGGAGGAAGCCTCCCACAGTAAGTTAGTAATGTGTGAGCTAGAGCTTCTTTTGGGCATCAGTGGAGTGTTGACATTGTCTCATGTGAATTTAATAAAAATTGATCCTGTAATGTTGTCAGATTATTACATATAGGAAAAGGAGATCATTGGAAAATTTAAGTATTAAAACTTAATTATGAGTTGTTGGAGGATTCCAAAAACATGTAATTTAAGTGTGGAACAAAACTATTATTTGTTCCTTTCTACCATATTCTCTTTGTGGCCCTGTCTGAAGAGTAATTTGCTGGCCACAGTTCATGATCTTAGACCACCTCAGGCTCCTGCCAGAGTAGCAACTGTTAATGGAATTTAACTAGCTCTTGATGCTGGCCCATCTTAGAGCCACAAGAATGAGGCTGTTCACTTGACAGAATAAGCCCACACATAGGCAACCACATGTACATGGCCAGCGTCTATGAGCTGTATTTTCTTACCCCTTCCCTGCTCCCTTTCTTCCCATACCCCGGTTTAGCTTAATATAGCTCATGCCCATCACTTCTGGCAGTCACAGAAAATATGGAGAAAGAAGGAACTTTACATTGAAAGAATAACTACAAATTATAGTGTAATTATCATTGTTGTTATGATCCTCATTATTATATAGTACTAAAGGCCTGGTGCATGAAATTCGTACACTGGGGAAGGGGGTGGTGTCCTCTAAAAATTTGAGAGTTTGAATTGGAGCCCAGCCTGCACCCACTCCAATCTGGGACCCCTCGGGGGATGTCCGACTGCCCGTTTAGGCCTGATACCACAGGGGGATGTCCGACTGCCGGTTTAGGCCCTGTGGGATTGGGCCTAAACCAGCAGTCAGACATCCCTTTCACAATCTGGGACTGCTGGCTCCCAACTGCTTGCCTGCCTGCCAGCCTGATCACCCCCTAACCACTCCCCTGCCAGCCTGATCAACACCTAACTGCTCCCCTGCCAGCCCTATTGCCTCCAACTGCCCTCCTCTGCAGGCCTGGTTGCCCCCAACTGCCCGCCATCCCCTTGCTAGCCTGACCACCCACAACTGCCCTCCCCTGCCGGCCATCTTGTGATGACATGAGCCTGGCCATCTTGTGAACACATAGGGATGGCCATCTTGTGACCACATGGGGGTGGCCATCATGTGCGAGGGTGTGATGGTCAATTTGCATATCACCTCTTTATTATATAGGATATTCTTTAGTTCTTCCTGGCATTCCTTTGGTGAAAATCACCATGCTCCATAATTTACATTCAATTTAGAAGAGTTGAGTAGAACTTAACAGTAATGAGTGTCCCTCTCATATAAAATGATTTACTAGATTGACCAAATGACTACTTTATTTCTTTGAAGATTGAAATGTCAGTCTTTCAAAGGATTGTGGTTGTTTTTTTAATTATAGAAAGGACCTGTCCAGAAAACATTATAAAATCAGAAAACATTTATAATCCTTAAACTATTGGCTCTAATGTGAACCAAACAGCAAAATGTATAGATATGGACTAGTTCTCTTGCTTTTTCTGTCTGTCCAAATAATTGGGTGTTTATGGGGTAGTACAATGGACTTTAAAATCCCCATGCCAGGACAAGCTGTACACAGAGAGACTTGACCATGTTTAAAGTAACTCATGACTCTAACTTCCATGATTCTTTGAATTCCTGGGGAAGATGAACCTCAACCTCCAAACCCCCAAAACAAACAGACTTACACATTAAGACAATGTTACCAAAACAGCTATATAATCAGAGTTCCCTTTTGAGAATGAATCGTGGTGAATGGAGGAGATCACATGGAGACAGGCAGAGAAACAGTCTGTTCCAATCCTGTTTGTGATGCCTGCTGTGTGAAAGGCAAGATTCAGTGGATTCAGTCTCCTCTAGCGTGAATTGTTAAACCCAACCCAATGAATTGGAACCAAAACCCACAAACAATATGTCATATTTTTAAACTAGAAGTGGATAGAACAGTGAGGGTTCCTGGAAGGGCCTACTTTAATGAAAACTGCTGGGTTTCATCAGTGCCCATTCTTCTATAAAAGAAGGGCATAGAGTGGGGTTGCCTTTATCTCACCCCGAACATTGCCTAGAATTCTCTCTGGGATTCCAGTCTCCCTAGCATTAATCATTAACCTTTCCTATAGTAAGGAACAGCCTCCAGATTTAAACTGTTGTATATGAATTATACACATGTTATATGATTCCATTCATGAGAAGTTTCCAGAGCACAGATGGGTGCTTGCTTGGAGGTGGGAATAGGGAGGAATGGGGAGAGACTGCTTAATGGACAATGTGCTTTGGAACTAGATAGAGGTGGTGATAGGACAGTGTTGTGAATGTACTAAATGCCACTGAATTGTGTACCTTAAAGTGGTTAATTTTGTGTTATGTGAATTTCAACTCAATAAAAAAAATATTTTCAAGAAGAACAGGAAATGAATAAGGTTATAAATAAGGCCTGAATTAACTCTGTGAGCTCATTACAGAAAAAGAAATTCTATTTCTTTTATTATCGCACATGAAAAAAGAAGAAGGGAGTGGAAACTGTACAAGTTATTTCATCAAAAAAATACCTCCACTTTTATCAGGTTGCTCAGAGCTTTAGTGTATGTTCCTAAGGTATTTATAATGGGAAAGTTATCTTAGTACTAGCTTATCATAAGTTGGAATTCATTTAAATTTGAATTTCCATAAGCCCTGAAACAAACCACTCCTTTCTTACCAATAAGTTCAGGCAGATTCATTCACTCTTGTGTTCTCTTCCTCATGTTTGTACAGAAAAAGAGAAGTGGGCTATCCCACTAAAAAAGCACTGAGCCACAATGTTCCTTACTGAAAGCCAGTTCCTCATAACGCTATCTTGGGTGAAGGGGCGGCACATGCTTTTTTTGGATCATCATACTCCCGATACTTGAGCACAATAGTATATTTAAAGAGAGAAGAAGAGAAATGGGATGTATGTAGAAGGCACAGGGCAAGTACCATGTTGACAGTGCATAGGCAGCACTTATATCTAGTGCAAATATTTTGAATGTGAACAACAGGGGTACTATGAGCGATACAGTTGGTCAGAGGTGTTAATAAATGAATCAAATGGGAAGAGTCCTATAACAGAATTGTGATATAGGTAAACCAGGAAATTGGATGTGGGGGAAATGCTAGTAAGTTGAAATTTATCTTGTTTTTCAGAGAAATCTGTTTTTCCATTTCATCTGTCTTTAAATCCTATGTGGTTCAGACCACATGCAATTATTTTACATATTCCATGTATAAGAGGGTATAATATGTTTTCTATCACTTTAAATGCAGGTATCCTAATCTTTTTGTTTTCCCTTTCAGTTTTCCTTTTTATTTTACCTTTTATTACCTCTTTATTTGGTTACAAAACAAAACCTCCCTACAAAAGCAACCTCTAAGTCATGTGTTTTCTTTCAGGTATTCGAGCCCTGAGTACTTTGCTCTGGATGTCAGGCTTGTGTTTGACAACTGTGAAACATTTAATGAAGATGATTCTGACATAGGCAGAGCTGGCCACAGTATGAGGAAGTATTTTGAAAAAAAGTGGACAGATACTTTCAAAGTGAGCTGAAGTTATAATCTCTCTTTTTTTTTTCCTTTTAAACAAGGACAAATGAGACCAGCAATGTGAACTGAATTTACATAAATGTGCAAGGCACATATATAATGACTTTTTTTCCTTAAAATAAGTATCACAAAAAAAAGTATCAGAAGAATGATACCATTTTTAAAGGCTTCACTCCTACAACAACCAAGGCCCTTGGTTATTGGTTTGTGTGATTTATCAGCTAATTTAGGTAGAACAGGGAAGCACACCCAAAGAATTTTCAAAGGAAAGGGTGTTATAGTGCAATAGCAATTAAAATATATCAAATCGCACTGAATATTCAACACCAGAGCTCTAAGGTGGGAAATGGTTCTCCTTTCCCTCTCAATAAATATCTATTTTTCATTTTTTTACTTTGTAGTTTATTTTTTAGTGAATGTATTTAATTTTATGAATTATTTATGATTAAACCACATCCAGAATCTTCGTTTTCTGTGAAAAGGAAGAACTAGTAAATTGCTTTAAATCTTGAAAATACAACAAGGAATGTTTTAAAATATAAAACAAAGCCAAGTTAAACTGTTTACACTGATGTGCTATAAAAGCACCAAAAATAAACTTTACTGTAGAGTTACAAGTACATTTATATATATATATATATGTTGCTGCATCACTTGTGTAGTTAAATTGTATTTCAAGACAGTGAAGAAAAGTTGACATGTATATACTGTTCATTATTGTTTATATTAAGTCTTGCTTTAAATATGTATTATGTGTATATATTGTTTGCAGACATTATTGTTTATGCCTTAGAAGGACTGTAGCATTTTATTTTAGTCTGAAGGTAATTACAGCTCTACAGCTTGTACAGTAATTATCCTCTACCAACACTGTGGCGTCTCCTTGATCTTGGTAGTGCCTGCCTTTGAAACAGGGTGTAGGGGATATTAGTTTTTCATTTTTCTATTTTGTTATATAATTTTAAGCCACCAGGGCCCAAATTAAAGTATAATCATTTGTATCCATGTGGAATAAAATTGTGACAATTTCCTACACACACAGTATTTTTTCATAGAAACATTTCCCTCCCATTTGCCTTGCCTCAGAAATAAATTTAAAAGACATTTGTAACCACTGTGTTTTATCTACTGTGTGTTGTGGTGGCCTGTTGGAGGCAAATAGATCAGACTTTTTTTTGTATCTATGTAAGAGTACTTGAAGTTTTATTTAAAATAAAATGTTGTGGAAAAGGTAGCATTCTTTTTTTTAGGAGTGTTATTTTTCACTGCTATGTGTGGCACGGATACAATAAAAGACTTTTACAAACTAGCTTTTAGTTTTTCTTAATCTGAAAATATAGTCTTTCCAAAAATCAATTAATTTAAATTTGATTTTTATAGAATCATAAGGGAGGAGCAGCATAGTGTGGTTCAAAGGACATTGAGCTGGGGGAAGGTGGGGTGGTATTAAGTCACGTGATAGAACTTTCATGAGTCTCTGAAACTCTCTGGACCACGTTTTATTGTTTGGTTGTTGGTTTTCTACATTTTCAATATGAAAATATTAAAATAAATTTTAAGTGTTGTTCTGATAAGAGAAATGTCTCTATTGGTAGACACATAACCCCATGATCCCTAAGAAATTTCGATCATATAAATTACTCTAATAAGTCATGAGACACGAAGTGCAACACTCAATGAGAAGTGACGTGACACCTTGCTGGGCTCTGGAATCACCGGCGAACACGACAGACTCAGGCGCAGCCTTATGGAGCCTGTTGCCTAGTGCAGAAGTGGCCCTTAGATAAAGTTCTTAGAAAATGGCTTTTAATGGTGAAGGGAGAATAAAAAAGTTTTGAAGAAAATATTCTTAAATGGAAAATGCTTCAAAGCCACAGAGTATTTTCTAAAATCCCTAGACTGTTTGTGAAGACTTACATAACAATCAGCTGTTATTATGTAAATATGTCAGTTTCTGTTAACCAAATATTGTGGTGATGCCTTAAGGGGCTGGTGCTTAATCAAAAAATACCATGTGGAGCAGGACACAACGTGGTGCTATGAAAAAAGTCTTTGGTTTTGTGTTTATAGAACCGCCAGATGCTTACTGGGGCGTCTTCTCCAGGAGGGCTTTTTGCCTTAGGGATGATACATGCTTATGGTAATTTATATTAGATGGTACATAAGTGGCTTATTTGATGATAACATCTGTTGTTTGAGAGGCTTATACTGAGAAATAAAACACACACACACACACAAAAGAACAATTTTTCAAGTGATCATTTTCTTATAAAAATAAGATATCCTGCCCAGCAAGTGTGGCTCAGTGTTTGAATGTCAACCTATGAACCAGCAGGTTACAGTTTGATTCCCAGTCAGGGCACATGCTCTGGATTATGAGCTCAATCCCCAGTAGGGGCCATGCAGGAGGCAGCTGATTGATGATTCTCTCATCATTTATGTGTTTCTCTCTCTCTCTCTCTCTCCCTTCCTCTTTCTGAAATCAATAAAAACATTTTTTAAAAAATTTAAAAAATAAGATATCCTTGGGTAAAGCAATTACTATATTACGAGGACGTTGTAGCACCCTTAAGGGATAGCCAATACCTAGCACCAACTCACCAACAACGTAACTATGGCATCTTAGAAGTAGACGCTTCAGCCCAAGTCAAACATTCAGATGACTGGAGCCCCCCACTGACATCTTGACTGCAACTTCACAAGAAACCCTTAGCCAAAACTACCCAGCTAGGCCACTCCTGAATTCCTGACCCACAACAAAAGATGAGATAATAAAGGTTTGTTATTGTTTTAAGCCACTCAGTTTTGCGTAATTTGTTGCTGTGGCCAGTTTCTCTAGAATGTTATGTAAGGAGGCTCTGCGCTCTCCAGGCAACCACTTCACACTCCAACAAGCAGTGGAGGAGGATTCGTTTTCCCCACCTCCCAACCAATGTTCACTGTTTGTTTGGATTATTTTTCCCTAATAACTAATTACAGAGTTTGAATTTGAGTAATGTGTTTCAAAAACTATCAAGCAGTTTCTCTAGTCATATTAGCAACTTCAACTTTGATTTGCCTTTTGAAATTATTGTTTTATGTAGATGCTAGAGGCCCGGTGCACGAAATTTGTGCAGGGGGCAAGGTATGTTTCCCTCAGCCCAGCCTGCACCCTCTCCAATCTGGGACATCCCTCTCACAATCCAGGACTGCTGGCTCCCAACCACTCGCCTGCCTGCCTGCTTGCCTGTTTGCCCCTAATCCAGTATTCAGCAAACCTCCCCACAGGCCTGGTTTCCCCCAACTGCCCTCCCCTGCAGGCCCGGTTGCCCCCAACTGCCCTCCTCGCAGGGCTGGTCTCCCCCAACTGCCCTCTGCTGCAGGCCTGGGTCCTCCCCAACTGCCCTCCCTTTCAGGCCTGGTCCCTTCCAACTGCCCTCCCCTGCCAGCCATCTTGTGGCGGCCATCATGTGTCCACATGGGGGTGGCCATCTTGTGTGTTGGAGTGATGGTCAATTTGCATGTTACTCTTTTATTAGATAGGATTGTATCTAACCCTATCTGCTTTCCAGGAACTAAGGTTTCCAGTGTCATGATATCTAGGAAAAGAGACGGAATCACCTGAAAGATGCCAGGTGAGCACAGAGTCAACACAGTGAGAAAGTTGTTCTTAGGAGTGTTTTATCCAGGTATTGGTGGGGGCAGGGGAACCAGCCCTTCTCCATAACACCACAGAGCACAGTGGAGTCCCTGTACCTGACAACTCCTGGGCCTGCTGGACAACGCACATAAACTGCTGAACAATGCACATAAATAGCACATCCTGCCCCTCAGCACCTCCTTTTGCTCTGTGTCATGATGTCTATCCCCATTTTTTGTTCCTGAGAAATTGAAATATCTCAGATTTCTTTATTATCACATTTTCTCATTCTACCTATTTAAAGTTATAACTAGCCATCTGATCGGAATTGTGGGTATTTTCCAAGTTCATCATGAGTCAGATGTTTATGGACATCCTCTTGTTGTTTACATAGAAATTCTTGTGCATTATGTATGGATATAATTTGTTTTCTTCTCCTTTCCAAATTTCTGTGAGCAGCTAGAATTCATATTCCCCCTTTACTAAGAGTATTACTATTATGGGCTGTGTATCTTCCATTCTCACCTGACATAGTTCCTTAAGAGATTGTGATGTACACATTTTTAAACACCCAGCATCTAGTATAATATCTGACTTATTAAAGGTACCTAATAAAACTTTGCCAATAAAGCCTTCTAATCAAGGAGAATATTCAAAAATATGTGCTGCATTCTGAAAGCAATACTAAAATTGGGGTTCTAAGTATATTTTAGGTAACAACTATGCCAGAATAAAAGTTTATCCAAAATTGTTTTCAAAAGAACAGTTCTTATTGTATGTATATTTGGACTATAATTCATGAGTATGCAATCATATTACTTTATAATATCTTAAAGCTTAGTCATGTTCTGATAGAGTATACCTCGTTTCTGGGACATGTTGGAAAGGCTCATCCTATATAATAAAAGGCTAATATGCAAACTGTCCCCTTGGGAGTTTGACCAACCAGGAGTTTGATCACTTGCTATGATGTGCGCTGACTACCAGGGGGCAGTGCGGAACACAGAAAGGCCCTGGCCAGCAGGCAGGGAAGGAAGGCCCCGATCGGCCTTGATCATGGGGCAGGTTTAAGGACCCTAACCATGCATGAATTTTGTGCACTGGGCCTCTAGTGTCAATAATAAAGGGCCTAACTAACAGGTCCCAGTTAAATTCAATAGGTGAAAAAGAATGGGTCATCTAATGCAAGTGGAATTTCTTTGTAACTTTCCAGATTCCTTCTCTCTGGTCTTTGTCTTTGACCTCAGACCCTTCCAAGAAGGACTCTAACTTTGATCTCATTTCCTTTCAAATGGGTCAACATCTGCCATTATGGTAAAATCATTAATACCATAAAATCAGAGACTTCTAGCTTTCCATCTTCCTGGGCACATGGTAAAATTGTATTTCCTATACTCCGTGTGGTTGAATAGGGCCATTTGACTTGTAGTTCTGGCCAAAGATATTTGAATGCAAATATGCATCTCTTGCAAGCCAACAATTTAATTTTTCTTTTTTCCCCCTGGTACAGCAACTGGTAATGTTCAAAATGATTCATGCTCTGTTATCCTAATTCTCAAATAACTATGATGAACAGAATTCCCTACCAATTCACAATGGACATATAGCATATTCAAGAAATAACTTTCTTTAAGTCTTTGAGATATTGGGATTCATTGTTACTGCACCATATTCCAGCCTATCCTGATGTTCACAGAATGGCTATCAAACCACTGGACTAGAAGTGGGGAGGGAGAAAGTAGGCTTCGTAAGACTTATCCCATTTCTGTATCCCACACCTAAAAAGGGGTTGTTGAAAAGAATGCACAATAGAGGAAAGTGCGATAAAAGATTAAAAGGATAGTGGGAAAGCAAGTAGATTGAACTGGAGTACTCTACTATTGTCAGAAAAGACTACTCATGTATATCACCCTAGGTTCAAAAGGGGAAACACTGCTTTTGAAAAATGTAATAATGAAAAACAGAAACACCTAGAAAAATGGAGGTGCTGGAGGGCCTCTGAAACTGGGATGCTGTGAATTTGTGTGGACAATGCCTTATGATATTTGGAGACTCAAATTGTAATCCACCTAAAGGAGCATGATAGGATTTTATTAATGCAAAGAAGCTCTGGGCTTCAGTCAAAGCAGTGCTTAGAGGGATTTCAAATTCATAACCTAAACTTCCAACAGAAAAAAAATAAGCAAACAACCTAAAGCAAGCAGAAGGAAAGAAATAGTGGTTAGAGCAGAAAGTAATGGAACATTACAAAAAAGAATAGAGAAAAGCAATTAAGCAAAAAAGACTCAAATTCCCTCAGGAATGAGGGAACATTGCTACTGACCTTATAGAAATAAAAACAATTATAAGTGAATGCTATGAACAATGAATGCCAACAATGAAAAAATTCTGAAAATAAAATTAAGAGAACAATTTCATTTATAATAGCATCAAAAGAATAAAATACTTGGGAATAAATTTTAACGAAAGTGCAAATGTGTGTCCTATTGACTAAAACACTGTGGAAATTAAACCTAAATAAATGGAAAGACATACCATGTTTATAGATTGGAAGACAATATTGTTAAGAAGTAAATAATCTTCAAATTGGTCTACAAATTCACAATGTCTATCAAAGTCCCAGATGGCTTTTTAGCAGAAATTGACAATCTATTCTTAAAATTTATATAGAAATTCAAGAGACCAAAAATAGCCAAAACAATCTTGAAAAAGAGCAAAATCAGAGGACTTAACACTTGGCCAATTTCAAAAAGCGCTACAGGTGTCAGTAATCAAGAAAGTGTGATGCTGGTATAAGGAGACTCATATAATCAGTGAAAAAAATTGAGAATCCAGAAACCAGACTGAATCGTTATATCAAATTGATTTTGAGAAGGATGCCAAGACAATTCAAGGGGAAAACAGTCTTTTCAACAAGTGGTACTGGAATAGCTGGATACTCACATGCGAAAGAGTAAAGTTGGACCTCTCCTTTACAACTCATACAAAAGTTAACTAAATGGATCACAGACCTAAATATCAAAGCAAAAACAATAAAACCCAGGAGAATGCTTTAGAACACTATAAAGTACATTATTGCCTAATCACTCTGCTGTACCCCTGAAACCAATACAAAATAATATTGAATGTAAACTGTAATTGAAAAATAATTTTTTAAAATTCAAAATAAAAATGAATGTACTTGCAAAATAATGCATATAGGAGTAAAATCTTTGTGACCTTGAGTTAGACAAAACCTTCTCATATACTATACCAAAACCACAAGTGACAAAAAAAATAGATATATTGAACTTGATCTAAATTAAAAGTTTGTGCTGCAAATAACACCCTCAAGAAAGTGGGAAGACAACAATAATATTCTAAAATTAGATTGTGATGATTATTGCACATCTTTGTAAATATACTGAAAAGCATCGAATACAAAAGACTCATTGGCTCACTTGAGTTTCAAGGTGATATAATCATTTAGGTGTGGACAAAGATGTTTCCTGTTTCCTAAGGGAATATGCCTGAGGAATTAGGAAGTCACAGGAAAGGTGAGTCATATTAAATATGTTCCAGGCAGAACAAGGAGAGTCCAGGCCTGGTACCTATTGGTCTGATAGAAAACTATCTCTTGGGTATAATTATTCTACACAGATAAAGGTGAGTAAGATTGTTTAAACTGTGAATGCTTGTGTCAGTGCTGGAAACATTTCCATAGAAAACGTCACAAGATAAGACAGAAAAACAAATGTTTGGGTAGTTTTCTTTGGACAAGAAAATTTGATATAATAGATTCCTTTTAATTTTTATAACTTTGGACTTTAACTTTCAAGGAAATGTAACCTTTGGATCTAATTTCACCCTGTGAATTTCATATTGAGAAGTGGTTTATGTTCATTTTATGTTGGTCCTTTTGTTGTTGCAGTATCTTAATTTACTCTCATTGTATAATCTCTCATAAGCAAATTTGGACAATATGGCTGCACATAATTTAGAATCAGAACTAGATTAGGGAGTAAATGGTAAGGTTTGAGCACAGCATGGCCTCAGAATCTATTTAATTAATACATTGTTCTGGTCCAGCTCAGAGCTTTCGGGAGCAAAATCAACACTGACCTCTATAGATTAAAATCGGCTCACAAAAGAACAATAGTTGGCCTTAGGGTAGTGACTTTATGCAGGTTAGTGGCAAGACAGTCCAGAAACTTCAGACTTCCTGCAGTACCTTCAAGAGATAGCCACACTCCTGGCTAGCTTTGCTCAATGAATTAAGTGAAGAGAAGAAAAAGCTGCCGAATGTTTGGGGTTGTTTGTATGGAAAATAATACAATAATTAATAATAATGAAAGAATAAATTCTGTGTTTCACATACAACCATAAACCTACTTTTGCCCCAGCCTGTACATAGAACACCAACTCATAGAACTCTGTTCAACTCCCATTACCTGGTTATGGAAAGATGGCCAGTTAGATGGTGTAAAGTTTTTTAATGGCAAAGGATAAGGAGAATTCAGAGAGTGTTCCATAATGCAGAAGGTAACACAGCATGCTCCCAGGGTTACAGGGTCTCAGATCCTCCAAGTTCTCCACAAAGGCACTGGGGCTGGTACCAGGTGTGGAGGGTGAACGACTGCATCAGCTTGAGAGAATCCCTTCACGCTTCTCAGGGATTATTTTTTTAAAACTTTTTTTGGAGTATAATACACACACAAATGCACATATCATATGTGTTGAGCTTGATACAGTTTTGGAAATTGGACATGCAAGAGAGTTTTTACATCTTGTACTCTACACTGCTCAACTTTTCTGAAAACTGTGGCCTTGGGTTTGCCTGCAGAGCGAAACAACCCAAACGCATCTGAGTATTTACTGTGAAAACACTTTTTCCTAAACTCATCATCCCTCAGCTGACTCACTCTTCAACCATAGTTAAGACTCATTCTTACACTCACCTTTTCTGATTACTCCAGCGCCTCTCTCTCTGTCCTTTGAGCTCTGGACCATGCATTTTGGTAATCAGTGATTGCTTCACACCTCCTCTGTTCCCATTGCAATTGTGGTTCGAAAGCGTGTATTGCTTACTATTTAATTGAGCAGTTAGTTTAAATTTGTTTCCTATACTCAAGTAGAATTATTACAAGGAACACAACCAGAAATTAATGATAAAATGAGATTAATTACTGATCACAGTTACATAATTAAAGTGCATAAAATAAAAGAATGCATCAAATCTTTAACATTCCATTTCAAAGTTCAATTATTTTGACACTGTCCTGTGAGAGAAGATAACCAGTTAACTCCTGTGATCAAAGATCTTTATAAAGTCTTCTCTAGTATATTTACAATATATTTTAATTAATCTCCCAGATTGCAAACTGTAGACCAGAGAGTAGCTATATAATAAGGCTTCCCTTTTTGCAACTGCCTTTCTCTGCAGGACAGGCAAAGCTGAGGTCTCCATACTAAACTACTGGCAGGGGTTTCTGTGTAGGCAGGGGGTTCTTTAACATATTTTACTTGAGTAAAATTCAAATTCGTGAAGATAAAAAATATTACTCAAGTCTGTCAAAAATGTGGGCAGGCACACAATTATATGTTGCTGCAAGTGTATATGGCAATATTTATAACAGGAATCTTCAGATCCTTATGCCCAGGTATGTCACTTCTATTTAACAATTTTCTTAGTAAATGTTCATAAGTGGGGAGGGCTGCGGAGAGGAAGGAAATGCATACACTTTGAGCTGGAATAACCGGACCTATTATAGTGTCTCCTTTAAAAGCACCTTTCAGGCACTCGCTAGACCTTGGGACCTCAGCTTCTTCAACTGGGGAAAAAATGAAAAACTCAGCTAAAGCTTCTCCCTTGGTCCGACCTCCTGTTTCTCCTCGAGTCAGACATCAGAGACCGCCCCACTGGAGAGCGCGGAGCACGCATGCGCGGGGACGCGGCCGGCGCCTGAGGGCGG
>NW_006293001.1:578883-610086 GCF_000327345.1 Myotis davidii | reverse complement strand
GTCCCTGCGTGCGGGGGAGTAAGTCGCGGGCTTTATTGGGGGGATTCTGGGCACTTTCGGGGTTGCTTTGGACTAGATAGGGGGGTGTTTGTTGACACGGTGGCCCGGGGATGCAGCGTCTGGCGTGACTGCCGAGGCCTCATCGCCCACACTGATGCTCGGGCTGCGCCCCCAGGCGAAAGGGGCTGAGTGGTCTCTGCCCGTGCTTGTGGCCCTGAGCTGCGAAGGAACGGCGAGGGGGGACATACCTGTGTGCACTGCACACTGGGGTTGGAGTTCCAGGGAAAGGACCACTGATCTTGTTTCAGTATAATAACGCGGGGTCATCTGCCAGGGTTTTACGTGTGTGTGTGAGTGTGTGTGTGTGTATGTGTGTTTTGTTGTTTATGTTTTAGGCTTTATTGGAGTTTATGTTTGAAAAAAAGAACTTTTGGGCTAAGATGAAAATGGGAAAAGGCGTGCTCCACTTTTTTGTAGAGGTTTCTGTAAATAAGATTAAAACAAAAGATTATGAATTTTACAATCCAAGGTTATATCTATCCCTTCAGAGCTGATTATTAACCCCTTCCCCAACAATTTTTTTGTTAAAAACGTTTCTTTTTCAGACTAATTTTTTTATTTTGGTTCTATATAGTACTTTTGATGCTGGTTATGAAAACAGTTTGTAATTATTTTTTCTTCCCATTTTTGTGGTTAAGAATAGTATTTCCTCAGAAAGTTTCTAGATGAAATTATTTAGAATGGTACGTATGTAGCTGGTTTTTGAAGGTAAAGTTTTAGACGAGTATACTCGTCGACAACTGAAAAAAGAACATTTTGTGAAAACGTGTATACACGTTTCTGCTGGGGAAGGGGTTAATTACTACCTCATCCTACACCATTTTTTTCCACTGTGAGATTTTTTTTTAAACTATTGGTAACTTTATTTTAAATTTTCTCATTTTTGCATTTATGTCCACATAATATTTAAAAGCTAGAACTCAGGTTTGGAAAAGAATAAATATTCAATAAATATTTACTTGAGCACAGTCTGTGCCTGAACACTGTTTTACACTCTAGATATAGAAATGAGCCAGACAGACAAGATCTCTCCTCCTTTAGAGCTTACATTCTAGTGGGGAGACAAATAACAAGCACACCAGATGGTAATTGCTAGTCTGAGGATTGATTTGCTAGGCTAGAGAGTGGCTGCTTTAGGTTGGGAAATCCTCTCTGAAAAGGGACACTGAAATTGAGATTTAAATGAAAAAAATAAGATCCCAAAAGACAAGGGAAGAGAATTTCAACCACTTTACTAGTAAGACGACTGAAGATCAGGAGTCTGGCCGGGGAGGCTGAAAAAAAATGAGGGAGAGGAAGTGTGGCAGGCAAGAGCTAACTCATATAGGGTTTTGTAAGCCCTGGTGAGAAGTTTGGATTTTATTCTAAACTAGAGGCCCGGTGCACGAAATTTGTGCACTTGGTGGAGGGGGTTATCCCTCAGCCTGGCCTGCACCCTCTCCAATCTGGGACCCCTCCGCAGATGTCCGTCTGCTGGTTTAGGCCCGATCCCTGCAGGCCTAAATAAGTGCCTGAAAGGTGCTTTTAAAGGAGACACTATCATATGACACTATCATATTCCTGCAGGATCGGGCCTAAACCGGCAGTTAGACATTCTGCTCACAATTTGGGACTACTGGCTCCTAACCACTTGCCTGCCTGATTGCCCCTAACTGCTTCTGTCTGCCAGCCCGATCACCTCCTAACCCAGTGATGGCGAACCTTTTGAGCTTGGCATGTCAGCATTTTGAAAAACCCTAACAACTCTGGTGCCATGTCACATACAGAAATTTTTTGATATTTGCAACCATAGTAAAACAAAGATTTATATTGATATTTATTTTATATATTTAAATGCCATTTAACAAAGAAAAATCAACCAAAAAAATGAGTTTGCATGTCACCTCTGACACGTGTGTCATAGGTTCACCATCACTGTCCTAACTGCTCCCCTGCCGGCCTGATTGACACCTAACTGTTCCCTTGCGGGCCCGATCACCCCCAACTGCCCTCCCCTGCAGGCCCGATGGCCCCCAGTTGCCCTCCCCTGCAGGCCTGGTCCACTCCTCTGCCGGCCATCTTGTGACAACGTGGGGGCAGCCATCTTATGATGCGAGGGCATGAGGGCAATTTGCATATAACCTCTTTATTATGTAGGATTTGTCAATTTTCTTCTCTTGGTTTCCTGAATTTACTAATTTAGTTCTTCACCTCAATTTATTCTTTATCACACAAGATGACAAAGCATGACATGATAGTTTACTATGCTGCCATTTACATTTTGAATGAAACCTTTTGTTAGTCTTTATGAGTGAACCCTACAGTTCTGCATCTTAAAGGCAGAGCATGGCCTTGGCTCCATCCTATAGAAGGAGCAGCTGAGACTGTTAAAATAGTGAAAATCGCTTTGAGTTGAGGTGAGCCAATCTGGAATGAGACAGTGAGGAGAACTAAGGGAAAGTCTTCATAAGTAAAATGAATACCTGACATTTTAGATATTCAATGTCAAATCAATTTGAAGTTATTTGAGGAGGTTCTGTTTTAGGAGTTATGGAACTTAATTGGTATGGCAATGGTGACTGTGGTCATCATCGGTTATAGTCTTACAAATATTTTTTTTTTCCTGCCAAATTACCCTTACCCCTGGTGTAATAGATTGTCCTTTAAAAAATATGAATGTGGGAGCTTTCATTGAACAAATTTTTAAATTGATTCTGGCCCCTGTATATGGATTCAAGTTGCATTTATTTGCTTTCGAGGATCAAGTAACCTTTATCTATTTAAAAATTGCAGGATATTTTACTTCAACTGAAGAACATGGTGAAACTAATTCACACATTAGCTGATCATGGCGATGATGTCAACTGTTGTGCCTTCTCCTCTTCCCTCTTGGCTACTTGCTCCTTGGACAAAACAATTCGCCTCTACTCCCTGAGTGACTTTACTGAATTGGCACACTCTCCATTGAAGTTTCACACCTATGCTGTCCACTGCTGCTGTTTCTCCCCTTCAGGACATATTTTGGCATCATGTTCAACAGATGGTACCACTGTCCTATGGAATACTCAGAATGGACAGACATTGGCAGTGATGGTGCAGCCCAGTGGGAGTCCTGTGAGGGTTTGCCGGTTTTCCCCAGACTCCACTTGCTTGGTATCAGGGGCAGCTGATGGAACTGTTATTTTGTGGAATGCGCAGTCATACAAGTTACATAGGTATGAATATTTAAACCCTTTCCGTTTTCAGTCCTTTTACAGGTCTACGGGGGAAAAAAAATATTTTCATGACTTTAAGATTCAGATAAATTTCAGACATCACAAGGAAAAATATTTTGACCTGTTTTCTGAAGGCCATAAGAACAGATGTTTACTGTGATTCTTGATTTTTGTAGCTCATTGGCTCAAGTGTTCTTAATAAAGTAATGGCCCTGGCCGGGTTGTTCACTGGTTGGAGCGTCACCTGGGACTGAAGGGTCGCAGGTTCAGCTCTGGTCCAGGGCAGGTACCTCGGTTGCAGGCTCCATCCCTGGCTCTGGTTGGGGTGCATTCGGGAGGCAACCAGTCAGTGTGTCTCTCTCACATCGATGGTTCTTTCTCTGTGTCTCTCCCCCTCCCTTCTACTCTCTCTAAAAGTCAATGGAAAAAATATCCTCGGGTGAGGATTAACTAATAATAATAATAATAATAATAATAATGGTTGGTATGTCTCATTTTAAGAGACACAACTATTTCCTTACAAGATTCTTGCTGGGTGAGAGACCTACGCCCAGAAGGAAGAAGCTTGTAATCAGAGTGGTATTGTGTTATCATTTCTTAAGAAAAACAAAAGAAAAAACCCCAACACCTGAAAACTCCTGTTGGATAAAAATACATCCAAAAGTACATCCATAAAAATACATACATACTCATTTACATGAGTAATGTTCAACTTACCAACATTAAAACTATGTACTTTTGTGTACTTACATTGTGGTGAAATGTTTATAACACAAATTTACCATCTTTAAGTGTATAGTTCAGTGACATTAAGTACTTTAGAAACCATAAACATTTAATTGTTACCAATTAAAATAGCCTAATGTACCTTCCCCTCTCCCTATCCCTCAACATCGCTCAGAGCACAAATGCCAGCTGGTAAACAAGTGTTGCTCATTTAGGTTTAGGTCTTTGGGTTGAAGAAGCTGATGTGTTTCAAGTGATGTTAATAAACTGTTTAAAGAGAAAGCACAGAAAGAATGGAATGTCTTTAAGTCATATTCTAGAAATGAAATAGAGCTGTCAGCTGAGGAATCTTCTTGAATTCTGCTTCTATAGCATTAGTTCACCAATGTATGTGATTAATGGTATAAAATGATACTGCTATAGATTTGAGCACTGGATGGGACTCTGCACCAATCATGGCTTTTTTACTAGTTTTTTTTCCTAAATGAGAAAATGATATTGTTAGCACACTAGCACAGTGCTTCTTCATCTTCCCAACATCATTTTAACTCGTTAACAGCGCTTTCTTTTCATAAAGAATTTGCATTTGAAGATGAGGTGAAAGGCGTTACTATTGCTTTTGGGTGATTTTAATACAAAAGTTGAAAGTACCTTTAACCCCAAGAGCGTGTTATTCAATAAAAATAGTTTCATTGCCCTGGCCTGTTTGGCTCAGTGGATAGAGCGTCAGCCTGCGGACTGAAGGGTCCCAGGTTTGATTCCAGCCAGGGGCGCATGCCTGGGTTGCGGGCTCTATCCCCGGTGGGGAGGCAGCCAATTGATGGTTCTCTTTCATCATTGATGTTTCTCTCCCTATCCCTTCCTCTCTGAAATCAACAAAGAAATATATTTAAGAAAAAAATAGTTTCATCTTTTAAAAAAATAGGTGACTAATTTATATTGTTGGGTGTCATCATTTTTGTTAAGTTTTGTATATCTTAATGGGTCCATACATACCGACTTGCTGTTCAGAAAAATAATATGAAGGTATGTGAACTTTGGTTTGGCTTGAACATGTTAAGATAATATTTAAATCCTCTTATTTTTAGAAAGCAGGTTTTAGTTTATAGCATAAAAAATATTTTTATAGGCATCTTTCTGGTTCTGTAATAGCCAAGAAATTGTGCTATAAGTAAAAGGTGCTAGGAAATGAAAACCTCCTTTTCTGCTTTTATTCCAGATGTGGTAGTGTTGAGGATGGCTCCTTGGTGGCCTGTGCATTTTCTCCCGACGGAAACCTCTTTGTCACTGGCTCCTCATGTGGAGACTTAATCGTGTGGGATGATAAGATGAGATGTTTGCATAGTGAAAAAGCACATGATCTTGGAATGACCTGCTGCGATTTTTCTTCACAGCCAGTTTCTGGTTAGTTATTTTATTCCTGTAAGCACTAGTGAATCCTATTTGTAATTTGTATATGACTTTTGGTTCTTGTTTCATCAAAAAAGGAGCCCTTTTATTCATTTTAAGGAATCATCCTTTTCCATTATGCTTTCTAATCACATTGAAATTACGAAGAGAGATTCTATGTGAAATCAGACTCTTTAGTATGTGTATATTTTTGGTACTAGGTCTTTGAAATCTGGTGTGTATATTGCGTCACATCTCAGTTTGGACTAGCCACATTTCAAGTGTTCTGTAGCCACGTGTGGCCAGGCATGACCTTGTTGGCTAGCTCAGGTCGAGACAGTAGCAGGATGGTGTTGGCATTCCCCTATTTCAAACCCATCATGGCTTGTTAAAATAATGTTAAAGTAAGATAAACTATCATCCCAAAACACAAGCCCTATAAGTACATTTCTTCAGTGTTTCTAAGATTTTTCCAAGGGTTTTGCATGTGGACCCTTTACCTGGTTCACTCTTAATCCTCCTTTAGATTTCAGCTGGAAAGAAGTCACTCTAGATGACCCTCCCCTGCTCTTACCTCCTGGACTCAATTTAATTAACTCACCCCCTAATTCCTTGGCAGGGCCAGACCAAATGGTTTCGTGGACCTTATACGGCCCTTGGGCTGAAGGTTCCCCACCCCTGAATTAATTGAATAGAATTATCATCCTGTATAATAAAAGGCTAATATGCAAATTGTCCCCTTGACCAGGAGTTTGACCGGGAGTTCAACCCAGAATTTGACCAGGGGGCGGCCCCTTCCCTGGGCCAGCCCCACCCCCAATCAGTCCTATTGGGGCGGGCTGGCCGGACCCTACCTGTGCACAAATTCATG
The DNA here is from genome assembly GCF_000327345.1 of Myotis davidii. Lineage (NCBI taxonomy): Eukaryota > Metazoa > Chordata > Mammalia > Chiroptera > Vespertilionidae > Myotis > Myotis davidii. The sequence goes on along the minus strand of NW_006293001.1, from coordinate 603,846 downwards.
CCCTGGGCCTCTAGTGTCAGTATAAGAAAGTGAAATATTTTTGGTTTAAATGTTTTTTATCAATTGTGTACTTATTTTTAATAAATTTACATTTTTAGATGGAGAACAAGGTCTTCACTGTTTTCGATTGGCATCATGTGGTCAGGATTGCCAGACCAAAATTTGGGTTGTTTCTTTTAGCCATATCTTAGGTATGTGTTCAACTAGTAGTTCTCTAAAATTGTTTGTGATCCAGATACAATTTCCATTTTAATTGGTCTTCTTGCCTAAGGTCCTCTGGATATCTAAGAGTGATTATTGAAATGTTTTAAGAACTTTTAACCAGAGTAAGACATACAAATGTTTAAAAAGTTTGTGCTGACTGCTGATTGTGACCTCACCGCCAGCACACAGAGAGGTAACTACACTTTGCACTTTATCTGTTTTCAACTCTAGGTGGTTTTCACAGTCTATAAATACGGTTTTTACTACCAGATTTTAAATTTATTCACTGTAGTTATTGTTTATTGTTTTTCTTGAGTCTGTTCCTCATGCATTGTACTATTCCTTCAGGTGACCCTTTAATGAAGAAACTGAAGTCATTTTGGAACACAGTGTCCCTTTATGTTATTTCTTTATTAATTTCTTCTCTCCTTCTTCTCTTTGTGTAACTCCCATTAATTGTGTTGGACCTTCTGACATGACTTTCTATGATTGTTTCCCCCCACCACCGCCACCTCCCACATTTATCTGTTTATCTTTTTTTCTACTTCACTGAAAAATTCCTCAGCTTTATCTTTAACCTTCTTTGAGTTTTTTCAACTCATCGATCACATTTTTAATTTCTAAAAGCTCATCTTCTCTATTTCTTTTTCATAGTGTCCTCCTTTTATTTTATGAATGCAAGATCTCTTAAAAGCTTTTAGGATATCAATGAGAGGATTTCTGTTTTGTTTTTAAGTTCCCTTGGGTCCTGATCATCTTTGTTTGCTCTTGGGCTCTTTTTGTTGTTGGTGGTTGTTTGTTTGTTTGTTTTTTGTTTACCCTGATCTTTCCCTTTCTTGTAGTTACTTAAAGCAAATGTCTGGTGGTTTTGTATTCCATTGACATTTAAAAATTAGACAATAGGATGTTTAGAAGCTCTGTGCACATGGTGGTTTGTTTTGCTGACTTCCCTTTAGTATAAGGAGGTGGGTAGTTGACCCTTATTGGGGAGAGGTTGGGAATTTAGAGAATTTGGGGGTTCTGACCTCTGGAACTGCCCTGGAGCTCCCCTGGCAGTTATTTTCCTTAGAAATGTTTGCCTGGGGAAGAGCATCTGGCTGTGGAGCAACGTGCTGTGGCAGGTCAGGGAGGAAGACACTGAGTGTTTCATAAACAGACTGTAGTTACCTTTTCTATCTCCAGGTCTATATTTGTGTCATTCATACTTTCCTTTCCCCCAACTGTTAATCCCCAATCCTTTGGAGTTTCCTAGGGCAGATTAGTTTTCTCTAGGCATTCTGGGCTATTACTCCTCTGAACTATCTATTCAGTTAATTTCCTTTTTGCCTTCCCAAAATTGGTTTCAGTTTCTGGTTTGCTGATGCCCCATTCCTGTTCTCTTCATTGATGTGAATTTATCTTTATTCCTTTATTAACATTTTATTTTTTTAATATATTTTTATTGATTTCAGAGAGGAAGAGAGAGGGAGAGATAGATAGCAACATCAATGATGAGAGAGAATCATTGATTGGCTGCCTCCTGCCTGCCCACACCGGGGAGCGAGCCCACAACCTGGGCATGTGCCCTGACCTGAAATTGAACTATGACCTCCTTGTTCATAGATTGACGCTCAACCACTGAGCTATGCCGTCTGAGCCCTTTATTACCATTAATGGGAGCTCTGAAATATATGGTCAGTTGGCCATTTGTTTGAGACGCCTAAAAGTATTCTTATTTTATTATCTAATAAGCTTCAGTTATATCACAGACTACATTTTGTTAATAATTTTTATGAAAGATAAACAAAGTGGGACAGTAGTTGAAGTGGTAAGCACTGTTGCAATAGGGAAAAGAGTCCACCATGAACTGAACTCAACCTCAGGTTATACAGAGGTGACTGGGCATTTTAAAGGAAGAAGGAAGATGTGGGTGTTGATTCATGTGAAACCCATCTTGGTTTGCTAATTGGAACTTAAGGAAGTTAAACTACTAACTTCCTACAGGGCCTGGGAGTCAGGAACCCTATCTTCAGGTGTTGGATGAAATAAATACTTAGTAAAAATTTTTTGACAGCCTTGAGTTTTCTCATGCAGGCACTTTACGGAGGCTAGAGTCATGCTGGGGATGCAACCTTGGGCTCTTAGAAACTATGTTAGTCTGTATAGGCCAAGATCAAGGACTAGTTGAGAAGACAACTCAGAAGAATCTGGCAGAGTTTGGTCAAAGAGAGACTCTTTGTCATTATACTAGTGTATAAAGAAGGGCCTGTTATCAGGAAAGAGATGCACTTCTTTTTGTGGAAATGTAGTTATTTCATTGCGTATTAGGTTACACTTACCGTATTTGCCGGCGTATAAGACGACTGGGCGTATAAGACGACCCCCTAACATTTCCACTCAAAATACAGAGTTTGTTATATACTCGCCGTATAAGACTACCCCCTCTTCCGCACACCTTCCACACACCAAATAAAAGGTAAAACAATATCAGATTTGATTTTAACATTTTAATTTATATTCAAATGCTTATGACATGCAGCCGCTTCATTCCACATTCCGTTCAGGCATCAGCAGCGCGGCTGTGTGTATGCGCGGCTGTTATGCGATTTTGCTGTTATTCGATTTTACCACCCTCGCAAAATCGCACACAGCCGACCATACACCCAGTATGATAGCGCAAAATCACGAATCGCGATACCATACTGGGTGTATGGTTGGCTGTGTGCGATTTTGCGAGTGTGGTAAAATGGCATAACAGCAAAATCGCATAACAGCCGAGCATACACCCAGCAGCTCTGCTGATGCCTGAACGGTATGTGGAATGAAGTGGGCGGGCATCGGGAGGCCACTATGGCACGGGGCAAGCACTATGGGCAGTCTATCTGAAGTGTACCTGGCGTATAAGACGACCCCCCACTTGGAGACATATTTTTCAGGGCCAAAAAATCATCTTATATGCCGGCAAATACAGTAGTAATGTATTCAGTTACTTGCTGAGGAGGATAAGAGTTTCTTTATTTCTCTTATCTATCCTACCTCTGCCTTCTGTTCCTATCAAAGTAAAATTCTTATAAGAAGCCATGAACATAGTCATATATATATATTTTTATATATATATATATATATATAGATGTTCTATATTTGTAGATGTTCTAAACACAATATATTTTAAATAAAATTGTTTCAGAGTAAAGCTTATTATACATTGTCTGGAAAATGTATCTTTACACTGATTCTTTTAAAAATATACATAGCAGCCCTGGCTCGTGTGGCTCAATTGGTTGGGCGTCGTCCATGTTCAATTCCCAGTCATAGCACAGGCCCGGGTTGTGGGCTCAATCCCTGATAGGGGGCGTGCAGGAGGCAGATAACTAATGTTTTACTCTCACATGGATGTTCTCTCTCTTCCTTTCTCTCTCTAAAAATCAATAAAAAATCTTAAAAAGATATACATAACAGTTTATTAATGTTCATTTAAAACATTTTTATAAAGCATGTATGTCATTTGTACCCTATTTTAATTGCTTTCCTGTGGGGGAGAGTAGATAGACATATGTATCTTATCTTTGAGAATGTAACCTTATGGTCATATTGCAAGTTTTTTGGTCTTCATTTGGTTGGTAGCTTAACATTTTTGCTTGTTTGATTGATTATGCCTATATACTGATCTGCATGTTCTAAACAGTGCTTTTAATGCCCATGTCTGTTCTCCCAGATAAAAATGTATTTTTTTCTATTTTGAACAGAAATAAAATACATATTTAATAATAAATAAAAACAAATATATATATATATATATATGTATATACTTTGTTGTTGAAACTTGCTCTAATGATCTTTTTGTTTAGTTCAATACTTGCCATCTTAAGAGCCATTAACACTTCAAAAAAATTTTCATTAGGTCTGAGAAAATCATAGATTTCACTTAGTTCCTTGTCCTCTCCCACCCCCAGGGCAATTTCTTCTTAATAATTATTTTTATAGGCTGTTACTAAAATATATGAGTTCCTTTAAAATAGTTGTGATATTTCTTTTCAAGAGCTTATAGGAAATAAAAGATTTTAGTGTTACCATACTTGGTGGGCATGTTATAAAATATATTGGAATTATAAGATGTATAAATTACCATTGATTATTTTTCATGTATGAAATGAGAAAATACCTAATATCAGATTTTAAAAACTGCTATTCGATTCCTTTTAGGCTTTTGGGAAATTGATATATGTATATTATTAACTAATCCTATATAATAAAAGCCTAATAGTCTAAGTGCCCAGTCGTCCAGTTGTCTGTTCAACCAATCAAAGTGTAATATGCTAATGATATGCTAAGGCCGCTCAACTGCTTGCTATGACATGCACTGACCACCAGGGGGCAGACGCTCCAACTGGTAGGTTAGCTTTCTGCTGGGGTCTGGACAATCAGGACTGAGCAAGACAGGCTGGACATGCCCTGGAACCCTCCTGCGGCCCTTCCCAGCTGGCCAACCCCCCCTGTCCCTCCTTGGCCCCAATTATGCACCAGGTGGGGTCCCTCAGCCTGGCCTGCACCCTCTCACTATCCGGGATTCCTCGGGGGATGTTGGAGAGCCAGTTTGGCCCAATCCCGCAGGCCAGGCCGAGGGACCCTGCTGGCGCACTAATTCGTGCACTGGGCCTCTAGTCTATATAATAAAAGCCTAAGCGACTGTTATGACAGAATGACCAGTTGCTATGATGCGCACTGATCACCAGGGGCAGACACTCAATGCAGGAGCCAACCCCTGGTGCTAAGTGCACTCTCACAGGGGGAGTGCTGCTCAACCAGAAGCAGGGCTCACGGCTGGTGAGTGTAGTGGCGGTGGCAGGAGCCTCTCCTGCCTCTGTGGCAGCGCTAAGGAGCAGCAAGCCGGGCACTAAGATTCAGCGAGCTGGGCAGTAAGGAGCAGTAAGAAGGTGGGCGGTAAGGAGCAAGGGGTCCCGGACTGCAAGAGGGCACAGGCTGGGCTGAGGAAACCCTTCCCCCACCCTAGTGTATGAATTTTGTGCACTGGGCATCTAGTATATTTAATATTATTAAATATATTTTAAAGTCAAATACAAAGATTGTAATATACTTTAAATTTTTATATATTTTTAAAATTTGAGAATTATAGCAATCCCCTGTCTAATGTTTGCTGAGCACACCATTTTCTTTACCTATTTCTGAACTTTGGAAACCATTTAATCACACTACATTCCCGTATCTGAGTTGCATGGGAATTTTTTTCATTTGTGTCCTGTAGGCAGTGAAAGATTAATTGAATAAATAATTGTGTTATAGCTTTGACATAAGAATGAATTCTAAGGGTCAGCTTGCTAATTTTCTCACCTTATTATTTGCAGGTTTTAAATTAAAATATAAAAGTGCACTGAGTGGGCACAGTGCTCCTGTTCTGACTTGTGCTTTTTCTCACAATGGGCAGATGCTAGTCTCAGGGTAAGCTATTTAGTTGTAATTTCCTTAAGCCATTTTGATATGAATTAGAACAGACATTTACCATATAGTTACGGGTTTATGTCTGGGCTCTGTTCTGTTCCATTGATCTTTGTATCTGTTTTTATACCGGTACCATGTACTATAGTCTTTAACATAGTATCATATTAGGTAATGTGATACCTTCAACTCTGATAGGGATTGCATTGGATCTGTTGATTGCTTTGGGTAGTATGGATGTTTTAATGACGTTAATTCTTCCTGTCCATGAGCATGGTATTTGTTCAGGCTTATTGTTTGCTATTCCCATATGTGAACTCTTGTTTGTTGTCCTAATTTCTGTTTTCCCAATACAGTGCTTTTAAGATTACTAATCATGATCCAGCTTCTCATTTATATATCATTAGGGTGAATTAATTTTAATTGTACCAGTGGTAGTCTCAGAAATTGGAATTTTCTTTTAGTTTCCTTTTTTGAGGATGCTCAGAAGTAATGGAGTTTTCCCTAAGAATATGATATTCCAAAAACAATACCTTGTACTATAAGGGATTTAAGGCTAAATAAGAATGTCTATAAATTATGTCTAGCATATACATACTCAACTAATATTAGGTATGAGTATGATTTCTTAAAGTTTTTTGGCTGAAATTTAGCACATAATGCTATAACTATGTGTTGTTGTTTTGGCATCCAAATGCATTTATATGATTCCCATTTTCTTGTATTTTATTTTACTTTTGAACATTTAAAGTATAATTCTTATTTTGAGTATATGACACAGATGCTGCATTCAAGATGCATTATCAACACTCAGTAGCCTACTAAATAAGGAATTTTAACTCTTATTGAAAGGAATTTTAAGGCTTCCATAGGTATGATTCCTGTGGTCAGACTATAATCAGCTACCTTTTATTTATTTATTTTTATTTTATAACTCCTACTGGGGATGTGCCCACAACCAAGGTACATGCCCTTGACCGGAATCAAACCTGAGACCTTTCAGTCCGCAGACCGATGTTCTATCCACTGAGCCAAACCGGTTTCGGCAATATAATCAGCTACCTTTTAATAATAAGTACAAATATTATTAAAGTTGTACAGAGGGTGGTAACACTTGTATTACTATGTTTTCTTGCCTTGCAACATATGAGTTATAAACATCATTTCCAAAGGGTGAAAATACCATATAGGGCATATTTATCTGTTGTTTTTAATTATGTACTTTGTATAGTATTGCCTTTTTTTTGTTTGATGATTTTTTTCCACCACTGGAATAATCCCTGGTGATTTTCGATGTGAGAGATGCACATCAATTGTTTGCCTCCCACATGTGCCCAGACCAGGGCTGGGGATCAAACCTGAAAACCAGCTATATGCCCTTGACCAGGAATTGAACCCAAGAGACTTCGATGTGTAGGCCTATGCTCTAACCACTGAGAACACTGGCCCTGATAGTTGCTTTTAATTTTTATACCATTAATCGAAGCCATGTAGAGTTCATACCAAGTTTAAAATTATAATTTTCAAAAATGGGTCACAATCAAGACATATATATATTGATTAGTAATTAAGTCACAGCCATATCAATGATAAAGAACAATGCTATCTGAAACAAAAACCAAGTAGCAAGTAATACCTTTTCCTTGTAGTGGTTTTTCCCTTTGAGTTACTAACTTGACATGGGGTTGTGTCTTATTTATACATAACAAATTCTTATTCTCTTTATGGCTTATATAGTATAAGTTGCATATGCTAGTGTTTAATAAAGATTATAATTTTCTGATGAATTTCATATATGGCATGTAGTTGTTTAAATAAAAGTTCATCATATAAAAATGCATTCTAAATGTGTATCAATATTTTAGCCTTTTCTGAAAAAGTTATTTAAATGATTTTAAAATACTAATTAAATAGATACTATACTGTTTTTATAGAATTTTTCACTCATACTTTTTTTTTCTTTTAAAGATCAGTGGATAAGTCTGTTATAGTGTATGATATTGTAAGTATTTAAAAATCTTGGTGTATGATCTGTATAAAGTGCTTATTTATTAGGCTACTGAACTTCAAGTTTAGTTAGGCAAGATGAAAAAAAATATGTACTTTTTTCCTGTTTAGTGTGACCGATATAATATAAACATTTTCAGAGATGCTGAAATAGTTATGCAAGTAAGGTACTGGTTCTGGGACAAGTCCTTGAATATTTCAATAATGATTTTAAAATGGACAGATGTTTAATCTGAGCAAAGAAAATACAGATATAAAGAGCATCAATATCCAAAATACTGCTTTATATTAATTATTCTTAAAGTTTTACACCAGGTTTTCATAACAACAAAGGGTGAATGTTTACCCCAGAGTATGTGAGGGTATAGCTGAGAGTGGCCAACCACTGTTCTAGTTCTGGCTAGATTTAGAGACCATTATGAGAAAGAGTAGGTTATAATCGTTTTGGGGAGAATGGGAGTTTTGGGTAGAACCATATGAATAAAGACCAGGTTGCACGAGTATGAAGAAAAATCAACATTCACATATAGTGAAGATGTAGTTAATTAAAATATTCTCCAGGAGGAGTCAGTGTTGAGGAAAGACTTATTATGAGTCTAATAGTGGAGGGCCAGCTAAGTGTATTCAGAATCTATTAAGTGACTAATTTCTACTCGTTGGTCTTGCAATAGGTGCAAGTCAAATGCCATAGCAAAAATATAAATTATTTCACATAATAGATGTTTAGGTTATTATTAGTAAGTTCAAACACATCAGCAAAAGTCAAGAATACATTATACTAAAAATTTCTAGGAAAGTGGGCAGTAGACAACAGTGCTGATAATTAAGAAAGTGAAATAGGTACCTGATAATTTTATTAGGTGTAGATACTATTTTTTTATTCATTAGGTAAAGTTTCAACCTATATTAGTAACTAATAATATTAAAACACATAGAGTATATAAACCATTTATGTCAAACAATTTTTTTATTAGTAACTTTTGCCTGAGTTAATGTAAAGCTATTATTTTGTTGTTTTGTTTTTCAGAATACTGAAAATATACTTCACACATTGACTCAGCATACCAGGTCTGAACTTAACCTTATTTTGTATTAATATAATTAAAAAATTAGTATGAGGATACATAATAGTTGTTTTTATTAACTAGGTATGTCACAACTTGTGCCTTTGCCCCCAATATTCTTTTGCTTGCTACTGGTTCAATGGACAAAACAGTGAACATCTGGCAGTTTGACCCGGAAACACTTGGCCAAGGTTAGTAAGGACTGTATATTTAACCTAGTTCAACCCCTTTCACCTCTAAAATCAGAAGTTCAGTTTTTTTTTTTAACCAATTATTAACATTGCTTTCCTCAGTATAAAGTATACGTCCTTATTTAAATATAATTTAAAAATAGTTTTAGGCCCTGACCGGTTTGGCTCAGTGGATAGAGTGTTGGCCTGCGGACTGAAGGGTCCCCGGTTCGATTCCAGTCAAGGGCATGTACCTTGGTTGCGGGCACATCCCCAGTAGGGGGTGTGCAGGAGGCAGCTGATCGATGTTTCTTTCTCATCGATGTTTCTAACTCTCTATTCCTCTCCCTTCCTCTCTGTAAAAAATCAATAAAATATATTCTTTTTAAAAAATGGTTTTAGAGGAGACCGTGTTAAAGTAGTTACCTATGTTAAAACTCTCAATAAATACTTTGGGTGCACACTCGTGTATATCACATATCCCATAGTTTTGTAAACTATTTATACTCCATACTCATTTTTTCCAAATAAATATAGCCTGTAAACAAAATAGAAATTATAGTTTTATTTTGCTGGTTTTATTTTTGGCCTCATCAAGCAATGCTGACACATAATTTGTTTTGTTTATTTTTATCACTGCCAAAATTAACCAAATAGTGGAGCTAATATGCAGATGAGAGAGCCAATAGAATTCTTTTCCTGATAAGTATTTTATATAATAAAGAAAAATTGTTTTCAGCAAAAAAAGTTCCAAAAGAGTAGTATTTACTGTATTAAATAGCACTTTAATTATACATGCTATTTGATGTTCTGAAAAATTTTAAAGGGATGGTAAAGTAGTAAAACACAGATTGAAGGACATTTTATTTACTTTTTAATATATAAAGGAAACCATTTTTCTTTTGTTGTTATTTCACTTGCCTGTTTGTTTGTGGGATTGTTTTGTTTGCTTTTTAAGCAAGGAGCACAGAAGGGCAACTGAAGCCGTTCACTGAAGATTGGTCCGAAGATGACGTCTCAGCGTGGCTTTGTGCACAAGATTTAAAAGACCTTGTTGGTGTTTTCAAAATGAATAACATCGATGGGAGAGAATTGTTGAATCTTACAAAAGAAAGCCTGGCTGATGATTTGAAAATTGGTAAGATTAGTGAAAGATTATATGTCTTTGTATAGGACAATATATTTTCACTAGCATATGGCAGCGATTTTCAACCTTTTTCATCTCATGGAACACGTAAACTAATTACTAAAATTCTATGGCACACCAAAAAATATATTATTTTTTGCCGATTTCATAAAAAAAAGGTATAATTTTGATTCACTCACACCAGACGGATATTGTTGGTTGGCTGTTGTCATATTTTATTTTGACAATCTAATCATGTTTTTTATTTGACAATCTAAGGGAAAAGAGGTCAATGCCCCTGACTAAATAGTTAAGATATTGCATGTTCTAAAAATTCTTGCAGCACACTGGTTGAAAATTGCTGGATTATGGAAAATAAATGTTTAGGTAACTTAAGCCACCATATAACTGTAATTTTAGGGAAGCTGGGTGAAAAAGTGAAGGGATTAAGCAGAAAAAACACACACAACCTCATAGACAAATACATAGACAACAGTATAGTGATTACAGAGGGGAGAAAGGAGAGAGGGGGAAGACAGAAGAGAGTAAAGGGAGCATAAATGGTGATGGAAGGAGACTTGATTTGGTTTGGTAAACACAATAGAATGTAAATGATGTGTTGTAGAATTGTACCCCTGAAATCTATATAATTTTATTAACCAGTCACCCCAATAAATTTAATAAAAAACTAAATTTAAAAAATATTTTTTAAATTTGAGATGTAATTACATGATAAAACTCACCCTTTTATAAGCGAACAGTGCAGTGGTTTTTAGTATATTTATGGGGTTGTACAACTACCACCACTATCTAATTTTGAACATTTTCATCACTTCAAAAGAAACCCCATGCCTATTAGCAGCCACTCCTTATTCCCTTTCTCTCTAGTCCCTGGCAACTACTAATTGATTTTCTGTCTCTAAAGATTTGCCTATTTTTTGTTGTTGTTGTTTTACTTGTATTTTATTCAGACAATTTAAACATTTCTTTCATTTCCTCATCTTTATTTATTTATTTGGTTTCTTCCATTTTTTTTTAAATTCTTTAAGGATTTGCCTATTCTTGACATTTCATATGGCCTTTTGTGTCTGGCCTCTTTTACTTATTAGCAGATTTTCACGGTTCATCCATGTTGTAGCATATATTAGTACTTCCTGACTTTTCATGACTGAATAATATTCCATTGTATAAATTTATCACTTTTTGCTTACCCACTCTTCAGTTGATTGAATTTAGATTGTTTCAGTTTTTTAGCTGTTATAATAATGAGGCTAGGAAATTCATGCACAAGTTGAGTGAGCATCTGTTGTTTTCTTGGCTGTATAATTAGGAATGGAATTGGTAGGTCAGATGGTAACTGTGCTTACATTTGAGGAACTGCCAGACTATTTTCCAAAGCAGAGTTAAGTTAGGGTTTTTCAAAATGCTGACATGCCGAGCTCAAAAGGTTCGCCATCACTGTAGTAGACCCTTATCAAATATAAATATTTTTTCCCTGTACTACACAAAAGTATTACATTTTGATGAAGTCCACTTTATCTGTGTGTTTTTTTTCTTTTGTTGCATATACCGTGGGGGTAATATCTAAGAAACCATTGCCTAATCCCGAATCTCAAAGATTTACACCTATGTTTTCTTCTATGACTTTTATAGATTTTGCTCTTAGATTTAGGTGTGTGATCAATTTTTACTTTATTTTTATAAGTGATATAAAGTAGAGATCTAGCTTCATTTTTTTTTTAAATGTGGATATCTAGTTGCCTTAGCACCATTTGTTGAAAAAAACTGTTCTTTCCCCTTTGAATTATCTTGGCACCTTGTTGAAAAATCAATTGACCATATATTCGAGGGTTTATTTCTAGATTCTTAATTCTATTTCATAGATCTGTTTGTCTGTTATACTAGTACCACACTGTTTTAATTACTGTAGATTTGTAGTAAATTTTGAAATTGAAAAGTGTGTGTGGGTTTTTTTGTGTTTTTTTTCAAGATTGGTTTTGCTACTCTGGGTCCTTTGCATTTCCATATGAATTTTATGCAAAATTTTAATTTCTGCAAAAGAGCCACCTGATAGTCACAAGGATTATATTGAATTTGTAGACTAATCTCAGGATTAGTCATCTTAACAATGTTAATCTTTTTAATCCATAAGCAGAGGATATTTTTCTATTTTTTCAGGTCTTTTAAAATGTCTCTCAAGTTTTTTTAATTTTCAGTGTTCAAGTCATTTTTTTCTTAAGTGTAAAATTCAGTGGTTTTTAGTAAATACATCACTACCTAATTTCAGAACATTTTTTACCCTCCAAAAGAACCCCAGTCTTTTCCAAGCCTCTGGCAACCACTAATCTATTTTTCTCTCTCTATGAATTTGCCTATTTTTGACATTTTTTGTACAAAGTCCCATACAATATGTGGCCTTTGTATCTGACTTCTTTTATTTAACATAATACTTTCAGGATTCAGTCATGTTTTTGTGTGTATAAGTATTCATTCCTTCTTATGGCTGAATAATATTCCATTGTATGGCTATGGCTGTACCACATTTTGTTTATCCATTTACCACTTGATGGACATTTGGGTTGCTTCCGCTTCTTGGCTATCATCAGCTATGCTGCTATAAGCATACATGTCTGTGTTTTTATGTGAATATATGTTTTCATTTATCTTGGGTATAGTTAGGAATAGAATAACTCTACATTTTACATTTTGAGGAACTGCCAGACTGTCTTCCAAAGCAGCTGTACCATTTTTCATTCCCGCCAGCAATATGTGAGGATCCCAATTCCTTCATCTTTGTTAGCACATGTTGTTACCTGTCTTCTTGATTATAGCCATTCTAGCAGATGTGAAGTGGTATTTTATTGTGGTTTTGATTTGCATTTACCTAATGACATGGAGCATCTTTTCAAGTGCTTATTGGCCATTTGTAATCTTTCGGGAGAAATGTCTATTTGGATCCTTTGCCCTTTTAAAATTGGTTTATTTGTCTTTTTATTGTTGAGTTGTAGGGGTTGTTTTATTCTGGATACTAGATCCTTATCAAAAACAGTTTGAAGTCTTAATGTTATGCTCTATTAAACATAAGAAACAGACACTATTCTCAATATGCTATAGTAAAATCTTAACCAGAAAGTTTAGGAAATAGAATATCTATAATGAGATTTATTTTTAATGAATAGTCAGTTAACAATGTTTATTATCAAGGATCATTTTAAAGTACAGTGGGGCCTTGACTTACGAGTGTCCCGACTTTTTGCAGAGTTGATAGAGTAACTTGAGTTAACGAGCTCCTTAACGAGCTCCGTGTCGGAACGGATTAAACTTGTAAGTCAAGGCCCCACTGTACAGTATTATACTTTCCTTATATAGTATAGATAGTATGTGAACCTATTTAAATTTCTTGGAGACTTATGGCCTTTTAAGAAGTTAGCAGAATGCTACCATTAGGGTTAAATGGTTTTGTACCCAGGCCATACAAAAGTTATTTTTGTATCTTTAATAAGTTATTTGCTTTATAATTTACTCTTCCTGAAAGTAGGTAGTATTGTGTAGTGTTGTGTTTTTTAAGTTCTGGTGAATTTAACATCTTCATTAGTAATCTTAACAGTACCTTTCTCGCAGAAACACTTGACAATGTAAAATAATAGTTATAGGTTTTAACAAATGATGTTTGAAAACACAACAGAAGCATAGTAAAAATTATTAATAGTAATAGAGTTTTATTCTAATAGCCAGATAAATAAAGAAGAAATTCTTACAAGATTCAATGACAGGAAATAGTTTTTGATTAGTAGTTACAATCATTTTAAGAGTCTCATGCTCTACCGACTGAGCTAGCCGGGCGCCTAGTAGTTACAATCATTTTAAAGTATGAAATAAATTTTGAAAGTATCAGGCTCAAGCCAAAATTGAAATACAATTTAAGTAAGTTCTTTGGTGGTTTAATAGCTAATTAGGAAAATCATTATGAATGGAGAGAGTAATTTGCATATTCTCTAGTAAATAAGGAATCTGTTTTAAGATTTGGAAAGTTAGCAAATTCAACAAATTAAACACAGAATGAAGTAGTAAATAAATTCGTAAAAAAAAGGGGGAGACATTTACTTTTTTACATTCAGATAAAAGATTTTAATGTTTTTGCAAAATTGTAAAGGATCAAGAAGCTAACTTTAATTTTCTACAAGTGCGACTTTAATAAGCTACAGTGAATTTCTTTGTTTTGAATTTTAAGCAGACTTTTCCTCAAACCAATAAATTGGAATAATAGAGAATTGAAAATGGATCTAGGGGAAAAAAATGTGTTAAGAGGCAAACTGATGAGTATATGACAGTGAATTTTATTTGCCTTTATGTTACAACTGTTAAAGTGGTTCCTATGTCAATATGAATAAATATGAATTTGTTTAACATTCATCATATGGAGGAAGTTGATTAATTGTGCAATAATGTATATTGGAGTATTAGAGACCAAAGTAGTATATCTATTATGTTTGACACTTAAAAAATTATTTTTAGGGAATCAAGCAGTCCATCAAATATTTTTTCAATACAATTAAGGAACTTTCTGTAGATTTTAATATCTGTTGGAATCTGGTGCTTTAACCTAGGATAATAGTCATTTTCTAGGATTGTGTTGATGAAAACTAAGGGTATAATTGACATACAGTTTTAGGTCGGAAATAACTCCTTTTATCTAGTAATACATTTGCCAAAGGAATGTCCAGACAGAGATTATAGGTACAAAAGATCCTTGACATTGAGAAAGATATGTCTTAAGATGTTTGAGTCTACAAATTTGTGAACTCTACTATAGCATTTAATATCGCATTCAAAAAGCATAAAGTATGAAAAGTGAAGTGCAAGAAAGTTTCTCTGAGATGTGATGCTAGGCACATAGTCACTAGCCACATAACTTTCATCTGCCTTCGTTTATATTGGTCTCAGGAATATTGCAAAATGCTACCTATCTTGGAGTTTGGAATTGCTGTAGATGATATAATATAGAAACTTGGAATGACAAATGCCAAGGAACAATGGTATAACTTGTCAGCCCATACACTTAATATTCAAATAATTATCAATCATAGATTCCTAATTGGGAACAAGGTTTGTTTTCTTTCAAAAGGTACCTTTACTTTTTCATCTTGTGTTTCCAAGAAACCATAAAAAGCAAATGAGAGATTTTTGTTTTCTAACTTAAAATTAAATTACATCAAATGCTTTTCAAACTTAATACATCCACTGCCTTAACATCATCAGATTTTGAAAGTTTCAAATTTCAATTCCTAATAATACAGTACTTCCTTAGGTAGATTTTTACTTGTTGCCTAACTGCCTATGTTGGTAAGGAATAGAACATTTAGCATTTTTTTTTTCTTTACACATGATAAAGGTGAAATGGTCCCTTCACATCTAGTTACTGTGGGCTGACTTCCTATGGGAGCGGGCTGCACATCCCAGTTCAGTTGCTGCTCTTAGCTAGCCCTCCCCACTTGCCAGTGAGTGCTTGTTGGGCATTTTAGAGTCGCCTTTCCTCGGGCCCATCAGATGTTCTGTGCTTCCGTCCACACAGATGTCAACCTCTGGTCTTCTGGATGTTGATGGCTTGTCATCATCTACTTACACTGTTGTGGGGTTTATAAGGATACCTTGTTTCATTGGAAATATCGTTGGGATTTGGTTTTGCTATCTAGTTGTTTTATGTGGGGATTCAGAGGAATTAAATTAAGAAGCTATATTGTCCTCATCTCCTCTAAATCCTTTTGAATATCCCTACTGTAACTACAGCCTTGGGTTTTGTTTTTTTTTCCTGATTATAGATTTTAGACTTACCTGACTTCTCTTGATTAGTAAGAAGGTTTATTATTGTTAATTTTTTAAAAATCCTAAGTAGTTTAAAATTTTATTTCTGAGAACTGAGCTTTGGTTCTCTGGTTCTCTCTGGGTGGGGGTGGAGGGTGAAGGCGTGATTCTTGACCAGCCTGCTGGGCTGAGTTTGTTGGCTCCAGGCTATAGCGCCTCTAGCTAAAACTGGCATTGCTGCTTCATTACCGATCTTATAGGACAAAGTTGGGGAGAGTGAAGGTACAAGTGGAAAGGTCACTCTTCCCCTTCATAGATACAGATCCCTGCTGTAAGCTGACATTCCCATCCCCCAACTTTGGAATCCAGTTACCTCTGTTTCCTTGTGGGTTTTCTAAATTTTGTGTTCTATGTTTGATGGTTGTGTCTAGAGACTGTATCATTCTTTATTATGTAGCATTTCCAGGGGTAAGTAAAGGTTGGGGATGAGGGTACAGGAGCTGGTGGCCTTCTAACTTGTCATCTTATTCAGAACTAGATGCTTTTTCAGGGTTATGTATATGCAGGCATACCTCATTTTATTGTGCTTTGTTTTGTTGCACCTTGCTTTAGTGCGCTTCACAGATTGTTGCGTTGTGTGTTTTTTTTTTATAAATTGAAGGCAAGACCCTCTGCCAGCAAAAAATGATGCGTTTGTCTGGAACTGAACCCACAATATCTCGAAGGTATGCCTGTATGGCCAGATATTGCCCATCTTAGCTGGTAAGGGTCCTTTCTTCCTGAGCATTTAAGTTTAACAACACTTACTCCCAACTCCCAGTCACAAAAGGGGATTATTTTCTGGTTAAGTTCTTTGGATTTGACTTGGTAACTGCTTCCTTTTTAAAAATGACATTAAATTGGACAAGGATTACACACAATTTAACTTTTTCTTATCTGGGATATTTTGAAGAGGTTTTCTATAGTCCCTATTACAAATATTACATAAGATTCTAAATATTAGCCAGTGTATAATATTTTTGACAGAATGGGAAATATATTTTTCAGAATATTAAATGTTTTTATATCTTCTTATTAGATGTTGTATAATTATCCCTTTAAATGAGATGACTACTGTCTAATTATATACCTGCTGTGGTGCTTTTAAAAAATTGTTTAACAAATCCTCAGTTTGGTTCCATGAATTACATAGGAATCTCAGTATGCAGTGAGCAGTCCCTAAGAGGCAGGCAGCTGCTAAGTTGGCTTGCCATACTTCCTTTGATATGGTCAGGGAGTCCAAATATATTTAAACAGCTTACGGCACAGCAGGCAGCATGAGCCTCATGTTCAGATTGGTTCCCCTTTCTCCCTAAGCCTTGTGGGACCAATGTATGTTTATGTCACAACTGAGAAACCTTAAGCCAGTGGTTCTCAACCTTCCTAATGCCGCAACCCTTTAATACAGTTCCTCATGTTGTGGTGACTCCCAACCATAAAATTATTTTCATTGCTACTTCATAACTGTAATTTTGCTATTGTTATGAATCATAATGTAAATATCTGATATGCAGGATGTATTTTCATTGTTATAAATTGAACATAATTAAAGCATAATGATTAATCACAAAAACAATATGTAATTATATATGTGTTTTCCGCTGGTCTTAGGCGACCCCTATGAAAGGGTTGTTCGCCCCCAAAAGGGTCACGACCCACAGGTTGAGAACCGCTGCCTTAACACCTTACCCACCCACCCCTGCCAATCTTATAAGGGGATTGCTAACAAACCAGCCCCAGAGGAAGACATCTTTTTACTTATCTGGAAACAGACCTTCCTTCTGATTGGAAGGGACACACTTTCTCTCTAGCTTCCAAGTATGTTTGCAAATGTCCTTGAAAAGGTGTCTCTGCTATCTTTTCCAAGGTGTGTATAGACACCAATAGAAAGAAAGTTGATGTGCTTTTCATGGGAACTATGGGGCATTCTGAAATGTAATTCTTTTCTTCTATCCTCAGCACCCCAAACACCTCCACCTAAAGTAGTGCTATTACCTTGTTCTAAATATGTAAACAGCTAGTAACACTAAACTTCCTGAAATTAAAAATTAAGAATTTTAAAACTTAAGATAAAAGTAAAAATACAAATGAATGAAACACGTGTACAGTCTTAGACAAACAGATGAACTTTATTTGTGATTGCGTTTCATATGAGAATTAGCAAATAATATATCCAATTTCATAAAGTTTAAAAACATAAGATGGAATATTTTATTGAAATTTATTGGGGTGACCGTTTAATAATATTATAGAGGTTTTAGGTTATGTAGTTCCACAACACATCATCTGTATATTGTATTGTGTGTTTACCACCTCAAGTCAAGTCTCTCTTTTTTAAAAAATATGTTTTTATTGCTGTAACCGGTTTGGCTCAGTGGATAGAGCATCGGCCTGCAGACTGAAAGGTCCCAGGTTCGATTCCGGTCAAGAGCATGTACCTTGGTTGCGGGTACATCCCCAGTGGGAGGTGTGCAGGAGGCAGCTGATCGATGTTACTCTCTCATCGATGTTTCTGGCTCTCTATCTCTCTCCCTTCCTCTCTGTGAAAAATCAATGAATATATTTAAAAAAATATGTTTTTATTGATTTCAGAGAGGAAGGGAGAGAGAGATAGAAACATCAATGATGAGAGAGATCATTGATCTGCCTCATTCATGCCCCCTACTGGGGATGGAGCCCGAAACTTGGGCACCTGCTCTGACCTGGAATCGACCTCCTGATTCATGAGTCAGTTCTCAAACACTGAGCCACACCAGCCGGGCTCAATCCTCTTTCCATCTCTATTTATTCCCTTTACCCCTTCTACCTCACCATATCCCCCTTTCCTCTGGCAATTATCATACTGTTGTTTACATTATTATGCTGACCATCTTTAAAGTTTATTTTTAGGAATTCTTTTGTCTAATCAATAATAATAAACCTTTTCTGATTTTGTGTGGTATATTAGTGTTCAGCAATCTAAAATTCTTGAGGAACTTTCAGAATCTAAGATTGTTTAGAATAAATAATCTATTAGTTGCTGATTTATATTAACCACACAATATTCTATATCAGTGGTTGGCAAACTCATTAGTCAACAGAGCCAAATATCAACAGTACAATGATTGAAATTTCTTTTGAGAGCCAAATTTTTTAAACTTAAACTATATAGGTAGGTACATTGTTATTAACTTAATTAGGGTACTCCTAAGCTGGCCTTTGGTAAAAACGTCCTTAATCTGATTGAGGTACGTTCGCTGAGGTAGACCCCTTCCAACTCTCCCATCCACACTCGTATACTTATTTCGTCTATCTCCTTTCCAAAAACCGACTTCTGCGCATGGGCCACGAAGTTTCAGTCGCACTGTATGTGCGTGCCCACAAGTGGTATTTTGTGGAAGAGCCACACTCAAGGGGCCAAAGAGCCGCATGTGGCTCGCGAGCCGCGGTTTGCCGACCACTGTTTCATACTATAAAAATTCATGAAAGGATTTATAAAGAAAACAGTTCAATGTGGTAAACAGTGTCTGAAGGTTTTTACTTGTAACAGATAAAATCTTCCTCTATTTGTTAGATTTGCATAAAAGTTACCAGGAGTTCTCCAGTCCTAACAGAGTAAATTTCTTTTTAGAATCTCTAGGGCTGCGCAGTAAAGTTCTGAGGAAAATTGAAGAGCTCAGGACAAAGGTGAAAACCCTTTCTTCT
Source organism: Myotis davidii (assembly GCF_000327345.1). NCBI lineage: Eukaryota > Metazoa > Chordata > Mammalia > Chiroptera > Vespertilionidae > Myotis > Myotis davidii. The sequence goes on along the minus strand of NW_006293001.1, from coordinate 584,317 downwards.
GAAATTCCTGATGAATTTATATGTCCAATCACTAGGGAGCTTATGCAGGATCCTGTCATCGCGTCAGGTATGTGTGATACTCTAAGTTTCAAAGCATACTGTGTGCTAAGTGAATAAATAATGTAGAGAGTTCACATAAGTTTTATAAAATGGATAAATTTCAAAATTCCTCTTCTGTTTCTTGGAAGTAGTTTTGTGTGTGTGTGTGTTTTTAAACTCATTATATCGGAGGTAAATTATTGGTGAATATTGTATATTTCTTTTTTTTAAATTTATTAGGGTGACATTGGTTAATATGATCATAGAGGTTTCAGGTGTGGGTTTCTGTGTTACAAGATCTGTATATTGCATTGTGTGCCCACCACCCAAGTCAAATCTTCTCCCATCATCATATGTTAAGTATTCTTCACCCTTTCACCCCCTTCCCTCTGGCAACTACCACACTGCTGTTTGTGTCCACGAATTTCAGTTTTATATCCCACATATGAGTGAAATCATGGTTCTTAGCTTTTTCTGACTCACCTATTTCACTTAGCATAATATTCTCAGGGTCCATCCTTTCTTATGCCTGAGTAGTATTCTAATCCTCTATCGCAGGACACTTTAGTTGTTTCCATGTCTTGGCCTCCATGCATAATGCTGCAATGAGCATGGGGTGCATATATCTTTGCAAATGCATGATTTCGAGGTTTTCAGGTAGATACCCAGAAGAGGCATTGCTGGATCCTATGGTAGTCCTATTCTTAATTTTTTGAGGAATCACCAGACTGTTTTTCTATAGGGGCTGTATCAGTTTACATTCCCACCAGCAGTGAATGAGGGTTTCCTTTCTCCACAGCCGCTCCGACACTTGTTACTATTTGTCTTGTTGAGAAGAGCCATTCTAACAGGCATGAGGTGGTACCTTATTGTAGTCTTGATTTGCATTACCCTAATTCTGGGTGGGAAATGTCTGGGGCCGAATAGTACAAAATCATTTGGTCTGGCTCTGCCAAGGCGTCAAGGGTGAGCTAATGAAATGTTTGACCAAATATAGCAGGCTAATTTTCAAGTTGATAATTTCGTATGGCCCAAGAATGATGTTATAAATACCCAGATGGCCTTTGCAGAAAAAAGATTCCCCACCTCTGCTAATTGCTAGTAGGTTGAACATCTTTTCATATATCTGTTGGCTGTTTGTATGTCTTCTTGGGAGAGGTGTTTTGCTTATTTTTTGATTGGGTTGTTTGTGTGGTTGGTGTTGAGTTTTATGGGTTCATTTTATATTTTGGAAATTAAACTTTTGTCAGAGCCACTGTTTGCAAATATCTCCCATTTGGTTGGCTGCCTCTTTGTTTTGCTGTCAGTTTCTTATGCTGTGCAGCTTTTTAGTTTGATATAGTCCCATTCATATTTTTGCCTCTTTACTTCCCTTACATTTGGGGTCAAGTTCATAACATGTTCTCCACGACCAAGGCCCAAATTCATAAAATGTTCTCTACAAACAAGGTCCATAAGTTTGGTACCTGTATTTTCTATGTAACTTATGTATTTTTTAAAATATTTTTATTGATTTCAGAGAGGAAGGGAGAGGGAGAGAGAGAGAGAGAAACATCAACGATGAGAGAGAATCATTGATAGGCTACCTCCTGTATGCCCCCACTGGGGCTCGAGTCCACAATCTGTGCATATGCCCTTGATCAGAATCAAACCAGGGACCACCCTTCTATCCGCTGAGCAAAACCAGCCTGGGCCTATGTAACTTATTGTTTTGGGTTTTATATTTTGGTAATTTTACGAGTTATCCATATATTTTGGAAATTAAACTTTTGTCAGAGCCACTGTTTGCAAATATCTCCCATTTGGTTGGCTGCCTCTTTGTTTTGCTGTCAGTTTCTTATGCTGTGCAGCTTTTTAGTTTGATATAGTCCCATTCATTTATTTTTGCCTTTACTTCCCTTACCTTTGGGGTTAAATTCATAAAATGTTCTCTACAACCAAGCTCCATAAGTTTGGTACCTGTATTTTCTATGTAACTTATGTATTTTTTAAAATATTTTTATTGATTTCAGAGAGGAAGGGAGAGGGAGAGAGAGAGAGAGAAACATCAACGATGAGAGAGAATCATTGATAGGCTACCTCCTGTATGCCCCCACTGGGGCTCGAGTCCACAATCTGTGCATATGCCCTTGATCAGAATCAAACCAGGGACCACCCTTCTATCCGCTGAGCAAAACCAGCCTGGGCCTATGTAACTTATTGTTTTGGGTTTTATATTTTGGTCTTTGATCCATTTTGAATTAATTCTGTACATGGGGACAAACTGTAATCCAGTTTCATTCTTTTCCATGTGGCTTTCCAATTTTCCCAGCATCGTTTATTGAAGAGACGCTTTATTCCAATGTGTGCTTCTGGCTCCTTTGTCGAAAATTTTCTGCCCATATACATGTGGTTTTTATATCTGGGCTCTCTATTCTGTATGTCTGTTTCTCTGCCAGTACCATGCTGTTTTGATTATCATAGCTCTGTAGTATAATTTGAAGTCAGGTAATGTGATACCTCCAGCTTCATTCTTTTTTTCTCAGGATTGCTTTGGCTATTTGGGGTCTTTTGTGGTTCCATACAAATCTGATGATTTCTTGTCCTAGTTCTTTTAAAAATGACATTGGGATTTTGATGGGGATTGCATTAAATCTATATATTGCTTTAGCCATTTTAACTATGATGATTCTTCCAATGCATGAACATGGGATATTTTTCCATTTTGTTGTGTCTTTTCCAATCTGTTTTAATAATGTTTTGTAATTTTTAGTATATAGGTCTTTCACATTCTTTTAAGTTTATTCCTAGGTATTTTATTCTTTTGGTTGCAATGGCAAAAATAATTTTTTTTCTGAAGTTTTTTGTTAGTATACAGGATAGCAATGGATTTTTGTATCCTGCCACTTGATTGTCTTTGTTTATTGTTTCTAATAGTTTTTTGGTGGCGTCTTTAGGGTTTTCTATATTCGGAGTCATGTCATCCACAAAAAGTGACACTTCTTCCTTCCTTTTGATGCCTTTTATTTCTTTCTCTTGCCTTATAGCTCTGGCTAGAGCTTCCAGAGTTATGTTGAATAAGAGTGGTGAAAGTGGACATCTTTGTCTTGTTCCTGATCTTAGAGGAAAAGCTTTCAGTTTTTCACCATTGAGTATGATATTAGCTGAGGGTTTATCATATATGGCCTTTACTGTGGTGAGATACTTTCCTTCTGTTCCTATTTTATTGAGTGTTATAATCATAAATGGATGTTGTGTCTTATCAAATACTCTTTCTGTGTCTATTGATTTGATCATATGATTTTTATCCTTTCTTTTGTTAATGTACTAGTATATTGACTGATTTATGTACGTTGAACCAAATTTGTGTCCCTGGAATGAACCCCACTTGGTCGTAATGTATTATTTATTTTTTTTTTATGTATTGTTGTACTCAATTTACTAGTAGTTTGTTTAGGATTTTTGCATTTGTATTCATCAGAGATATTGGTCTGGAGTTGTTGTTTGCATGTAATACTTGTTAGATTCTGGTATTGGGGTTATTTTTGCCTCATAAAATGTGTTAGGAAATATTATTGCCTCTTTTTCAATGTTTTGGGAAAGTTTGAAAAGGATAAATGATAAATCTTTGAATGTTCAGTGGACTTTACTAAGAAAGCCATCTGGCTTTTTACTTTTATTTTATAGGAGGTTTCGATGGTTGTTTTAATTTCCTCACTCTTGATTGGCCTATTTAGTCCCAGTCCCTTTCCGCGCGCGCGAGCCCCGGGTGAGCCCCGTACCTCTGTGCTTCTCTCCTGCAGCTTCTGTGGGTCTCAGTGTGCCTTTCCTTCCTTCTAGTTGTAGAGTTTACAGTCAGCCAGGCTTCCTGTGGTTCTGGGTGAAGTCCGTATTGTTTCTCTGAGGTATTAATCAATTGTTGTGTGCGGCGTTAATTTCCCGGTGTTTATCCACCGAGCCAAACCAGTTTCTCCTGGAGTTTTCTTTTTATGTGTGTGTTATCCTTGCCAGGTTTTGGCCTCATAAAATGTATTAGAAAGTATTGCCTCCTCTTCAATTTTTTTGGTAAAATTCATTGATAAAGCCATTTGGTCCTGGACTTTTGTGTTTTGGGGAGGTTTTTGATGGTTGTTTCAATTCCTTCACTGCTGATCAGTCTGTTCAGATTTTCCAATTCTTCATGATTTAGTCTTGGAAGGTTATATATTTCTAGGAAAAACGTATATTTCTTAATAAATAAAGTTAGATGTTGTAAATTTGGATAAGATGAGAGACAAAAGGAGTAAGTTTTACAAGCTTTACTTAAACTTGTGAAATGTGTAGTTACTAGAATGTAAAGTTAAAATTTTGTGGGGGTTTTTAGGATTGACTGTCCAGAGCTATTATGTTTAGTTTGTCTATCATGATTTAAACAACCTTACAAAATAAGAATTTAAAGATTATAAAGCTGCATCATTCCTTGTTAATTTCTAATCTTTATCAATATACAGACATACATACATGACATAGTTGTAATCAATGAGTCCATATTGTTTTAAATTTGTGTAAAACATTATATATGTAATATATATACACTATATTTGAGTATTGACTTAATATACACTATATTTGAGTATTGACTTAGTCTACATAATTTTCAGTTTTAATAACTTTATTCTATTGTGACTCTATGCTACATTTTGTTTGACTCTTCTATTTGGTGTATGTATGAGTCCACAAATCTTTATATTGTAAATAGCGCTGCACATCTTGGTACTCCTTTCTTTCTGCTGTTACCATTATTTAGGGTTATTTTCATGACATGTGTGCCCCAAAGCAGAATTAGCCAATCAAAGAATACTTGAACATGAAAAAGAACAGTCTTGATAGTTTTTGTTAACTTTGTCATTAGATTTTTCTGTCCATAAAAGTTTATAGTGCTAATAGCAATATATTTAAGTGTACCTGTTTTTTGTTTTGTTAGCATTGAATTTTTTTCCCCATTAAAAATAACTGAAGTATTTCTTTTTTTTGCAATTATTTTATTTTTAAAATTTTGTTTTATTGCTTAAAGTATTACAAAGAGTATTACATATGTCTCCTTCTCCCCCACCCTTGACCTTACCCTGGCCTCCCCTACTCCCCAGTGTCTTGTGTCCATTGGTTATGCTTTATATGCATGCATATAAGTCCTTTGGTTGATCTCTTACCCCATTCCCCTCCAAACCTCCCCAGTCTTCCCACTGTAGTTTATCAGTCTGTTCGATGCTACTCTGCCTCTGTATCTATTTTTGTTTATCAGTTTATAATGGTCTTTATTATCCATAAATGAGTGAGATCATGTGTTATTTTTCGTTCATTAACTGGCTGATTTCACTTAGCATAATGCTCTCCAGTTCCATCCATGCTGTTGCAAATGGTAAGAATTCCTTCTTTT
>NW_006293001.1:569311-578786 GCF_000327345.1 Myotis davidii | reverse complement strand
CCTCATTGTTGTTTTGATTTGCATCTCTCAGATGATTAATGACTTTGGGCATGTTTTCATCTGTCTCTTGGCTTTCTCAATGTCCTCTTTTGAAAAGTGTCTATTTAGGTCCTTTGCCCATTTTTTGATTGGATTGTTTATCTTCCTTTTGTTAAGTTGTATGAGTTCCCTATAAATGTTGGAAATTAAATCCTATCATTGAATTTTATAACTCTATTTTGGTGAGTTTAATGATTGTTTGGAATACATTGCTTATATTGTTAGGCAATAAATTTTTCTTTTTACCTAGTATCTTTACCTCATCATTTTTTAAAAAATTGAACTTATTTGGGTAACATTTGTTAATAATAAGTTTCAGGTGTACAGATCTATAATACATCATCTGCATATTGCACTGTGTGTTCACCGCCCAGAGTCTAATCTCCTTCCATCACCATATATTTGGCTCCCTCTACCATATTCATCTTCCCTCCACCCATTTCCTCTGGTACCTGCCACTGTTACCTTTGCAAGTTTTTGTTCTGTTCTGTTTGTTCATTGCTTTCTCCCACATAGGAGTGAAATCATATGGATGCAATCTTTGCAGAGGGATGAAGGATTCTTGTTCTTTTCCATCTGACATATTTCACTTAGCATGTTACTCTCAATATTCATTTATTACTTATGGTTGAGTAGTGTGTGTATGTGATGTCTTTTTTATCCAATCATCTGTCAAAAGACACTTAAATTTTTTTTTATCACTTGGCTATTGTGAAGAATGCTGCAGTGAACATAGTGGTATGTATATCTTTTATGAATAAGTGTTTTCAAAATTTTGGGGTACTTAGGAGAGGGATTATTTGGGTCATATGGTTCTATTCTTAGTTTTTGTTGTTGTTGTTGTTTTTTTTGAGGAGGCTTCATACTGTTTTTCATAGAGGCTGCACCAATTTATATTCCCATCAGACTGTACAAGGGTTCTCTTTTCTCCACATCCTTTCCAACACTTGTTATTTCTAGTCTTATGGTAATAACCATTCTAACAGGTGTTCGATGGTATATCATTGTGGTTTGGTTTGCATTTATTTTAATAGCTAGTGAGGGTGAGCATCTTTTCATATATCTGTTGGCCATTTGTATGACTTCTTGGGAAAAGTACCTGTTCTGGTCCTCTGCTCATTTTTCAATTGTTTTTTTTGTTGTTGACTTGTATGAGTTCTTTATATATTTTGGAAGTATATTTGCAAACATTCTCCCATTTTGTTGGTTGCCTTTCTGTTAATTTTTTTGCTGAGTAGAAGCTTTTATTTTAAAAAGAAGTTTTCTTTGCAGCCTTTATTTTGAGGTAGTCCATTCATTTATTTTTGCTTTTACTTCCCTTGCATTTAAGGTTAAGTTCACAAAAACCCGTGAGACCAAGGTCCGTAAGTTTAGTGCCTATGTTTTAAATCTTTAATCAATTCTGAGTTAATTTTTGTGTATGGTGTCAGATAGCATTCTAGTTTCATTCTATTATATGTGGTTTTCCAACACCATTTATTGAAGAGGCTTTCCTTTCTCCATTGTATGTTTTTGGCTCCTTTGTTGAAAATTAGTTGCTCATGTATGTATGGATTTATTTCTGGGCTCTTTATCCTATTTTATTCATCTATGTGTCTATTTTTCTGCCAGTACCATGCTGTTTTGATTAATATAGCTTTGTAGTGTAATTTGAAGTTTTCTCTGATAGGTCCTTCACTTCTTTAACAAGTAAACTTAGGTATTTTATCCTTTTGGTTGCAATTGCAAATGGGATTTTCTTCACTTCTTTTACCATTATTTTATTGTTAGTATATAGAAATGCAACAGATTTTTTTGTGCATTGATTTTATATTCTGCAGTTTTACTCTAGTCTTTTGATGGAATCTTTAGGGTTTTCTATGTATAGAAGTGTTAATTGTGGAATTAGACCTCTATCCTTGAGTTTGGCTAAGAAAGAATTCAGAGTCAAGAACTCTAATGCAATTAGTTAGAAAGTCACAGAGGTAGCAGTGAGCCAGCTGGGCTGTGTGGATGCAGGAAACAAGTTACAAAAGCAAAAGAAAGCAAACACCCCTGAGGGAAGAACAGAAGGAAAGGTGTGTGCATGCACCAGAGAGAGAGTTGGGTAGGGGAGGAGAGAAAAGAGGAGGAAAGGCCAGGCATGCTCAAGAGTGCGTGAACACCCTTGTTGAAAACATTAGACTATGAAGGCTTATTTCTGGACTGCCTATTCTATTGGTATACATGTCTGTCTTTATGCCATACCACACCATTACTGTCAATTTGTAGTAACTTTGGAAATGTGAGTGTCCAACTTTGTTTTCCTTTCCCAAGATTATTTATTTTGACTATTCAGGGTCCCTTGCAAATCTATATGATTTTTAGGATGTATTTTTCTATTTCTATAAAGAAGTCATTAGGATTGTGATTGCTTTGGGTAGCATGGGAATTTTAACTGTTAAGTCTTCAAATCCACGAACATTAGATATTTTTACTTTGATTTGTGCTTTTAATTTTATCTGTAAATGAGATTTCCTCTATAGTTTTTTATTATTAGTGTATAGAACCACAAGCGATTTTTGTTGAAAGTATTACAGATGTCTCCTTTGTTTCCCATTGACTACCTCCACCCCACACCCGCCCAGGTCTACACTGCTCTATTGTCTGTGTCCATGGGCTAAGTTCTCCAGTTAATCACTCTCCATATTCCCTCTGAAATTCTTCAGTCTGTTCCATCCTTCTATGTCTCTGGATCTGTTTTGTAGAATTTTTTTTTTGTGTGTGTGTGTATGTATACCCTTTAGGTACTATCCTCTTTAGATATGCTGGATTTGATGTAATTGCTGTAGTTTGCTTGTAATGTCTGTCTGATTTGGTATGAAGGTAATTCTGGCCTTGTAAAGTGAGTTGATAAGTGTTTGTATAGTATTACTATTATTTTCCCCTTAAGTGTTTGATAAGACTTATCAGTGAAATCATGATACAGAGTTTCTTCTTTGTAGGAGAGTTTTAAACCACAGATTGTTATGAATTCAAATCTAGCTTTTAAAAGGTTGGCTCATCAAATTAGACTTGTGAATGAATATTCTCTCTTCTTGGAGGTCTACATTTTTTTAATCAACTTAAAATATTCTCGTTGGCATCATTTAATGTATTTTGTCTCATTCATCTTAAGCTTGGCTCTTTATACCTACATGGTATATTTCTAAAATAAACATAAGTATACATCATGAACAATCTTTCACCAAGGGTAATCAGTACCCCCATTTGTCTATTTCTATTTTAACATTATAGGTTAATCAGAACATTTTTTTATTAAACTTCATCTAAATTGAATCAAAGTATATCTCTTTTGGGTCTAACTTCTTTTATTAAGCATCATGTTTGGGTGATTTGTCCCTGTTGCACAAAGCAATAATTTGTTAATTCTTATGTGTGAATATACTAATTTATTTGTCCATTCTACTACTGATGGTCACTGTTGCCCGGAATCTTTATTCATAGTTTTGGTGTACATACATATATATTTCTATTGGGTATATTCATAGGAACAGATATAACATTCAGTTATTCAGAGTGGTTAAATCTTTTACACTTTCACCAGAATTGTAAGTTGCTCCAAAGCTGTGTGTCTTTCACCTTTTGTGGTGCCACCATTTATTTTTATTATTTTATTGAAGCAATTATAGATTTACATGCAGATCTAAGACCTAACAGAGAGAGGTATCTTGTACACTTTGCCTAGTTTTACGTGTGTGTTTTAAGTTCTATACAATGTTGTCCAATTGGGGGCTTGAGCATGAACCATCTGTCAGAACAGTTCCAAACCCACAAGGACCCGACCCCTGCTGTTGCCTTTTCCTATCTACATTCATTACCTGCCTGTTCTCTTCTCACCTCCACCAATAATCTAGCCTTCATTTTAAAGATCTGTATGAATGGAATCGAAATCATACAGTAAATAAAAAAAGATTTGGGACAATCTTTTTTCACCTTGCATAATCCTGAGTCTTTTTAGCCTTTCTGTGGGAAACATAAGCTGAATTAGTTAATTTAAAAAATATTCAGTCCTTATTTCTAATGGAATTGAATTGATTGATACATTTGAAATAATTCCTTCCAACATGTTTCCACTTTACTTTGCTTTCTTCTAGTTCCCTTCTACTTTTCCTTTCCCGAATTAGCATGTGTCCTTTTTGGAAGTCATGCACTTTATTAAATTGCCTCAGAAAAATTTCTAAGACCTATTTCTGCCTATATTTCAACATTCTTACACAGTATTTGTATTCATTCATCCTTTTAAATTATGAAAATAGCATTGAAGAATCATACAGAAATATATATTTTAGAAATGGGGAGACCCTTCTATACTCCATTTACAATTTTATCTATAACATATGGGATATGATACATACTTTTAAAGTCCTCGTATTTAATGAATCAGATAATATTCCTTGTCAGTATATGTTCAGAACTACTTAATTCTCAACTACAGGACAGTATTTTATGGTATAAATGTGCTACAAATTAACCTTTACTCTGTTGATAGACATCATTCTCCAAGTAATTCTATACAAAAATTCTTCATAGTAAGTATAGGTACACTTACTTAAATATTGCTGATGGATAAATTTTCTCACCTTTCATTATTTTAAAAATTGGCTTTGCCCATTTAGACTTCAGATACATTTTAAGTCATTATGGAAATCTTGACATTTTTATTAATTTGGGGGTGAACTGAGGAATAGAAAAATCAGTGTTCACCTTGTTAAAAACCTGTCTAACCACTTTGCTTTTTCTCTAAAGTTTTATTTCAATTATGTATGTATAGAGAACACATTCTCTTGCTAGGTTTTGCAGTGCAAGCACAATACCAGTTTAGTTTTCTTGGATACATGTTTTTCTCTTGTTCTTCTTCAGTGCAATTTCATGCCTTTTTACCAGTTCTGGAAAACTTTCAGCCACTTGCATTCTCTATACCTCATTTCTTTAGACTTTATAAAGTTCTCAGACCTACCTACGAGCCATTTACTCTGATTGTCTGTCTTAATGCTATTTAGCATTCTCATTGACTGCTTATTTCAGGGAATCTGGCTTGGCATGTAGACTAAGGGCACAGACTGCTTGAGTTTACACCCCAGCTCTGTCATTCCCTATTTGTGTGACCTTGGAAAGTTATTCATAAGGTTGTTTGCAGATTAAATGTAGATAACAGTGCTCTGGGGCAGTCTAACTTAGAGAAACAGTGGCTGTATGAGTATTAAATATTTCTTTTTCATAGTATAGTGTTTCATTAGTTTAGAAATACTCACAGGTTATATTCATTTTTTGACGTTTGTAGGATCCTAGGCTCTGTTTGTCTGCCTGTGTTTCTTTGACTTCAGTGGAGTAGTACCTGTGGAATTCCAGCATGGGAAGAGGGTGTAGAACTTGCTTTGTCCATTTCCCAGGACCACATGTGGGCTGACAAAGCTTTTTTTCTTGAACAGAGATAGTATTCAGAGCCCAGGCCAGTGAGCTAATTTTTCACTTGACCTTTCATTAGGGTGAAGCCCTTTGAACCTGAATGCTTCAAATCCATGTAAAAAGATGCTTCTTCTAGTTACCATTTCTAAGTATAATATAGCCAGAAATGGAAATCTAGAATGAAAGTATCTTATAAATAGCAGTATTTTGCCAGAACCCATTCATCTGAGTATATCAAACTGATTTTGAAATAAGATTTTGTGAATGGAGCTTACTAGATCTTGTGTTAGAACTGCCTGTTAAAGATGTTGGTTTATAGTAAGAATCAGATGGTACTGTTTGGATGAAAACTTTAAAAGGTAGTGAAGATAATTATACCTAGTTAAAACTGAATGTAATGTACACTATGTATTTCTTTTCAAAGTTGCCAGTTTCCCCCCTGGTGACACATTTGATTTCAAATAAGCTAACTCTAGTTGCAGTAAATTTCAGGTATGATTTTTAAAAGAAACCAGGAGTACCAATTATTTATTTTTAGTTATAATAATGTCTCATTGCTTTTTCATGTATAGATGAAAAGCTCTCTGTATCTCTGATAACCCCTCTTGCTGCTTTGAGATGAACTTTGGTAGAACTGTTTCAAAATTTACAGTATATAAAAACTAGAATGTAGATCCACCAGTAAAAACTGTTGATATTTCAGGGTATCACTTTTTTCTGATACAGTGGAAAGTTGATATTAAATGTTAGGGTAAACTATAGCTAGTGTAACTGCCTTTCCTGTAGTACATAACCTGTACCTTCCTAGAGTGAAGGAGTTGAAATTTTATTCATTGCTACCTGACAAAGGCAATAAAATAGTATATGACGATAATATGCTCTCACACTGTAGATATAATATACCTATGAAAAACTAAAAGCTAACTAAGTAAAAGCCTATTTGAAATTTAGTTGCTGAGGGAGAGAAAAAGATTACTAATTCATTTGAATATTATAGTAAGAAACCAGTATACACTAATAATGTTCTTGTTGTCTTCTTTTGAATAGATATTAGTGTAAACATAATCAGTAAATAAAAGATACAAACCTCCCTAAGCATCAACATATATAAAATCAGCTCCTTACTATGGTGAAATGTAAAAAAAGAATGATAGGACTATTACCAAACATACTGGTACGTCTGCTAACAAAGCTAAACCCAAACTAAAACAAGGATTCAGAAAGATTAGAAATAAGAGGGTAGGCAAAAATGAGACAACTAAAGAGGGGGTTACATACTTGTCTGCAAAAGCAGAATTAAGACATGCCCCAAATTTACAAAGATACAGAAGGATACTATATAATGTTGAAGACCACGATTCTCAGTGAAGGCAACTATTACTAGCTATGCAGTCCCAGACTTAAAAAAACTGCAGATGGCATCCAGAGAAAACACAGTGATAGACTTGATCATACCTCTCCATCCAAAATAGATCAAAGTAATATAAGTAATATATACCTCAAACCCTGACATTCAAAACCATATTTAAGCAACAAGCACCACCACAGAAACAATATTATGTCATCATGGTAGAATATAACTAAGATTAACAATAAACCTGTGGCCTTTTCATCTGGAAGGTTAAAAACACGCTATTATCAGATTTATCTAGCCTAGTGGCAAGTGAATTAGCTCATTTATCATACAACCTATCTAATAAAAGAGAAAGATGGTAATTGACGTACAACTGCTACCCTTCCCATTGGCTAATCAGGGTGATATGCAAATTAACTGCCAGCCAAGATGGTGGTTAATTTGCATACATAGGGGCAATGATGGGAGGCCATAGGGGAAGGACGGTGATTGGAAACACAGGCGGAAGGCAAGAGCCGGGAGGCACTGACCCTGGCCCTGGATCGGAGAACCGGCTGCCTTTGCCCGCCTCCCTGCCGGTGATCAGAGAAACCAGAGGGCGGCAGGGAAGAGGCAGGCGCCTGCCTCTTCCCTGGCGGCCCCTGCCAGGGATGAGCAATCCCGCAGCAGGAAAGGGCAGCCTGCAGCCAGCCCCCCTGTGCACCTGACTGCCCATGGGATTGCGGATGGGATCCCACAGCAGGAAAGGGGGGCCTGCAGGCAGCCTCCATGTGTGGCTGCATGTGGGATCGCTGCGGCTATCACAGAGTAGGAAAGGGTGGCCTGCAGCCAGCCCCTGTGTGCGCCTGCCCCTGGGTCGCCCCTGCGATCCCCGAGCAGGAAAGAGCGGCCTCTAGCCAGCCCCTATGCGCGCTGCGGGGATCACGGAGCAGGAAAGGGCTACCTCTAGCCAGCCCCCCTGTGCGCCTACTCCTGGGTCGCCACTGCGATCCCACAGCAGGAAAAGGCGGCCTGCAGCCAGCCCCTGTCCCTGGGTCGCCACGGGGATCCCACAGCAGGAAAGGATGGCCTGCAGCCAGCCTCCGTGTGCACCTGCCCGTGGGATCCCCCAGAGATCATGGAGCAGGAAAGGGCGGCCTGCAGCCAGCCCCTGTGTGCGCCTGCCCCTGGGTCGCCCCTGCGATCCCCGAGCAGGAAAGAGCGGCCTCTAGCCAGCCCCTATGCGCGCTGCGGGGATCACGGAGCAGGAAAGGGCTACCTCTAGCCAGCCCCCCTGTGCGCCTGCCCATGGGATCGCTGTGGCAATCACGGAGCAGGAAAGGGCGGCCTGTAGCCAGCCTGTGTGCGCCTGCCCCTGGGTTGCAGCTGCGATCGCTGAGCAGGAAAGGGGGGCCTGCACCCAGCCCCCGTGTGCACCTGCCTGCCCATGGGATTGCTGATGCGATCCCACAGCAGGAAAGGGGGGCCTCTAGCCAGCCCCCCTGTGCGCCTGCCCATGGGATCGCTGTGGCAATCACGGAGCAGGAAAGGGCGGCCTGTAGCCAGCCTGTGTGCGCCTGCCCCTGGGTTGCAGCTGCGATCGCTGAGCAGGAAAGGGGGGCCTCTAGCCAGCCCCCCTGTGCACCTGCCCCTGGGTCGCCCTGGCGATCCCACAGCAGGAAAGGGGGGCCTGCAGTCAGCCCCCGTGTGCGCCTGCCACAGCGATCATAGAGCAGGAAGGGCAGCCGGCAGCCAGCCCCTGTGTGCACCTGCCTGCCCATAAAATCACCTATGCGATCCCACAGAGGGATAGGGTGGCCTCCAGCCAGCCCCCCTGTACACCTGTCCCTGGGTTGCCCTGGCGATCCCACAGCAAGAAAGGGCGCCCCACCCTGGCTACAGCTCAAGGAAGAGTACAACATGCAGTGGAGGCCAGGAGCCTGAGAGATCAACAGAGAGGGGTGCCTGCTCCAAGCCTCCAAGGTGTGGCTGGGGGGCAGGCCCCCAGCAGACACACACACACACACAGCGCTTACTCTGAGCTTCCAATGTGGCTGGGAGCAGACCACCACTGGACACACACACACACGGCAACTGCTCGGAGCCTATGTGGCGCGGCTGGGGGCAGGCCCCAGCAGACACACACACACACACGGGACTCCTGCACCGAGCCTCTGCTGCCAGACTGTGACCATCAGTAGGACATGCCTCTGCTGCCAGACTTTGGCCATCAGTAGGACGTCCACTGAGGGCTCCCGGACTGAGGGGCAGGCTTGGCTGAGGGAACCCCACCCCCCAGTGCACGAATATTGTGCACCGGGCCTCTAGTTTTTTTATAAATAAAAATTAAGTCCAGCCCAGCCAGGGTGTGGCTCCATGAGCATCGACCAATGAACCAGGAGGTCACAGTTTGATTCCTGGTCAGAGCATATGCCCAGGTTGCATGCTTGATCTTCAGTTTGGGGTGTGCAGGAGGCAGCCGATCAATGATTCTCTTTCATCATTGATGTTTCTCTCTCCCTGAAATCTTTAAAAACATAAGTCCATATAAGTCCTCACACTTAATGTTGCTAATATGTTCTGTCTTTAAACAAAATGACATAACAAATCCAATTTTACCATAGGCTAATTGATATTAACAAGAATTAAGTCCCTACATCATCTCATCAACATTAT
>NW_006293001.1:565008-568956 GCF_000327345.1 Myotis davidii | reverse complement strand
CAGAAAAATTATAGGATGCCCAGTTAAATTTGAACTCTAGAAAAATAATTTTTTTTGGTATAAGTATTCCAAATATTTCATAGGTATCCAGTAAGTCCTCACTTAATATCATCAATTGGTTCTACAACTTCAAGCAAAACTATGTATAACAAATCCAATTTTACCATAGGCTAATTGATATTAACAAGAATTAAGTCCCTACATCATCTCATCAACATTATAACTAAAGGATTTTAAACAGAATGACATTATTCAAGAATCTGCTATTTATTTGCCTTATTAAATTGATCTTACAACTCAACAGTAAGACAAATAACCCAATTAAAAATAGGCAAAAGATTAGAAGACCTTTCTCCACAGGAGGTATATGAATGGCCAATAAGCACTAGAAAAGACAATATCATTACAGAAATGAAAATCAAAACCACAGTGAGATACCACTTTATATCCACTAGGATGACTAGAATTTAAAAAAGGAAGATAATGTATTAAGTTTATGAAGAAATAATGCTAGTGAGAAGTTTTAAAATGGTGGAGCTGCTGTTGCAAACAGTTCACAGTTCCTCAAACACACCATGTGATCCACTAATTGTATTCCTAGCTATATATCCAAGAGAATTAAAAATGTTGCCATAGCCGAAACCGGTTTGGCTCAGTGGATAGAGCGTCGGCCTGTGGACTGAAGGGTCCCAGGTTCGATTCCGGTCGAGGGCATGTACCTGGGTTGCGGGCACACCCCCAGTGGGAGATGTGCAGGAGGCAGCTGATCGATGTACCTCTCTCATCGATGTTTCTAACTCTCTATCTCTCTCCCTTCCTCTCTGTGAAAAATCAATAAAATATATTAAAAAAAAAATGTTGCCATAAAAGGTTGTACATGAACGTTCGTAGTAGCTTCATTGGTAATAGCCAAAAAGTGAAAAGAACTCAAATGTCCCAATTATTGGATGACTAAATAAAATGTGGTATATTCATTTAATGGAATATTAATCAGCCATGGATGAACCTTAGAAACATTATTATGCTAAATGAAAGATGCCAAAGACCACATATTGTGTGATTCTGTTTATATCTACAAAGAAAAATAGTGGTTGCCAAGGTAAGGGAGAGTGGCTGCTAATGACTGCAGGTTTCTTTATGGAGTGATGAAAATATTCTGAAATTAGATAGTGGTGATGGTTGCACAAGTCTGTAAATTATATCTTAAACGAAAGCAAAAGGCAGTAACAGTATCTGCAGAAAGCATCTACAATCTCTAGGACTTAGGGAACAAAGAGAAGTTGAGGTTATCAAGGCCTCTAAGAAGGGGGAGCTACCTAACTGACACTGGTTTCTCTAAAAGGGGAAGGATAAGACAAATTTGGGCAGTGCCAACAATGAAGCAAGCGAAGAAATCTGGAGAGTAACTGACTACTCCTGCCAGGTGACGTGTCGTGACCAGGCACAGTGCTGAGAGGGGCCTTCACTCTGTCTGTCTTCCTTTAGAGCCGTGGTTCTCAGCCTTGGCTGCACATTAGAATCACCAGGGAATCTTTTTAAAATCCTGATTTCTGGGCCCCATCCTCTGGAAATTCTGTTTCTTTGTTATGGGGTGGGGCCACAACATTAGTAACAAAGAAACAGAATTTCTGGAGGATGAGGCCCAGAAATCAGGATTTTAAAAAGATTCCCAGGTAATTCTAATGTGCAGCCAAGGTGGAGAACTACTGCTTTAGAGAGTCCTGTCCAGGATCTAACAAGGAGCCAGCTGGCAAAACAGGAATGGGTTTGGAGCTGAGAGACAATAGGTTAATAGGGCTAATCAGCATTTAACAAGTTAAATGAAAGAGGAATAAATAACTTTCATGTGTGTAAACACAAAGGTATAACAGAAGACTTCATTTACAATAACAAAAGCAAAACTCTACACATAAATATGCAGAATTTACCAGACACAACAAAACTATAAAACATCCATGGAAAGCATAACATGGTGATAGACAAGAAGACTATTTGGTTTCTCTCTGGAGATTCAGAAGGTGATTATGAGGTTCTGTTGGAAAGAACACACAACAAAGAGGACGGTCACTGGCAGTCCCAGATGTGAGGACATGTTATAAAACCACTATAAATAACACACTGTGCAACTGGCACATGAATAGACAGACTGATGGAAAATAATTTTTAAGAATCCAGAAATTGATCCAAGTGCATTTGGAAACTCAGTGAATGATAAAAATGGCATTTTAAATCAGCGGGAAAAATAATTTAAAACAAGTGGTATTTTTACCACTGAATAGTCATATGGAAAAGGATAAAATTAGCTTTACCTCCCTATATTGTACATCTAAAATTAATTCCAAATGGATCTGATATATCAACATAAAAATGAAACTGTACAATGCCCAGATGAATATGCAGGTAAATTCCTTGATAACCTGAACTCAAAATTTAAAAGAAATAAGTGTTAATATTCCATAGATATTAAAAAAATCACTTAAAGAAGAATTAATACTAATCGTTCTCAAACTTTCATAAAACAGAAGAGGGAAGGAACTTATCCAAATTTATTTTGTATCACCAGCATGATCCAGACAAAGACACTACAAGAAAATATGCCAATATTTCTGACCATAGATGGAAAAATTCTCAAAATATTAGCAAACCAAATTCAATGCATTAAAAAGATCATACACCACGATCAAGTGAAATTTGTTCCAGGGATGCCAGGATATTTCAACACTCATAAATCAGTGTGATATACCACATTAACAAAATTAAGGATAAATATTGTGTAGTTATCTCAATAGATGTAGAAAAAGCACTTGCCAAAATATAACATCCATTTATGATTGAAACTCTCAACAAAGTTGGTAGGAGAGGGAACATACCTCAACATAATAAAGACCATGTAGGCCCAGCGTGGTTGAGTGTTGACCTATGAACCAGTGGGTCATGATTCTATTTCTGGTCAGGGCACATGCCCAGGTTGAAGGCTTGATCCTCAGTCATGAAGGAGGCAGCCAGTCAATGATTCTCTCTCATCATTGATGTTTCCATCTCTCCTCCATCTCTAAAATCAATAAAAATTATATATATATAATGTAGGATAAGCCCACAACCAATATCATAATCAATGGTGAAAAGCTTTTCCTTCAGTTCAGGTACGAGTGAATAAAAAGATCACTCCTGCCACTTTTATTTAACACTAGTGTCCTGGTGCACGGATTCGTGCACAGTGAAAGGAAATTAGAAGAGATATTTTAATATTGCTATTCGCCCTTTCTCAGTAATAGAAGTGTCAACCAAATTCACGATCAACAATGACAGATCGAAGCACATGTGTGTGATTGGCATCAGCGAGAGCTTTATGTGTGTTGCATATGTGCGAGTCAACTTAACCTTTTATATATATAGAATAAACTTGCTTAATTAGACCTGCTTTCTGATTTAGCTAAAGTTTTTCCAGCCCAGTGAAGCACCCCAACTTCTCTTTCAGGTAATTTGTTAGCAACATAGCAGTAAATATCAACACCAAGCAGATTATTCTTGTAGATCATGCAGGGAGATCAAAGGGTAAAATATTTAACTGCAACAGTTTTTGACTATATGCTGTGCTGTGAGAAAAACCTGAAGTCATTTTTAAGGTCCACCATTTCTTTCTTCTTTTCAGTCGGGTCAAGTTTCTAAGCTTTCTACATCTCTGTTTTCTGGTTAATGAAAAGAAAATAGGATTCCACTGAGTCTCCTATCTACCTACTCCACGACTTCTGTGAGGATCAAATGAGATGAGGCACTGGAAAACGCTTCACAGACATTTCAGCCTACTATAGGTACCACTGTTATTTTTATTGTTTGTGTACAATAAACATTTTAAAAGCCATAGTAAGCTTATTTGGATTTTTTTTAAAAAAATACGTTTTTATTGATTTCAGAAAGAGGAAGGGATAGAAACATTAGTGATGAGAG
>NW_006293001.1:564156-564955 GCF_000327345.1 Myotis davidii | reverse complement strand
GAGATGTGCAGGAGGCAGCTGATTGATGTTTCTCTCTCATCGATGTTTCTAACTTTCTGTATCTCTCACTTCCTCTCTGTAAAAAATCAATAAAATATATATTTTTTAAAAAAGTGTAAAATATTTGCACCTGGCTAAAAGCAAGTCATGTTTCTGGGCTGAAGAAACTGCAAGGGGGCTACTCAGTAGGGAGAGGAAGCCGGGCATTGCTATGTGACATCATTACTCGGTGCCCACAGCCACCATTTTTGGGCTGGGCTGCGGGTTGCATTTTGTGCCATAGGGTCTCGGCAGCATTTGCTGCAATTTGGTGGGCTGTCACTCCAGGGTGCTGGTGGGGCCTGTGTCTCAGTTGCAGGAAGCCAAATGTTGCTTTGTTGGCACCAGGTCCATGGTGCCGTTCCTTTGTAAATGGCCAGCCTGTGTTACAGCAGCTCCTGCGTTCAGTGTCTGCCCCCTGGTGGTCAGTGCACGTCATAGCTACCAGTCAGACACAGCATATTAGCCTTTATATATCTAAACTAATAAAAGAGAAAAATGGTAATTGGCGTACGACCGATACCCTTTTCATTGGCTAATCAGTGAGATATGCAGATTAACTGCCAACTAAGATGGCAGTTAACCGCCAAAAAAGATGGCGGCTAATTTGCATATTGCAGGCATGATGGTACAGCACTATCCGAGAGCGGGTTGCGGGTGTGAGTGCCAGCAGTCGCCCGAGACCCGATCCCGCCGGCAGACCCGGACATGGGCCTGCGGGACGACTGTGGCATCCGCCTGCACTCATGCCCCCGATCTC
>NW_006293001.1:554307-562310 GCF_000327345.1 Myotis davidii | reverse complement strand
CCCGGGGCCACTAGTATATAGATAATATTGGAAGTCTTATTTAGAGCACATAGGCAAGAAAAAAAATAAAAGACATCCAAATTGGAAAGGAAAAAGTAAAAGTACCTCTGTTTGTAGATGTCATGACATTATACGCAAACCTCTAAACACGAATTTCGTGCACCGGGCCACTAGTGTATAGATAATATTGGAAGTCTTATTTAGAGCACATAGGCAAGAAAAAAAATAAAAGACATCCAAATTGGAAAGGAAAAAGTAAAAGTACCTCTGTTTGTAGATGTCATGACATTATACGCAGAAACCTCTAAAAACTCCACCAAAAAACTATTAACAACTAATCAACAATTTCAGTAAAGTGGCCAGAATACAAAATAACTACACAAAATTTAGTTGTATTTCTGTATACTAGTTACAGGCTACCAAAAAATTTAAAGCAATCCCATTTACAATCATATTTAAGTGAATAAATTACCTAAAAATTCATTTAACCAGGGAGGTGAAAAACCTGTATACTAAAATTATAAGACATTCATGAAAGAAATGGAAGAAAACACAAAATAAATGGAAAGATTTTCTGTGTTCATGGATAAGAATTAATATTAAAAGGCCCATACTGCCCAAAGCAATATATAAATTTAGTGTAATGCCTATCAAAATTCCAATGGTATTTTTCAATGAAATCAAACAATCCTACAATTTGAGAACTATGAAAGACCCCAAATACCTGAAGTAATCTTGAGAAAGAAGAACACAGCTGGAGGTATTACAATTCCTGATCTCAAACTCTATTGCAGAGCTATAGTAATCAAAACAGTATGATATTGGCATAAAGACAGAACTGAATGGAAAGCCAAGAAATAAAACCATACATGTAAAATCAATTAATTTATAACAGAGGAACCAGGAACATACAATAGGAAAAGGATAGTCTCTTCAATAAATGGTGTTGGGAAAACTAAACAGCCACATGTCATAAACTGAAACTGGACCACTACTGTACCCATACACAAAAATCAACTCAAATGGCCAGTGGATCTGAAATACTTTTTGCATCATACATACCTTTACTGTCAAGTACTTAGTGGGATGAGTTTTAGAATCTCTCAGTATCTGTTCTTATGTATCTTCAGTACCACTATACTCTGCCTGGCTCTTTTCTTCCTTTCCGCTACATCTGAATTTGACAGTTGTAGTGTTCAGAATGAATCAAGTAAAATACTGACACTGTTCAGGGTGTGATTTGTGCAATCTTAATGCATCTTAAATGGTAGAAATTAGGGTTCTGTGGCAGAAATATTTGGCAGTAGTGATATATCCCAACAAAGACCTTGGCAATGGAGTTTTTTATATGCAGCTCATTTTAGTGATCCTAACTTCCTTTTTCTACATTGCAAATAATTTGTGTATGTGATTTGTTTTGTTTTAGATGGCTATTCATATGAAAAGGAAGCAATGGAAAACTGGATCAGCAAAAAGAAACGTACAAGTCCCATGACAAATCTTGTTCTTTCTTCGGCAGTACTTACACCAAATAGGACTCTGAAAATGGCCATCAATCGATGGCTAGAGACACACCAAAAATAAAATTATTTATATTATATTGTATTATTTACATTTTATCAGTGATCTCATTTGAATGATTTAAAGGTAAATACTAATTGGACATTATTAAAAGCAAGATGGGAGAAAGATAAAACGTCTTAAATTTAGTTACCTACAAAAATTTAGTATCTTAATTCTTTAAAATATATGGGCTAAATAACACATCTAACCTCTTTTTTATTCTATCCTATCTAATAAAGAAATATGTAAATTGACCATCACACCATCACAAAGTTGGTGGTGCCCATAGCCACAAGATGGCAGTGCTCAATCCCTCAGCTTCACCGGAGTCCCCCAGTCCTTTCAACCCCACTGGTGGGGGTGGGGAGGTGGCAGGCGCACGGTACAGCCAGACCCACCCTCAGCCGCCCAGAGCCAGCCTGAGGCGCAGGCAAGCCTTGTATGGCAGCTGCCCAGCCGCCCAGGGCCGGCCAAGGCTTGCACTGCCGGCAGTGGCAGCAGCAGAGGTGTGATAGGGGCGTCGCCTTCACCTGATTGCCGGGTTGCCTCCCGCCCCTGAGGGCAGGATGGTCTTAGGCGACCCCTGTGAAAGGGTCGTTCAACTGCCAAAGGGGTCACGACCCACAGGTTGAGAACCGCTGCTCTAAAGAATAAAGTTTCACTTTGACTTTATGTTTTTACACAGTAGACTGATATTTAATACAATGCCCTGGTAGGTGTTCACTAGAAGAAAACTTTAAGTTCAGGATGTTGGGGTTGTATTGCCTTTACACACCTAATGGCAAAGCTTGTTAGAACTAAACTATAAGGGCAAACAGGACCCCAGAATCTATGTTTATCCCCAAAATCCTTGTAATTGTTCAAAACTTGGGAATAAAGGGACAAGCAATGTAATTACCATATATATTTTAGTCTTTTCCTGCATCTTAAAAACTTGTAGTTAATAAGCTGTGTGTTCACAAAAAGATGGAAAGCTGCCCGACCAGTATGGCTCAGTGGTTGAGCATCTGCCCATGAACCTGGAGGTCACAGTTTGATTCTGTGATTAGGGCACATGCCTGGGTTGTGGGCTCCGTCCCCAGTAGGGGGCAGCTGGTCAGTGATTCTCATCATGTTTCTATCTCTTGATCCTTTCCCTTCCTTTCTCTGAAATCAGTAAAAACATTTTTTTTAAAAAGGTAGAAAGCCTAGCTACCACAGAAATCTCCAAATGCCTTTTCTCTATAATTGCTGCTTTGTATAATTTCTGTCATCCTAATAATGTATTGCTGATTTTTTGTGTGTGTCATAGCAAGTGTTTGTGGGGCTTTTTTTCATATTACACATGCTTCTCATTCTTAAGAGGATAAAAAAGGATGGGAACATGTTCTAAAAGAGAAACAGTGCTAACATGATTTTAATGATTTTTTTTCATTGAGAGAGCCTACCATTGGACCAGATATCTTTTGTTTTGATATTATTTTCCAAAGGAGGAAATCTGGTTTTTATATAAAAATTACTAAAAATCATCAAAGTTATTTACAGAAAAACAATAAAAGTTTGCTTATTTTTTAAATATTTGAGATGACTGTCTTTTCTACATTTCACCGGTAGTTTCTTGTTAAACAAACTGGCTAAAAAAACCCAGGATGCCAATCATTTCCCAAATGAAGTACTTACACATAAACCAAAGCCAAACAACTCCCCCTCCCCACAAACATACAAACAACTAAACAAACCAAATCCACACCGCCCACAGGAACGGACACCACATGAACCCTCTGCTGCCCTCTCCAGGCAGGCCCCGCCCTTCGCTCAGGACCACACGGAGCAGCACTCACCTGCCCGCTGCCCAGGCCTCAGGACTGACCTGTAGCTTCCCAAGGAGACTTTGCCTCTTGTGGTGTGACTGAACCCAATGTCTTAGTTTTCCTAAGAATATATCAAAGTCATAATGTCATATGTAATAAATTCTAATAGTCACACTAGCAGCTTCACACAAGTCATCAACAAGAATTATCTATTAATCCACACTTTTTCCTCCCACCCAGTTTTTAACCTTTAGTTTAAATATATACCTTGAAAGAAGGACTTAAAATACTATATTTAGCCTTTTTCTAATAGCTGTAACCAGACAATAACGTGCAGTACTATTGGGGAATACTTAGGCTTATGTCAGGATTTTGTTACAGAACCACACAGTTTAATGTTGACTCTCATATTAGTTTGAAACTGAAATATGTGTGTATAGACAAATATACACTTATAACTGAAAAAGAATACAAATGTGCTGAAGAACAAACTTTCATATTAATAGTGTTCATTTTGCCAAGATGTGTGAGAGTAACAGTACTAAAGATATCCTGTTGGCAGTAAAAACACACCAAGAACAGGTAAGAAAATTCCAGAGTGCTCTTCTTCATGCCTTCTTCCCTGTTTCAGGCAAAAAGACTAATTTTGACCCTTGAATATTTGTGGATTTCCAGAAGCTATCACACCTTTATTTTAAAATTATGACCAAATGAAATTAAATATGCATTCAGTAATATTGCTATGAAAATAGGCTTTTCACTATTTCTCTAGGGCAGTGGTCGGCAAACTCATTAGTCAACAGAGCCAAATATCAACAGTACAACGATTGAAATTTGAGAGCCAAATTTTTTAAACTTAAACTATATAGGTAGGTACATTGTTATTAACTTAATTAGGGTACTCCTAAGCTGGCCTTTGCTAAAAATGTCCTCAATCTGGTTGTGGTACGTTCGCTGAGGTTAACTTAATAAACTTTAAAGTTTTAAGTTTTAAACTATAGGTACGTTGAATAAAACTTGACATCATACTTAATAACGATATTTATTGATAAAATTAAATTCCTTACAATTTACCTTACAATATCCATAAAATTAAATCATGGCAATGACTGACAAACACTAATGTGAACAATGGCCTTGCATCTCCTTGGAAAGTTTGGGTAAGTCAGGTTTGTATGTTGTTTTTAATTTTAGGCACGATTCCAGGTTCTCATCAATAAGATGACTTCTCAATTTACTCTTGATGAAGTTCATGCTTGAAAATGATTGTTCGCATAAATATGTAAATCCGAATAAGGAAAGAACAGCAAACGATAGTTTTGTTTTTTTTCAGTTGATTATATGAGTCAGGAATACTATTCCAGGTGTTAAAAATCAACATCTTCCTTCTCCAGGTCTTTCAAAGCAGACCACTTGTGCTGTGAACTAAGTTCACATTTGTTTTTCTCCAATATTTCTATATCAGCACAAAGACATTCAAATTTCGAGCTCCACAGTTGTTTTTTTTAAATCCAGCAATTGCATTTCAAAGTTCCCAATGTCAATATTAAAGGGAGAAAAGCTTATTTCTGTTACAGTCGCATTGAGAGGTTTTTTAACAAAGGCTAACCTTGAGCAAAAGGAGATCATTTGTTTTCGAATTAAATAATTTCTTCTAACATCGAAAAAATTGTGTTTCCTTTCCCCTGTAGTTTACAATTAAGCTGATTTAGATGAGACGTAACGTCTACCATGAAATAAAATTTTTGGATCCACTGATCGTTCCTTAGTTCTGGATAGTGAACACCCTTCTCAAGGAGAAATGCTTTAATTTCTGCTAATAAGGAAGCAAAACGTTTCAAAATGTTTCCTCTTGATAACCAACGTACCTTGTTATGCAGGAACAGATCTGCGTACTCTCTCCATTTCAACTCGTGCATGAATCTTGTACGCCTCCCCCGCGCTGCATATCCCGCGGCCCACCTGTGCCGTGTCTCCCGTCGCCGACTGACCGACACCCCCCACTTCTTCTAATGCCACTTCTTCAAAATAGACTCGCCCAGACCAAAAACTGATTTCTGCGCATGGGCCACAAAGTTTCAATCGCACTGTACATGCGCGTCCGTACACCCATACGTGGTATTTTGTGGAAGAGCCACACTCAAGGGGCCGAAGAGCTGCACGTGGCTCGCCAGCCACGGTTTGCCGACCACTGCTCTAGGGTAACAAGATCACCCTGGATTAAAGCAAGGCAGATAGTTGTCACCAGGACATTTCTACTTACCCATGGTTGCTTTAAAGTAATGCAAAACAAATTCTATTAATAGTCTTTATTCCATGTGGAAAAGTACAGTAGTTGTGCAGAAACAAAACTACATAACAAAAGAGTAAGACGCACAAATATTAAAGAAAACAATAAATAAGCCATAGAAGTTATAGCAGAACTCATGAAAAGCCTATAAAACAACAACAAAGCTGTACAAAATACAACAGGAACAAATGTTGCAGAATAACACCAGAAGATTCCTATTCGTACAAAACCATAAGGATGCTCACAGGAACTTCATTACGACGATTCATTTTTAAAACATTCTGTAAATATAGAACTTCCTTCTCCCCAATGCTAGAAAATAAATTTCACATCCCAATGTATAAAACAAACACACTCCCGCCTCTCTCAAACTAGCATTTTAACATCCTTCAATAGCACACCATTTTCATATAAAAATACCTTTAATCCAAGGTTCATTCCTGTACCTTATCTTTACAAACGAATAATACATCAGTTTGAACTTAAGTAGCACCTCAAAGGTGTTCATATAAATGAAATAAAGTGCCGTTACTGGTACACTGTTAACATGCCATAATAATATAGTGTTCAGTGCAATAACCAGCATGGATGATGTTTACAAAGAACATGCAAATATATGACATTTTTTTTAAAAGATTAGCTACTTGAAATAGTATATACATGTCTGGATACACTTGGCTATTTATGCAACGTGTGACTATAAAATAATGATTGTATAATAAAACAAAAGCAACCAATGAACCAGACTTTAAGGATCCAAATTAAATATTGTCCTTAAAGGACCTCGGAAGGCTTGTTGCAGGAGTGCTATCCCTGTTGAAGGCTAATTTATGTCACCGAGAATGCTATATTCTTAGTATTCTAGCCCCAATCCAACTTGACCACCAATCAGGATTCCAGATAGCTTACACTGTTTCCAAATATTAAAACACCTTGAAATGGGAAGATAGCTCAAAAAAGGTGCTATAAAAATATGTTTAATGAAGACCATAACAGAAATAAGTGCTTAATCCTCTTCAGGGAACAGCTACGAAGGGAACAATACTTGGCTGTTCCTGTATTTTGCTTAAGAAAATCAGGTATATAACATTTATAGTCACACACATTCAGCTAGAAATCACTGGGGTCTTAATTTTATATATAGATATATAAACTGGGATTTGACTCAATGGAACTGTAACTAGAAAATTCCATCTTTTCCAGAATACATTATCTGGCAATTTAGTCATGAGTTAAAACTATCACTAGACATTTATATTCTCGAAGAAACGGTATGATTTTTCCCATAGAGCAGAGGACTAGACATTTATATTCTCTAAGAAATATTATGATCTTATCACACAGCGAAGGCTAGGAGAAAAGTGATAAAAACCAAACAATTTCTTAAGAGAAAAGCACTAGTTATTTGGCTGCCTTA
Source organism: Myotis davidii (assembly GCF_000327345.1). Lineage (NCBI taxonomy): Eukaryota > Metazoa > Chordata > Mammalia > Chiroptera > Vespertilionidae > Myotis > Myotis davidii. The sequence goes on along the minus strand of NW_006293001.1, from coordinate 555,250 downwards.
AGTGTTTAATTTTAATAGGCATAACTAATTGCAGTTTTCAATTCTGGTTAGCATTCTTATTGAAGGTGACTTCTGGTATTTATCAAAGAAATTTCATCCCACATTTTAAATAAATCTGATCCACCCCCAAGGGAAAAAAAGAAAAAAAAATATGGCTGAAAAATAATTTTTCTCAAAAAAAAACCACACACACAAAAAACCACTTTAATGACCACCAAGAGCCAACACACAGTTTTCCCAATTCCCAGCAGGTCTCTCTTCCAGCTCACACATTGGACTCTATGAATGAGCGCTTTGGCTTGGCCGCGGGAAGGTGACTCCTGTGGGCTTCGTTGCCGAGGTGAGGCTGCTGTTTGGCGATGCTTTCCTGGTACAGATGAGCAACAGTCTTGCTGACCCTGGTATCTTGACAGTGGGCTGGCACCGGGCACTTCCTTTCTTCCAGCTCCTTCACGGGGGCCCCGTTGTGGATGCTGCCCCCCAGGGTGGCCACGGCACAGGCTTTGGCTTGGCTGTGATACCCCGCTGCCTGCTTGAGGGACGGCTTCTCCGGGTTCGAGGCCTGCGGGCCGGCTGCAGGCGTGTGCGGCAGCAGCGCCTCGGACACGGCCGTGTGCCAGGTGCGGCCCGGAGGGTTGCTCTGCTGCTGGAACCGGGCCGTCTTATCCATGATGCCCATGAACGGAGTGTTGCGCGGTCTGTGCTCGGCGGTGCCGCTCGGGACCTGGTGAGCGGCCTTGTCTTTGACCCGAGCCTCTGACCCCGGGCCCTTGAAGCCGTCGGAAAAACTGCTGCTGGACGTCAAGCTGCTGGTAGAACTGGACATCTTGATGCTGCTGGAGGGAGACCCGGAGGAGCCCGAGCTGGCGAGGGAAGCGGGGTGCCGCACGTCGCTGCCGCCCACTGGCCCGCCCTGGCTCAGCGGGGCCACGTCCACGGCCAC
>NW_006293001.1:542890-554050 GCF_000327345.1 Myotis davidii | reverse complement strand
TTCCAGATGGAGGGGGACGGGGCAGAGGGGTGGGGCCGGGGAGTCAGGGAAACGGAGCCTTCCTGAGGAGAAGTGTCCTCTGCAGCCTCCTCAAGGTGAAGGTGGTCGCCGGGCGCCGGGGCTGGGGTCTCCTCTTCGTTATCCGAGTCCGTGGGAGGGGCGGGCGGTGGGCACTGCTGCTTTTGCTGCTGGCTCCTCTGGAGCTGCTTGCACTCCTCCTCCACGCGGGCCAGGAGCCTCCTGATCTCCTGGTTGGTGGGGCAGAGCTTCACAGCCTCCCGCAGGTCTGCCAGAGCGGCCGTGAACTGCCTTCATGTGAGACAGAAGGGACCATCACACACCGTGCAAACACATGCTCTGAATGCAGCTGCTCCTAACCCAGCTCGGCTATGAGAGGTGTGAACCCTCACTGGTAGACAGGACCCATGTAACTAGCTTAGAGTCACTCAGCTCAGCGGGGTGCTAATTGCAAGCCAGATCCGTGTGGCTCGGGCCCGGCTGCCTCTATAAAGACCACTGGGCCGGGAATGAGAACAGGCCTAAGTCAGTGGCCGTCAGAATCCTCTTAAAGTGATCTTCTCCCCACACACACACACACATACTTTATGTCTCTAGTGGGCAGTTTTACTTGTGATAATACAACGCACCTAGGACCTTCATGTTTCAGTGAGTGTCAGCTGGGGTGGAGGGAAGGAATAGTCCTTCAGGCGTCAGGTGCCATTGCTAATACCTACTCCGGTGCCTCTTGGAAGCTACCTCTTCAGTATGAAAAGGGATGAGTGGCCCCACAGGACGGCTTATGAGCCAGAAGCCCCCCAAGTCAACAGCAGCTCTGACAGCAGAAGCACAAGAAGGCTTCTGTAGTCACACATCTAACCCCAGACAGTACCTGCTGTTTCTCTTTGCTCTCGCCCTGGCATAAAAGGCTTCATAGGACTTGGGTTTCAGTTCGAGCGCCTTGGAAGCAAATTCTTCTGCCATGCCGAAGTCCTGGTGTCGATATTTAAATAGACGAGTCAAAAGAAGCATTGAAACATGATTACAGGCAACTGTTTAACAGTTTCGTTCTAAAGGTTAACAGAGAATTGGGACTTAACTGGAGAGAGATGAAGGGCAAGGCACGTTTGTTTTTCTACTTTTTAAAGTTAGGAGATAGTTAAAGCGTAATAATATTCTTAAGAGGAGGATCCTGTAGAGAAGCGAAAATAGATGATTCGGGAGAGAGAACTGGTAGAAGCAGTGCACCAGAAGGCGGGAGCAGATGGACCCAGCACACGGGAGGGTCAGCCCAGAGGGGCCTGGGCGCATCATCCACGCTAACAGGACGGAAGGCAGAACAGCGGGCCCAGAAGCAGACAGGTCAAAAGATTTGGTGGTGGGAGGGTGAAGTTAAAAAGGAAGTAGAAGAGAGAAGTGCTCAAACAAATCTACTAGCTGTGAGTTACAAATTAACTGAGGTAGCTACTATCTCTTAGGATTTAAGCAGTTACTGGCATAACTTCTTAGCCAGCATAGTAAGCTCCAGGCAGGTTGCAATCCAGATGAGTTGAACTTTACCATTTGAATCTGGGGATGGGCCACTCTGGCTATGCTGGCCCCGTTTGGCTGGAGGGATGGTGAGGGGGAGCAGTTTGCATTGAAGCAGAGGAAACTTCACCCAGGTGCACTGTCCGCACCGTGAGAGGTGGGCAGTGAGACCGATCAAAGGACGGTCATCCAAGAGGAACAGCGGGCCATATGCCAGGTTCGCAGCAACGTGCACGCAGCTCTGATAGGGGTTCCATGACCGGGTCTATGGAAGGGCTGGCCTTCCCCATTACAACAACAGGCTATTGTGAAAGGATTGGAATGAGGGGCACAGCTTACATTTGTTTTTCTTCGGCAGCGGGACAAATTGAGATAGAGAGAGACTCTTAGTTCATTGAATGGCCTCATGTCCTCTCCGAATCCTTCTCGGGGGAACTTCCGTAAGGCGTACTGGTACCGCTGGGCTGCCTCCTTCATCTTCCCTTTCTAGGATCAAAGCAGCACAGACAGTCATCCTGTACCCGAGGCTCCAGGATGGGTAAGCTCCCACACCCTACAGCGGTGATTCGCCCCCCACTGCCGACACCACGCCGGCTCGCTGGAAGGGTCCTGAAGAGAAAGCCCCGCAACCCGAGTCGGACGCTAACCAGCGTGAACACACGTGGCTTCGCCGCCCGCTGGGCTCTGCACCTCACAAGGAGAGACAGAAGCCGGTTTCACAGGAAGGCGTCTGTAAACTGCCAAACTGATAACTAACAATCTTAACGCAGCACATTATCTTCTGCTATATATTTTTGAAAACCTTTTTGTGAATGTCTCTCTTTTTATATCTCATAGAGATATTTTAATGCTAAGCGTAACAGAAATCAAGTGAAAACACAATGCGGTTCCTAAGGCAAGTAGAGTCTTGCTGTAGAATAATAATCTTTTCTTTTGAGAGGAACGAAAGCATGGGTTTTAAAAATCAGAACAGCACCAGGCGTCATTTTCAAGGCTCAAGAAATCCATCTCCTCTGCTCAGCCGGTTCCGCGCAGCAGGTGTGCGGCCTGCTGAAAACGGTTGGTATTTCTGACATAATTGCCGACCAAAATTCACATTAAAACCACTTCAGAGCCGCAACAGTACACACTCTGAACTCAATTTCAAACTGATTCCAGGACAGGAACCCTGCTGGGTCATGCGACATGCCTATTTATTTGTTATTATTCTGAAAGGGGAAAAACTACAAAGGTTGCAAGTGCTGTCGTCTCCTGGTAAAAAGGATTAAAATGGTCATAATCTAGGCTTTTGTTTTTAGAATCTTTTAATTCTATCTAATCACAGACGAGGAAAGAAGAGTGATCTATGTAAGTGGCCTAAGCATCTAACTAACCCAGGGGTTGGCAAAACACAGCTTGCGGGTCAAAGGTGGCTCGCCGCCGATTTTCACCAACGCAGCTTGACTGGGATGCAGCCACGCTCTTGGCTTCCGTATCACCTGTGGCTGCCTCGGCCACACAGCACCGAAGCTGGGTGTGACACAGACCGAACAGCAAAGCCTCCCATCGTTACTATCTGGCCATTCCCAAAGTTTGCTTTTGATCTAATCTGGTGTCTTACTTTAGAAAACTCACTGTAACGTCAAATTTCCATTTCTAAGGGGAAATGGGAAACACGTGGTTCAGTGTTATATATTACTTAACATCTTAAGTGAAAACATCTCTAGAAACAGTTTCACACTCTAGAACAGTGGTTCTCAACCTTCTGGCCCTTTAAATACATTTCCTCATGTTGTGACCCAACCATAAAATTATTTTCGTTGCTACTTCATAACTGTAATTTTGCCACTGTTATGAATTGTAATGTAAATATCTGATATGCAGGATGGTCTTAGGCGACCCCTGTGAAAGGGTCATTCGACCGCCAAAGGGGTCGCGACCCACAGGTTGAGAACACTAGAAGCTTAAAGACACTAAAATAAGAGAAGCAAGGCTTGCTCTTTTCCGAAAATGTCTCTTGGGTGCTCCTCTCCGGCATCTCCCGGCTCCATGCCCTGAGGAGTCTTCTGTAGGACGTGCTAGTTAAATCAGGAGCCACGCTGCCTTCACACCAAGGCTTTGGGCCGCGGTTACAGCCACAGGGACTCATTCAGAGATGATGGCTCTCACACAGAAGTGCTTTCTACCTTGAAGCCTCTGCCATCAGGATATGACAGCCTGGGCAGGAGGCCAGTGGCCTCTCTCGGAACATCTATTGGAGCCACACTATGTGGACCCGGTGCAGCTGCACAGCCACGTCGGTTATGCACCAAACTAAGAGGCTGCTCGCGGGCCATGGCAACACCGCAGAAAAGGGCAACACCACTTACTTTGTACAACACGTTTCCTTCCTCCATCAATTTCTGTAAAAGTATAATCAAAATATCAGGTTTGGAGGTAGCCATCGCCCACGCAGCATTTCCTGCAAAATAAACATGCAGTGAGAGGCGCCTCCGCGGCCTTGGAGGAAAGGAGTGCAGATCTTCCAGGGCCCAGCCCAGCTGCGCCCACACATGGCGGGAACCCACAGCAGGGACCCCGTGGCAAGGACCACTGCTGGTGTCCCGCAGCCTCCAGACGACAGCACACCCCGGGACAGGGACAGGATCCCTGCTGACCTGCTGCTGAACTAAGTAAGCCCTTGGGAGGGGAACTGTACTGAGCACAAACTGTTGTTATTCTGGCGAGAAAGCACTGGGAAACTAGTGCAGCAGAGCAGTCACAACCCATCCCTCCCTTCCGATGGGCATCGGAGTAAAAATAAACAAGGCGTCATAGTAATCGCCTTCATTTCCAGCCGTGCCCATGACCACTGGCGGTGAAGGTGTATGTTCTAGCGTCTGCGTGCGCTCCTCCGCAGCCTCCACTCTAGATGCCTCAGCGGTATCCCTCTGCCCTGTTCCTACCACTCATGCTCTTGGCCCTGTCTCGACTGGGAATCGAACCTGGGACGCTTCGGTACTCAGGCTGATGCTCTAACCCCTGACCCACGCTGGGCAGGGCCAAACACCTGACAGCTAACCCTGGGAGCAGGCCAGCCTTCCTCTCACTGCTGAACGGAGGCATTTACTGACCTAATTTGGCTCCTTTTCTCAGCAGCGTGACCACTACCGATGTGTTTCGACAACCAATGGCTCTGTCCAAGGGACGCATCCCGCTGTGGTCCACGTGCTCGATCACAGCGCCCTTGTCCACCAGGTACAGCACCTGCAGGGGGACAGGGGCATGAGGGGCGGCTCCTGGCAGGGGCGCTGTCCCTGGGCCACCTGCGGCACCTGGCTTAGGAGCTTCTCCTGATTGTCGGTGCCTCTGGCCCTTAGGGATCCTAGGATGGAAATAAAGTTGACAGAGAACAGAGAAGAGCAGTGGCAGCCATACCTAGAACCCGCTCTGTTAAAGTGAATTTGAAATCAGCAGTGAGGCTCCCCGGGAGGGACATGTGTGTACACACACTCACATACCATCGGCCGGTACATGCACACATCACCATCTGTCTGTCTCACCCCCTCCCGGGCCACAGAGATGAGGCAAGGCCCCAATCACTTAGGAGGCCCCGTGCAGCAGCTCCAGCATGCTGGGGGCTCCAGCCACGGGCACCTCAGAGACACTCAGACCCACACAGCGGGGAACAGGCTGGCTGGATGAGCAGCTTGGGATCAGAGGGACCCGATTATAACTCACTTCAAGGCTTAGGAGTGAGACCTGAATATTGGGACTATAAAGATGGCAAGTTGGAGACCCTGGTACAACAACCAGTTTGATGTGATAAAATAGTTGTCACTTGGGCTAAATAGAGAACAACAGGAGAAACCACTTTGGCCACTCAAATGGCTCCACTTACTCAGTAAGAAGACGGTAGCCAGTTTCATGTGGATCTGATAGATACACCCTACCAGTCCGCCTGCTGTTCTAAATGACAACAGAGGGATATACATCCAGAATATATAAAGAACACCTATAAGTCAACAACAAATCCCAAATAACCCAACTTAAAAATGGGCAAAGGGTCTGAACAGATGTTTTATCAAAGATGATATACAAATGGCCAATATGCATATGAAAAGATGTTCAACATCACTAATCATTATGGAAATGCAAATATTCAAAACCACAATGAGCCTCACATTGTTAGCATGGCTACCATAAAAACAACGACTAAAACAGAGAACAGTAAGTGTGGGTGAGGATGTGGAGAAATAGGAACCCTGTGCTTTGTGGGTGGGAATGGAAAATGGTGCAGCCACTCTGGACACAGTAGGGAGGTTCTTCAAAAAATTAAAAATAGAATCACCATTAGATCCAGCAATCCCACGTCTGGATCTATACCCAAAAGAATATGTGTAGATCTCAAAGAATTTGTAGGATCTCAAAGACATACTTGCATGTCCCTGTTCATAACAGCACTATTCACAACTGCCAAGAGGTGGAGAAAACCTAAGCGCCCATAGGTAGATGAATGGGTAAGGAAAATGTACATATACACAATGGACTGTTTATTCAGCCTAAAAAAGGAAGAAAATCCTGTCACGTGCTACCACATGGATAAACCTCGAAGACATTATGCCATTATGCGAAGTGGAGTAAGCCTGGCAGGAAAGGACAAATGCTGTAGATTCCACTCACAAAGTGCCTCGAGCAGCCCCACGCAGGGAGACAGGATGTGGAGTGGGGTTTCCAGGGCAGGGAGGAGTGAGAGTTGTTTAATGGGGAGGGAGTTTCAGTTTTGCAAGGTAAGAATGTCTAGACATCAGCTACACAGCAGGGTGAGTATACTTCACACAAAGAACTCTTCTCTTAGAAATGGCTCCGGTGGAACATTTTACGTTATTTCGCTCATCACAGTTTTAAAAAAGGTACTAGAATGCTACACTCCTTCACTGTTCCCTGTTGTTGGTAAGCTGCAGGATTTGGTAAGGCAGTACGAGATAAAAAGTGAAAGTGTAATAGGTGAGGCTCAGTGAAAGAGCTATTTCTGAAAATCAGTATTAAGTACAGTTTACAGTGCTCGGGACACAGAGACCATTTAACGCTGATGACACTGCCTTTTAAAAGGATCAGGCCCAGATGTGCAGGCGACAATGGCGTTTGTCCCAAGGTCCACAGCTTCTAGCAACGTAACCCTGTCTCTCCAGGTAACCCTGACACCAGGCATATTAAATACTCAAAAGTGATAACTCTAGAGGAACTGATTGTCGGTGCCTCTGGCCCTTAGGGATCCTAGGATGGAAATAAAGTTGACAGAGAACAGAGAAGTTCTCTAGTGCCTACTGGGACCAGAGATGTGAATCCTGACAAAGACATGGTTTCTACCCTGAAAAACAGTTTTCAGCTCTTAGTTTATTAAGGTTTACCCCCTAGATCTCAATTAGGCTTAAGCATCAGTCAAGAGATAAAGATAGCACTCAAAGCATTCTAGGCAATGCCATATTGGCTTTAAAAACAAACCAGCTAATTATTTGATTAGCAATTTCTCATATACATAGAAGTGACTTTTAAATGATCTATATAAGAATTCTATTTATACGGGTTACTATAAGAAAATTAAACTACACATGCGTGTGTGTGTATGTGATCCACTGTACATACAGCTTGTCACCATGTATTTTTAAGCCTTTCAGAGTCTATTCAAATCTTTACTACATTCTGGAATAGATTGTCACACAATTAAAACCAAAAATATCCTATAATACAACACACACACTCACACACACATGCTCACACACACACACACGCTCACACACACACACACACACACAAACCACACTAACCACACCCAGGTGCACACACACTCACACACACACACAAACCACACTAACCACACCCAGGTGCACACACACTCACACACTAACCACACTCAGGCACGCGCTCTCTGGATGTGGTTCAGGTCCTGGTTTCTCTGTGGCACTAGCCCCGCACGCAGGGCAGGCGAGCAATGTGACCACCGGCGGTACCTACGGTCTCTGCGTCGCCGTAGAAGGCTGCCAGGTCCAGGGGGGTGCGGCCATTCTTGTCCATCTGGTCTATCTCGGCTCCGTCCTCAACCAGAAACTGGACCACGGCCCTGTGACCTTTCAGACAAGCCCAGCTTAATGCTGACAAACCCTCTTTGTCCAGAGAAGAAAGGGCGGCACCTGAAAGAAAAAAGCCCAATCACAGACCGTGAACTCCTCAAGACAAAGCCCGGACGCAGGTGCTGTGAGGCCAGAAGCTGACTCGGGGACCCGATTATCACCTGAAGCTGAGTGACGGGTATGCAGCTTCATTACCTATTCTCTCCACTTGTTCAGTTAGAACATTTCGGTAACAGAAAGACTTAAACTTAGAATCAGGAAGTACTGAACGAGTCCGCCAAAGCTCTTTTCTCTGTCCATCCAATAGACACCCATGGGGGCAGACAGTACCGCTACCTTTTGAAAGGAGAAATTCCACGGTGCTCAAGTGCCCTTCGCAAGCGGCCACCATGAGGGGTGTCCGGCCCTGCTTGTCGCTTAGGTTCACGTCGCAGCCGCGTTCCAACAGCAATCTCACGATCTGAAATACACACACCAAGTTACGACCCCCCTGCTCTATTTTATACCCGGTCCTCTATCCCCAGGCAGGACTGCCCACCTTTCAAAGTTGCAAAAGGACTCTCTTCCTTTAAAAGCCCCACTAAATTGTGTAACCCGTGTGGCCTGTAGCAATTTTCTATTGTCTTGCTCTGAACAAAATCTCCTTCCAGATGTAGACATTTAAAACCATGCAAGCACAGGACCTGGTGCCAATCACAATCAAGGACTGACCACACAGCCAGCGGGGCTAGTGGATAACTGAGCAGAACTAAAGGGGCTGAAGCGACACTCCCGCAGTAAAGGGCGCAGGGGAGGAGGGTGCAGGCAGAGAGGTGGGGTGCAGGGAAACCTCCACCCACTACACCCATGCAATCTGCTCTTCTGAGACTCAGCTTGGTGGGCGGTGTGATGTGCACAGCGGGCCATTTTCAGCAGAGCTGCCTGCAGGAGAGTCTCGCTTGGCACCATGCCTTTAAAAATGTTTTTTAATATATTTAAAAAATATATCTTTTTATTGATTTCAGAGGGTAAGGGAGAGGGAGAGAGAGACAGAAACATCAATGATGAGAGAGAATCGTCTCCAACTGGGGATTGAGCCTGCCCTTGACCGGAATCGAACCTGGGACCCTTCAGTCCATAGGCCGACACTCTATTCACTGAGCCAAACTGGCTAGGGCTGGGAACATGCCTTTCAGTACACGTGATGAGGTTGGGGAGCAAAACCAGGAAACCAGAGAAGCGTCTCATACAACTACCACCCAGGAGGGAATGGCTTTACACAGGGGCAGTCCAGTCTCTCTCTGCATATCCATTTGATCGCCACGGGAGAAGGGGGCACACTCCCATGCTCTCTTGTTCTTGATACACTAACAAATGCTTTCCAAACTTCCCCATGACATAGGAAACAGACCAGGAGAGAGGATTAGCCAGGGCATCATACAGGGGTTACAGGGAATGCATGTTACATACTAAGCCCTAGAAAATAAAAGGAGAAAAGCCAAAATATTGGTGGGGAGCATTCACAGCTCCTACCAACAGAACTGGCAGGAATCGGGAGAGATGCAATACCATGATGCAAACTTGGGTCTAGAAAATTCTCCCTCTAATGAACATGGCAAGGTGCATTTATCTGTTTGTTGCTTGTGTGTAACCTGGTGCCAGGCATGGGGTAGGTATGTGGCCACTGCTGACAAAATGAAGGAACAGATGCCTGAACGCTGCTGAAGGACAGTGAGCCATTCACACACAGTGACAGAAACCAGGCTGACCTGCAGTGCTGGGCAAAGGGAGCGTGTGCTTTTCCACAGAGCACGAGAGAACCATTCTTCCTCCGGGATGTTGGACGAACGGGCGAACAATCACACCAACAACAGACCCATCACAGCAAGTCTTCTGTTATAATGGGAGCCACCCACTCCATTGCCCCGGCCCAGGTACCAGGAAGCCTCTGTGGTCTCCAACCTGGTGATCAGCCTTGCTCCTGGCCGCTGCCCACCCGGCTGCCTGTCAAATGCACACCTTTGCTGGCAGGTGGTATAGAGAGCACCAGCACCAGCAGAAGCAAGAGCACTGGCCACATGGGGCCGGGGAGCGATCTGCGAGAGTTTAGCTCTGTCCCCATCCATCGTTCCCGAAGCATTCAGGGCCCACGGGGTACCTGCCAGTGCCCTTGGCGTGCTGCACAGAACAGCGGCGGGATGCCTCTCCTGTTGCTCTGGGACACGGCCGCTCCGTGCTCCAGCAGCAGCTCGCAGACCTCCAGCTTCCCGCGTCCTGCAGCGGCCGTCAGGGCTGAGGGAAGTCACAGGGGACACTGTTAGGACGTGGTGGTCAACGGTGCCCCCCATTCTCTGACTCTCCTGACACGGAGAGGGAGGGGGCTGCGTATCTGTGCCCCCGGCCCCTGAACCTGGGTGAGCTCTGAGACCAACAGCACAGCGAGAATGAGGCTGCGTCTGGGCCCAGGTCCTGGAGACAAGTGACTTCTGCGTCCTCGGAACACTCATTCTCGGGACCCAGATGCCAGCGGTGGGGAAGCCCATGCTGCCCGAGGGGAGGCCCGCAGGGAGGAGAACCGCAGCCCAGGTCTGGCCGGCAGCCCTGGGGGCGCTCTCAGCACACAGCCGACCGTGTGGGCCATCCTGGAAATGGATTCCCGGGCCGAGCCTTCCTACACCTGTGAGCAGGGCCCAGCCACCATCTGCAGACTCAGGAGTCACTAAGTTTTTGCTACATTGTTTATTTCTTACAGCAAAAAATAACCAGGCAATAGTGCCTCACAAACAAAGAGATCAGTATTACTGTCCAACCTGGCCTTTTAAAGGCATGCATTTCATCCACCAAGAGCGTATCCTCTCATTCCTGCCTTTGCAGAGCGGGGAACCTCTTTCGCAAGTCACAACTGGAGATGAAGAACATCCCAAAAGGGAAGTCAGATTACAGAGGCCCCGGGGGCTCAGCAAGGAGCCCAGGGTGATCCGCAGGCAGTGAGCAGCCAGCTGGTAGCGGGGTGCTATGGGAGCAGCCAGGATAAGAATGGCCTGAATGGAAAGAGACGACGGAGCAAAGGTTCACCAACACCCTCACGCCAGTGACTGTGCTCCCACCCCAAGTCCTGATTCTTAATGGGAGGGGTGCCAAAAAGAGGGGCTTAACGAAAAGGGGGGCCTCTACTATGTCATGTGAATCACTGTCTAGAGCAGCGGTTCTCAACCTGTGGGTCACGACCCCTTTGGGGGTCGAATGACCCTTTCACAGGGGTCGCCTAAGACCGTCAGAAAACACATATATAATTCCATATTGTTTTTGTGATTAATCACTATGCTTTAATTATGTTCAATTTGTAACAATGAAATTGGGGGTCACCACAACATGAGGAACTGTATTAAAGTGTCGCAACATTAGGAAGGTTGAGAACCACAGTCTTAGAGGAAAGACGTAGGTTCTGGGGACAGTGCCAGGCCAGACGAGAAGCTTTTCGTGGAAAGGGGACAGGAAGGGACTGAGGACGAAGGGCAGAGACACCTCGGGAGGGAGCCTCTATGACACAGAGGAGAGAGGTCGC
>NW_006293001.1:521969-542818 GCF_000327345.1 Myotis davidii | reverse complement strand
GTGTTTAGATACATCCTCATGCTAACAAATTCCAGCTTTCAGAACAGATCGCGCGCTCCTACTAACCAGTGCGGCCTCTCGGTGTGAAGACGGGGCGATACAGGAACAGGCGCTCGCAGAGGCGAAGTCCATCCGAATGCCAATGAGCTTACGGGGCAGGTGCCCACCTTATCGTAACCGCGAGGCAGGCGTGTGGGACAGCGGGGGCGCTCCCATGCCGCTGCAGGGCTGAGGACCGGGGGACCCACCGACACCACCGAGTGAAGCTGAAGGTGCACACACGCTCCCACCCAGCAACCCTGCACCTTGGAGACACGTGCCGGGGGTGGGTGCCCGCGGAGTGCACTGAGACGCACGTGCAACGGGCTCACGCAGCCCCCGCTGGAAGCAACCCAGCGGGCCGTCAACAGTAGGAGGCATCCTAACTAGTGGAATGGCCAAGCAAAGACCATAAACACTATGCCGCTAAATGCAACACAAGGGGTCCGTTTCACAAACTAAACATCGACTCCAAGAAACAAAACACAGCAGTACAGGCACAGGGTGACTGTTCACACCTGGGGTGACGCTGGGCACGGCTGCGGCGGTCCTGGGAGAGGCCCAGGTGTGGGCCCGGCTCCGTGCGAGCCCCTGGTCTGCGTCCGGCTCTCCTGGTGTCCTGCTCTCTTGCACCTAAGACCCGGGCAGCCAAGTACTGAGGACTGCAGCCTTCCGCACGCACGGCTCGGCCCTCCTCCTCAGAACCCCTCTCAGCACAGGCGGACTTGCCTACTCCGACTTCCCATCAGCCCAGCAGCGTGAAGCCCTGGGAGCCACACACACAACAGGATATAAACCCGACGTCTGGGCCTGATGCATGACAGAGAGCAGTTCCTCCAAGGAACAAAGGTGTCCCCACAGACCTTCCCGCGGGTCGCAGGGCACTGGGCCTGTGACGCCACCTCTTCCCGTGTCACAGAGAGGTGCCCATACCTGCCCCACAGACGCCCGAGCCGTTTCCATCCCAGAGCCCCACCCGGGGGATGTGCGCCAGGAGGGGCTTGTCATCAGCTGTCTTACTAAAGCTGCCACCTGTCGCCCTCAGGGTTTCTTATGGCTACAGGAGAGGCCCTCTCAACAACAGCTGCCGTGTTACGACGGATTTTCTCTGGACGGTGCCACCAGAATGCAACGTGGACACAAAGTGTGAGCCACTGCTGCTCCCGCGGCAGGGCCGTTCCTACCTGTGTGTACACAGGCTCGTTGTCGCTGACTTTACATCTAACTTGAAAAGAAATGATAAATGCCGTGAACAGAACAGAATTTGTATCAGTTGTATGGACTCCTGCATTGGGCTGGCGGTGGGAGGTTCCCATACCCGAAAGGTTTGAAAACTGGTGGCCAAAGCGATCCTGTCGGCACAGAGAGTCCACACTGGAGGGTCGTGGCCTGCTGCCCAGGTCATGCCCAGCACATGGCGCCCCGCCATCATGCTAACGTTAATGATTCCTAAACCCCGGGGCACCTTTATATACATTATCTGGACGGATCTGCACATGCCCCCTGCGAGTGGCGAGTGGGATGAAGATCCGGGCCGTGAGCCACACTTCCTGGACCTGCTGCTCTCTGTACCCTTCCTCCAGTTAGGGAGGCCCTCTTCCCTCTCCTCCATGGGCAGCTGAGCGTGACAAGCAACACACACACACACACACACACACACACACACGCTATGGGCAGGGACAGGGCGGCATGTACGCAACCACCAGGAGAAGGAATAAGCTCAGGGCTTCCAGGAGATGAGGTCTGAAGCAGCTGATCCACCCGAACACTCCATCCTCTCTCATTTGGTAACCAAGCTTCCTCCGCATTATAAATGGGTCCTTTAAGTCAGAATGTCTGCTGCAGCTGCTCCTGAATTTCTGCAGCAGCAGCACATCCCCCGAGACAGGCCGGCTCTAAAAATAGGGCTCAGTGCTTTCCGGAGGCGCCAGAGAAGCCAGGAGCTGGAGCAGCTGACACGACAGCGCCCCCAGACCCAGCGACGGTCCCGTCCTCTTCCCACACAGGCTGTCTTCTGTGCATTTAGCCATGAACTTCCTTCCGAGGGGCTGAAGCCCGGCTGTGAGCGGCTCAGCGCTTCCGCAGGCCTTCGGGGATCCCTCTGCGCACAGTCTTACCAGCGCTCGCTGTCCAGTGACGCCAGTGAACAATAGGACTCGTGCCGAGACCGAGTATTCTGGGCCAAGTCCCGCGGGACCCCCGAGGCTGGGCTGCATCTGGGTGTCGGCAGCCACAGGATGGACGGATACCATATTTGGGAATGAGCCAGCCTGAAGACCCAGCAACGCATGCTTAAACAAACAAAATCAAGGCACAGCTCTGCTCAGGAATCCCAACTATTCCGCTCAACAGGCTGACCTCTGAGCTGGCCACCAGGCTCCAGCGAGGGTCACTGCACGCGGCCCGGTCAGAACACAGGAGAGGGGACCGGGCAGGAGGACAGTGCGCCCTGGCCATGGGCGAGGCCTCGTCTGCTGGCCAAGGAAACCCAAATCAGAACGACCACGTGCCGTGTTTTAGGACCCAAACTGGACACAATTTCTTTCACCTGCAAAATCCTTAACTGATGGCACTATTGTAATTAAATGCCCCTGCAAGCGCCTATCTTTTCCTGACGATTCTGAGCGATTTTACCCCAGCAATACCGTCCCCTCTGTCTCCAGAGCATGAGCAGCTGTGTCTCGGCAGATACTCACTTTAAGAAAACCGAACTGATACGCGACAGCATGAAGTTACTGACAGCATCGGTGAGATACGGTTCTTTGTAAAATGGATTGTTTCCAGGGATCTCTTACGTATTAGAGATGTGACTTACAAAAATGCAACTCTCACCTTGCCAGGGACACAGGCATTCCATAAGCAGGGCGGCCTGTAACAGTCTGTCTATGGCAGGTCCGTTGTCGAACACCTGCTAACCCCCTCCCCTACAGGCTTCTGTCTCCACTCTGGAGGCTGAGAGAGGGGGACAGGTCAGTACCCACAGAGGCAGGTAGCAACCTCTTCACACATCACACACTGATGACTCAAACCATCCGCCGAGGCCGGGGCTAGCACGTTAGCCGCAAAGGTGCACGCCCTAAGAGGGCACTCCCCGCTGGCCGGGCGGCTGAGGGCGGGCAGTGGCTCAGCTATGCCTGCATGCTTGCTTTTATTTGTGCTACTTATCTACTAATATATTGGCTTGCCCCATCACTTATAAAAATGAGTGGAAAATGGGAAAAACCGAAAGTGCCAATATTAGCAGTAAGCAGCGGGGTTCTCTTAAACGTCACCTAGTTGCAACTAAGATGGAAACTGCTGGATGTGACGAAGGCAGGGAGTGAGGTTTGAAGCTCCGCTGAAGGCTCAACGGGCGGACCACTCACTGTAAAGGAGGAAACTAAAGTAAAAAAAGTGTTTGCAAAACACTGGAAAATTCTCAGCGATTTTATCTAAGGGGTAAAATATAATTAGGGATTTCATGATTTAAAAAAACAAAACAAAAACATTTGGGAATGGCCGCCTCTCCCCTCCACTTTCTAACAACTGACCCTCGAATGGTTACAGCAGAGGGGGAGCGCGGCCTGTGCCTGGCTTTGCCGTCGTGTGGGGCTGGGCTGTCACACGGAGGCCTCAGAGAGGCTGGCCCCAGAGGAACTCCTGGATGAAGGTGGGTCCCCCACTTCCGCCACCCCAAAAGCCAGGCAACACCCCCTCCTGCACCTCCTAGGAATAGGGCTGAGACTTATCAACAGCCAACCTCACAGCCTGACTTTGTTAGGCCTTTCCTTCCATCGCTGAGGGAGGGAGGCAGAAGCACACACTTCCCAGCAGCGATCCGTTCCTCGTCGCCACACAGAGGGGCCGGCGTTTGATCGAATCCTCAGCTCAGCAATGGGCGGCCCCGGTGAAACACAGCGCAGACTGCAGACTGCCCTTCCTGAGACACATTCGGCCTGGACGGAGCCCGTGCCGGGAGGGGCGGCCAAGGGCCTCATGAACAGGAAGCCGGCACTGCCCACAAGCTCTCTGAACCTCACAGGCGCTTGTTTGAAACACCTTCCTGATTGTTCTGACCCTTCCTTGTTGTTCTCCGTTTGGCAGAAGGCTCCCAGGAGGGCCTGCAGGGGCAGGTGGAAGGCCGGGCGGGGTCAAGGAGAGGAACTCTGTGTTACAAAGCAACAGGCGGCAACCAAGCAGCACATAAAAAACACGTTGCCTCCCCCACCTCATTCACCCACTTCCCATGGAGCCCCTAAGAGAGGCAAACACAGGCAGGGGTCTAACCTGAGGAACCAGGACACTCGGACACGTGACCAGTTCCAGTGTCAAAACACACTGTCAGCCCTGGCTGGTTTTTCCCAGTGGTTAGAGCACTGGCCTGTGAACTGAAGGGTCCCAGGTTCGATTCCGGTCAAGGACATATGCCCAGGTTGCAGGCTCAGTTCCCAGTAGGGGGCATGCAGGAGGCCACTAATCAATGATTCTCTCTCATCATTGATGCTTCTCTCTCTCTCCCTCTCCCTTTCTCTCTGAAATCAATAAAAATTATTAAAAAAACAAAACAAAACACTGTCAGTCTCCGTGTATACACAGATGAAAGATAAAACATGAGCCTCCAGCTGCCAGGGAATTCTTTAAAGAAATAAAATGTGCAATTGCCACTAAACAGGACTTCATATGTGACCAACATTCTTCCTCCAACATTCTTCCTATCTCTAAAGCATTGCAAAATAACTAAGATCCAAGCACTTAAACATTTCAATACTATATCAAGTCCAAATGCATAGCATAAACTAATAATATATGACAATGATAATTAATATTGATAATCACCTTATCACAACCCTGGCAGGATAGCCCCTCTGCTGGACACTTACTCTGCTGAGCTCTGGGCACAATGCTATGGGTGAATTCTCATTTCCCCTCAACAAGGACCCTTGGAGTTGGATGATTATGTGCATTTTAGCAGGGAAAGGAAGAGTCGCATTATTTGCCCCAAATCATGGAGCCAATTAGTGTCAGTCAGGAATTAACCCCAGCAGCTGGTAAACCTGGAGCCATGTTATCAAAAACAGGATGATCTGCCACAGTTTAACAATGTACTATGACACTGTGAGGTGCTTCCTGTGCGATGATTCATGGAATTAATCACACATTCATGTAATGCACAGCCAACTTCCGTGAGGCAAGTACCACTCCTCCGTTTTAACCGATGATGAAAATAATGCCCAGAGATGTTAAACAACTTGCCTAAGGTCACACAGCCCATGGGAGGCAGGGACAGGCCTGGGAGGAGGGGGTCTGATGGGAGTCTGAGGTCTTCATTCCTACGCTGCTGCCTCCAGGAAGTCTCCTTTCAAACTGTCCGACTAATCAAGCTGCCTACGAATGTTGTTTTAGACCCAGAGTGTAGGAAGACACATTTCCTCTCTGAAGAACGGATGATGCTTTCTCCCGGGGACAGTCAGGATAGTCCATAATGGCCATGCTCCCTCCTCACCGTGGACACGTGGCTTCCTAAGGTCCACACCGCAGTGCAGCCTCGTGGACACTGAGACCTGGGGCAGGAAGATGTGTGCTGCTCCTCGGGCCCCGTCCCTGACGTTCCCCCTTCAAATGAGCCTCTTCACACCCCTTGAGGAACCATGTGTGCTATAAATAACGTGAACTCCACTTAAAAACTATTTCCTATAATGTGGGTGACATAAGTCACATTTCATACAGACATTCTAAAAATCTCTCAGAAGATCGCAGCTCTGAGCAGCTGTCACTTCCGAACTGTGCTGAGAGGGCTATTTCTGAGAGATCCTCTTACACCGAATTATTTCAGGCCCGTGCAATGGGCTGCTCTCCCTGCTCTCCTAAAGGGCAGGGCCTGTGCGCTGAGGACAGTGACGGGCGGGCCAGCACACAGGGCGCCCGTGTGATCACAGAACCGTTTTTTACACGCTCACCTCTGGTCTCAGCAAAGCAAAAGAAAGCAAGAAAGAATCCACATATCGTTTCCATAAGAACCTGAAAGAATCTATATGGATCTGTAGTGGTGCTGATGAGCCGCCCGCAGTCCCAGGAGTGACTGATGAAAAGACAAGCAACAGTCTGCAGGTAGGAGGCTCTCGGCTGTCACGATGTGAGAGTAAAGTTCTTACGTTGAGAGCAGAAGCCTGCTTTTTAAAGATGGATATGAACCCGACCCGGGTGTGGCTTGTGTTTGAGCATCAACAGGAGGTCACGGTCGGATTCCCTCTCAGGGCACATGCCCGGGTTGCACTCGATCCCCAGTAGGTGGTGTGCAGGAGGCAGCCGATCAGTGATTCTCTCTCACCACTGACGTTTCTATCCCTGCAATGCAATGTCGTTATAGCATAAGATGTGGTGTCACACAGACCTGGTTCAAATCCTGACTCTAATGCTAAACTTGCTATGAGATTATATTAGCTCTTGGCAGATTGTCAGGCACATAGTAAATGCTCAATAATAATAATAATAAAAGACTGTTTATCATTATTGCCATCATTAATAACAATAAGAGCCTGGCCAGTGTGGCTGAGTGTTGACCCATGACCCAGGAGGTCACAGTTCAAATGCCAGTCAGGGCGCATGTCCAGGGTGCAGGCTCGATCCCCAGTAGGTGGTGTGCAGGAGGCAGCCGATCAGTGATTCTCTCTCACCACTGACGTTTCTATCTCCCTCTTCCTCTCCCTTCCTTTCTGAATCAATAAAAATATATTTAAAAAATAATAATAAAGATGGATCTGAGGAACCACTCACCAGAATGCTGACTGTGTACAAAAACAGCAACAAGATGTGAGCATCGGGGGTCCAGCGACCAGTCATGTGCCCTGAGATGAGCTCTGTGCTTTTAACAGGCCTCGCTCCTCACCCCTCTCCTGCCTGCAGGGCAGGGCACACCCAGGCCAGGGCCAACCCCAGGGGTCTGCTGAGCAGGAAGGGGACAGATGTGGACAAACCCGTCCCCTCAGTTCTTACCCCCAAGCCCCTCACTGTTAGGGAGACCCCCACGCCCATCACCCTTCTTCCAGGGCCTGGGTTACTCATTTCCCATGTCCCCCAGTCCCCCAGTTTGTCCTCCCTCTTACAGGGCTGTGGGTGACCCCACCCCAGCCATTCCTCTCAGGGTCCTGAGCTATCCCTCTCCCATCCTCTCCAGAGTCCTGTGTTCCCTAATGTTCCCCACCCCCACTCCCCTACTTCCAAAGTCCTGGGTTACCCCTTTCCCAACCATCTAGGATCCTGGATTTCCCCCACCCCGTCATGGGCTATCCCCTCCCTCACATCCTCGGGGTCCTGGGTTACCTGTGTTTCCTCATACCCTCTGGGGTCCTAGGTTGTCCCTCGTTCGTGCTTTTACACCAAGGACAACCAAGGACCTCCATTTCTGACTTGACTGACAGAAACCTGGGTTTCCAGGGACCTTTCTGCACTTTCCTAGGACAAACCCGAGCAGAGGAAGGAACGCCTGGACAGGTATTTTCCAACAGCAGTGCAGGCGAGATGCTTGGGACCTCCAAACACCGAATGCCAGTCCCTCAGCTTCTCCACCGGATACTTTCAGCAATTCCTGAGCACAGACTCTTCATTGGCTCCAACAAGCAGCGGTTTTTCTCTTCCTTCCAGGCTTTCCCCGGAAGTTCTGCCCCGGGTGTGCATACATAGGTGAATGCCAGAAGCCTCTCTCCATAAAAAGGTCGAGTTCCAGTGAGCAAAGGGTCACCTCTCACTCAACCATAAGGCATCCTGTTCCCCGGGGTCCATGCACTGGCTCTGGGGAAGCCTTGGGTGTGGTAAGCTCACACCTGGGCCCACCTGCCATTCAGAACTGAAGGACACCCCCCTCCAGGGGGATGGGTAGGGCCACAGAGTGGGAAATTAAAATGGTTCCGTGGAGACAAGAGCGAAAGTTTTAAAACATCAAGGATGAAATACAACTATATTTCATGGCCCAGTAAGGAAAGGGGTGTGAGAACCCTCTCCCCGGAGACTTGCCTGGAAAGGCCCCACCCCAGCTGCCAGGCCTCAGACTCAGGTTCCAGGGGTGGTCAGACTTTGCTTTAATTGCACATAAACTGGCAAATGCTGAAACAGAAGGGCCTGTATACCCTGCAAAGAGCTGGAAGTTCTGGCCAGAAACACAGACAGCAGGCTCCCAGGCGTGAGAGCTGCCTGGAGTGTGGGAACACAGTTCCTCTGACAATTCACAATGGCATGAGGTCACCAGGTGAGCACCAAGCAGCTCTGACCATTTCAGGCCGGGCTAATTCACATCCAGCACCCACACGGAAACAGCGACTCTGTTCGGTCGGGACTTACCTGTCATGGCTGTGGAATGCCTGAGACAGAGATTGCACAAGCATCAGATGGGCTCCTGTCATGTTCCAGGCTGCCCGGAAGCCAGGAGACCGACGCCGTCTGTCCTACCAGGTTGGCGAGCGACCCTGAGCAAAGGGCCTGGGGCTGCAGGGTGGAGCGCTGGGCAGGAGACACTGCAGCAAGCCCAGTCCCTGGCAGCTCCTGGGGCCGTTTTGGGCTCACCTGTCTGGCGTTGAAGGGCCCCTTACCCCTCCCTTCCAGCAAGATTTCTCCGCCCGGTCCCTCTACGCCACCAGAGTGAGCACGAGGAGCTACTGGACTACAGCACTGGTTTTGAAGGGCTGAATCCTCAACATCAAACAGACATAAGGAGCAAATGGCCCCAGAAGCTGGTGAAAGGGAAACTTACATTAAACTCTGCTCTAGAACTCAGGCAGAGATAGCCTAAGTTGTCTAAAAGCCATAGATTTACGGCCATAAACCCTACACTAAGCACTGTTACCATTTTAGATGAACTCTACTATATATTTTCTTGTCTCTCTAAACCTAAGATAGGAACCATCCCCCCTCTGTGATGACATCTGGTGACTAGGTCAGCAGCAGGGAGACACCTGGGGCACTAAAGGTGCACGGCTGTCTACCCCCACCATCCCCACCTGGATTGGCCCGAGTGACGAGGGACCTCACACAGGTCTGCCGTTCCCTGTGGCCCCTCCCTCTGTCAGCTGTCATTCTCAAGGATGACCTGCTACTTCCAGTCAGCACCAGGCATGAAAACCACACATTGGCAACACACGGTAGATACCCTGGGATTGCAAGCGTCTCTTCTGGCAGAAAAGTGGGGAAGGGCTCTGCACAGATTTAGCGCCCCCACTTCTGGGACATGGCGTCACCGCAGAAAACCAGGGGCCCTTCAACGGCAGGCAGGTGAGCCAAAAACAGACTCAGGAGGCCCTGCCTTGCAACCCCAGCAGCTGGTATTTTAAAGACCAGCTACTCACAGCTGAAGCAATACTGACAGACTTGTAGAAACTTACACACGGTTGGTGTGGAGAGCGGCTACAGGGTTTGGACAGGTTCAAGCCTTGGATGATGAGAAGGCACAGTCCTCTCATGGCCACCTGCAAGTCTCAGCTTGGAGGGAGAGCCCTCCCAGCACAATTATAGCCAACAGCTTTGAGTTGCGAGCTAAAATTCGGGTTATGAGCCAGCTTCAGATACTCCACCGCTAGTTGGCGCAGCGAATGTCACAATGAATGTAAAGACACGGCTTGTGGGCACTGGCACTGTCTCTCCATTCGGGAGCAGCGTCCCACCCAGATCCAGCTTTCTTCTCCTGTCTTTTCTCCATCCTTCACCGCCCCCTCTCAGGGTCACTGAACCTGGCTGAGCTGTCGTGGCACATAAGGCGCCCTGGGGCTGAGTATGCCATGGCCGTGCCGGCTCACCACAGGTTGGGAGACAAATAATGAATGCATTATCGATACAGAGCGTCCAGTTGTTCCCTCCTCTTCCCACTCTCCAGGCAGAATCAGACGCAGGATGCTCCCCTCAAGCTGCTGCTGGAGACAGACAAGCCCCAGGCTAAGTGTCTCAGTCACAAATCACCCCTACCACACCCAGGGATGAGGACCAAACAAAACCAGGAAGTGAAACAACCGCTTTCACTTCCAAGGGTCCCCAGCTACTAGAAGCAGTACACAGAGCAGTGCAGCCGGTGCAGGTCGCGGAGCCACAGGTAGCTGCCCGGTGAGAATGAGGACTGTGAGCTGGCCTACCCACTCATGCTCACGCTCTCCAGGAGACATTTGGGCTCAGGTAACGTGGACCTTTCGTGGCCAAATCCCAAACACAGGCCTCACGATCTGGGCAGTACCCCAAATTTGTAGATGTGCTCTCATTTAAGACTTCCACTGCCAGATTTCAGTGTGCAACTGTCTTTGACAACCACAGATCTGGAAATGAGGATTTGGGGTAGCAGACAATGACAGTCATTTTTGAAGGAACACAGGAGAAAGGTACCAGATAGGAAATGCAGAGACGGGAAGGCTGTATACACACACACACACACACACACACACACACACACACACAGAGTGGGGTCTTGACTTACAAGTTTAATTTGTTCCGAGACCGAGCTCATTAACTCAAATTACTGTCAACTCAATGCAAAATATCGGCCGAGAGACAGCTGGTCTCAAAAAACTCGTTAGTTGGGCAACTCGTAAGTCAAGGCCCCACTGTACAATCATTTTAATGAAGTCGTATTAACAAGTCTTAGTATAACAGTTTGTACAGAAGTTACTTTAAAAAAATTGTCTTGATGGTAGGGGAGGGCATCAATCAGCTGCCTCCTGCACACCTCCTTGTGGGGATGTGCCCACAACCAAGGTACATGCCCTTGACTGGAATGGTACCCAGGATCCCTCAGTCTGAAGGCTGATGCTCTATCCACTGAGCCAAACCAGTTAGGGCAAGACTGACTTTATTGACACAGTCCACAGAGAGCCCACTGGGGACCTTTACACCCAAGAAACAGTGATTAACTTAAAAAAAATCCTTCAAACTCTGGGCTGATGACGTTCACCCTGCGCCTGCTGAGGAAGGGCATGAGTACTTCCCAGGCTGCAGGGTGGTCTGAAGGGCGCGCTTCCAAAGGCTGGGGCTGAGCTGTGATTCATCTTTTCAGTAAGGTTGATGGGAACAGTGGTCTCTCTTACCTGTCTCTTTAGCTATCAGCCTAGCAGATTCTCAAGGGGGCTGGGGATCCTAAAATTCAAGACGGGTCAGCAAGAGACACAAGAGACTGCTCACACAAAGCCCTCACATGCAGCCCTTCTCTGGATTTTTCTTCCAGAAAGAAAAATCTTCAGTATTAAAGGCTGGGGATTCCCCTTTGGGCTCAGTATGCCTGTTAACGAATACTAGACCTGGCCCCCACCACCACCACCACGGGCACCTCTCATTCTGTGTCACTGCTCAGAGCCTCCCCAGTGGTTCTCTCTCTGTCCCGAAGCCACAATCACCTGGCACGACCTGGGATGCCTGCTAAGAAAAGTGAGTGTGGGGCTCCCCTAGACCCGTGGTCGGTAAACTGCGGCTCACGAGCCACATGCGGCTCTTTGGCCCCTTGAGTGTGGCTCTTCCACAAAATGCCACGTGCGGGTGTGCACGTATAGTGCGACTGTGACTTAAAACTTTAAGTAAAGTTTATTAAGTTCATTTTAGGGAACGTTGTAGAGTGAAAGAAGATGTAGTGTCGAAGACCCGCGGTTTGCCGAGCCGCAGTTTGCCGACCACTGCCCTAGACATAACGAATCAAGATGTTGAGGCAGTGTTCCCGGGGTTTTTATCATTGGGTACATTTGGACGAGATTCCTTATCTTCACCACGATCCTGGAAAGTAGGTACTATTTACCTCATTTGACAAGGAGGCAGAGGAACTTGCCCAAACCTGCGACACCAGCCACTGGAAAGGCAGGAATGGGACCCTCTGACTAAGCAACATGCAAAGTCCTACTCTGCCGCCCACAACACTATAGGGAAGTGGACGGAAGCTTTTCTTTCATGAGCTTACAGAGCAGCCCGTACTATCTAAATGGGGTGGGGAAAGACTCCATAAAGAATTAAGGGCAATATTTAAATCTACTCACATTTAGCCCCAAGCATAACCCAACTCTCTTCAGGGTTCTGCGCTCTTCCTGGAACAGGGGCCAGGCCACCTTCTCCGTAGACACCAGGACAGGCTGGCACTAACGCCACACACACACACACACACACACGACACATACACACACATACACACACACACACACCACACACACATACACCATACACACACGACACACATACACCACACACATACTACACACATACACAAGGTGGCAGCCCCGAGGGAAGGTGCCAGAGACTTTTAAGTGCAGGCCTGCACCCCACCCTCACCCTCCAAACACCTGAGGCTTTTCTTATGCATGAGTTCGCTGATAAACTCGACACACTGCCGTTTGGCTGGTTAGGAAATAATTCAGGAGCATTTGGAAATAAATCTGCACAGGAGATATGGAAGCCATGTACGCTGTGTCTACACACAGCACACAGCCTGGACACACACAGTAAACATAAGCACCCTTGGCTACATCCACTCAACAACTCATAACTTAGAGTCCTATGATGCTGATACCAATTCAGTGCAATGGAAAATCTCAAAGCAGCATTATCCATATTAACCTGACAGGTAACCAACTCAGATCTTCATGGGCTCCCTTCCCACACTGCAGTTAAACACACACCCCTCCCCCACAGCGACGGAAATGGGCTTGGCAGCCTGGCCTCAGTGCTTTAAGCAGCCCCCGAGGCCCCAGGCCGCTCTCCACAGGCAGCCGCAGCCTACTCACTGAACACCTTGGATTCATCTGAACCCGGGGCAGCGGCCCTGCCCTGCTCACAGGAGACCAGGCTGCTTAGGATAAGGGAACACCTTATTCAGGTCTTTCTGGCTGACATTCGTCAGACGCAGTATTTCTAGCTGCCAGTCATCAGATTCATAGGCACTGCTGGTCTAATTCAAAATGATTTGAATTTTAGGAAAGTTTTACGACTCATCTGCTAAGCTTCAAATACCTCAGGATAAAAATAACAACAGGGCGATATGCATCCCAAGTCATCCTTAGGACGATTAGGCCCAAACGAGGGTTAAGACATCTGGCATCCGGGCTGGCCCAGACTGTAAGCTGTGGAGCCATAATTACCTGTTTCTCCCCACAACGTGTCGGTGCCATTGACGTCTATTTCATGTTCCTTTTCCAGTCCCAGCAAGCACTCGACCACCTGTCAGAAGTGGCAAGGTGACTTAATGAGTTCTCATCGCCATATGTGCTTATTGTACCCATGTACCAAAGAAGCGAGTCTGTTGTTTTTTAACCATGATTATCTCATGCTGCACAAGGAGAGAAAATATAATGAAAACCGTTTTCAAGCATAATTCATATGCTATCCACACGTTCACTTTGAGGAGAATTTTTTTTTTTTTTAGAAAAGGCGCAGTGAATTTCAGCAACGTTGTTCAGGATTACCAAGTACTCAGAATTTTAATGAATTCCAACATGACCCAAATATGCCAGCCTAATCATCAAAGGACACAGGATATCACACAAAGTGCAGCTTCTGCATAAATTGCCTGAAGATGGTGAATCCATTTTCACAAGGAAAGAAAACAAGGTGGTGTATATCTTTTCAATACAATAAAATAAATAGCATTGTCCAAATGATTTTCATATTGACAGCGTTATTATTCTCTCCTGTGCGGGCACCGACCCCATCGAAGACCAGGCAGGGTCACAGGTGTGGAGCCAGGATGCTGGCTCCAGGGGAATCGGAAGGATGTGAGCCATGAACCCTTCACTCTGCACAGCAGCAGCAGCAGGCGGGGGCAGAGCCATTTTCCCGTCCCCCAATCTGCACCCAATGTGGTAGGCTGAACAATAGCCCCCAAATATATCCACATCTTTGTCCCCAAAACTGGGAATGTTACCATGCATGGCAAGAGGGAATGTGCAGATGTGATTACGAATCTGGAAAGGGACGATGACCTTGCATTACCCAGGTGCATACCTCATATACACCTGACATCATCACAGCGGCCCTTGAAGAGGGACAGGGACAACAATTCAGAGGAAGGGGGAGATGGGAAGACAGAAGCATAGGTTAAAGTGATGCACTTTGAAGACAAAGGAAAGGGACATAAACTAAGGAATACAGCTGGCTTCTAGAAACTAGAAGAAAGCTAAACACCATTCCCCTCTAGAGCCTCCAGAAACAACACTGGCTTCCTGACACCTTACCTTTAGCTTTCTAACTTCCAGGTCCGAAAGAGAACGGGTGTCTGCTGTTTTAAGTCACTCAAGTCTGTGGTCACTTGTTACAGCAGCATGAGGAAGCTCATACACCCTTCGAGGTGAGGAATGAATCCTGCCCTTTGCTACGAAGTTGTTACTGGTGAGGCTGAAGTTGGTTTTGCACAGCATTCTTCTCAGCCAGCTTTAAAACACGCTGAGCTTATCATAAACCCATTATATATGACATTTAACATATTTTTATGAAATATAGTTTTTTTTAAATAAAAGAAGTATTTTTTCCAGAACTAAAACATGTAAGTTGACTAGTATTGTTTCATATTTTTGTAAATCTCTCATGTCTCTCTTAAGAGAGCTGCATCTTCTTATATGCTTCTGCATTCAACTTAATGCAATATATTGTATTGAAGTATTATGTATGTGTATTTTTAATGTGTGTGTATGCTTGCTCTTGTGTTTTAAATATGAAAAGTTAGCCAGCCAACCAGCTTTGCACCCAAATTTATTCTAAGTTATTGTAGGGACAATGGGGACAACTCTTACCAAATACTGGCAACTCTGATCGTTTGAGGATCATACAGAGAGAAATACATAGAAGAAAGCAAATAAAATATTAAATTCACAGACACACTGGTGAGGAGGTGACAATTACACCTGAAACTCAGGAGTGCCAACGTCTACCAGAAATAAGTGCTCTATTGAACTGCCGGTGGAGTTTTCGTTCAGTGCAGGAACTGCGAATGGCAAGCGTTTTTACAGGCTATGAGAGCACTGAGTTTCTATTTTTAAAATCTTTCAAATACTCAAGGACAATTTTAGAATTAGGATTCAATCTGATTATTTTTAAAAGACCAAAAGGAAAAAAGAATGAATCAAAGTGGGGATAAAAAAGTAAGGCAGCAGGGCAAGAGGATCAAAGTAGAAGAGGGAAGGAAGACAGACATAGACAAGGAAGCCCTGGCTTGTGGCTCAGTTGGCTGTGGAGCACTGTCCAGGACACCAAAAGGTGGCAAGTTCGATTCCCTGTCAGGGCACATACCCAGGTTACGGGTTCCATCTCAGGTGGGGATCGATGTTTCTCTCTCTCTCTCTCCCTCTCTCTCTCCCTTCCTCTCTTAACAATCAATTTTTAAACAGGGACAAGGAAGAGCAGAGAATGAACGTTATGACTATTATGAAGGACTCCGTGTGGGAGAGGCCTCCCCGCCGTGAGCACACATATGCACTTGACACTGTGGGCCTGAGGCTTTCACTCTTAGGAAGGGTGTGATGCCAAGACCCTGGATCGTGGTCACACATGGTCAAACCAAATGCTGTTTCTCAAAACCCTCCTTTACCTTCTTTTCTTCCATGTATCATAGGCTAGCAACTCCAAAGAAGGTGACCTGCACAAGCACCCACCCCAGTGCACCACAGCTTCCAGTTTCCCAAGAGGGAACCCCGCAGCCCCACTCACCGAGCCGTGGCCCATGCTGGCGGCCGCCGTCAATGCCTGCTGCAGGGCGTGGCTCTTCCTCAGTGCACCTGGCTGGGGTGCACCTGCCGACCACTCACAGGCCAGCAGGTACTGGAGAACGTCGCTGTGGCCCCTCAGTGCGCTGTGGACCAGCGCACACTGGCCTTTCTTATCCAAATGGTCCAACTGGAAGGCAGGAGCAAAGGTCACCGTTAAGCACAGTGGTTCTCAACCTGCCTAATGCCGCGACCCTTTAATACAGTTCCTCATGTTGTGGTGACCCCCAATTTCACTGTTACAAATTGAACATAATTAAAGCATAGTGATAATCACAAAAACAATATTATATATGTGTTTTCTGATGGTCTTACGCGACCCCTGTGAAAGGATCGTTTGACCCCCAAAGGGGTCGCGACCCACAGGTTGAGAACCTCTGGTTTAGCATCACCTTTGCTCTGAGAACATGGGTCCAACACAAATGCTGTCTGTGTGCAAACACAGGTACTGGGTCCACATCCCAGTGCGTCTTTCTGGAGAACAGAGTCCCGTTGGCATTACTTCGACGGAATGGACGCACTCTGCCAGGTCTCGGGTTCCCTTTGTAGACTGGCTGTCACAGCACACCCTGCTCACTCCGTGTCCCTCCAGCAAACAACTAGGAGCTCTGAGTTCTCTGGGGAGCACGTGTTAGGACACAGATCGAAACCTCAGCCAAAGCCCAGTGCTCACTGACTCCAGTTCCTGGAGGGGGACATGCTAACGGGCTGTGACAGGCTACATTCTGGGGGCGCAGAGCAGTTCTTTAGTCACTAAGCCAGGAGAGCCAGCAAAAGGGAGGGATTTGGAAGACCCAGCTCTGAACAAGGAAGGGACTCTGAATGGCGTCGATTGGGGAAGGAGGCCGTGTGCAGGCAGGCGACCTGGGACCTGTCAGCATGTCAAGCGTGGCTACAGAGCCGGGAAGGCCAGCTCGTCACAGAGTGTCTGAGTGCTGCATACCTCCTACAGGCCCAAAGGCAGCAGATAACGCGTCATTCTGTCTACATTCAGGAATACAGCCTCTCCTTGCTTCCAAATTCTTGGAATGCCCTGCACCCCCACCCAGAGGCTTTGCAAGACCCTGACCCTTGCCCTCCTACAGGTCTTTCAGCTGGGGTGGAAGGGGGCGTGCTGGCCTCCGAATAAAGCTGAGTCCCAGTCTGGATGTGGGAATGGAGGTGTGCTGATGTGCAATAATGTGCCCACTGGGAAGGCATAACAGCCACATTTCTCTTCTTCCTTGTGCTAAATTAAAGTTCATCCATCCCAAATGTGTTTTTGAGAGAAAAACCAAAAGGGCTCCCACAGTTACTAGAAGCCTAATGTCTTTTTGTTAAACCTTCGGTATCTAATTAGCATAAAGACATCACCGATTTCTTTCAATTGTTATTCAAAAGCGCACCTCCCCCACCCCCACCCCCAAATGAAATGCTTACAGTAAACCTAAATAGAGTTTACTGTGAGCTAGGCACTGCTCTCATTCAATTTATTAACATCGATAGTCCTAGAGTAACTTATCTAATAATAATGTTAATACATTGACTTATTTAATGCTCACACAACAGCCCGTGGCAGACACTGTTGCCATGCCCATCTTACAGGTGGGAAGCCTGAGGCACGCACCCTCAACTACTTGCCCAGCGTCCCAGCTGGCAGCTGGAGAAATAAGGATTCTGAGCTGTCTGGCTCCTGGATCCATATGCTCAGGCACATGGCTTCTGAGGCCCACAGAACTCATTTTATTGTTTTAAAAAAAGGCATGAAATGAAATGGGACAAGGAGAGAGAGGGGAAAAAAATGAAACATGTGAATCTTTTCACGCAATTGGTGCTGTTAAATTCTGGCAAGTTCTATCTAGGTCCGCACTTGCAGGCTTTTGAAAGGATGGCCCTACTCGGCCACTGTTGCCAGGAACCGCAGGTAGCCTGCCTCCCCTGGGGCAACAGTAAGCAGAGTAAGAGTTTGGGAGGCAAACACCCGGCCCCTCGCTCTCCAAGGCTGCGCACTGGAGCAGCCACTCAGCGCACCCACTCAGGTGGCATCCCACGGCAGTGCTGAGCTCACCCTTTCTGCTTACCTGGCAATTTCTGTTCATTGCAATGCAACCAGGTGGAGACAAATGGAAGGCTGGCCCAGGGGATAATTCTAACGAGGACATGAAGACATTTACCCCCCCCACCCCCCACCCCCGTTGCCGGGGGAAGGCTGCTGCTTACCCTCGCCCCCTTCTTGACCAGCAGGCACACCAGCTTCATGTGGCCAGCAGCGGCCGCGTAGCAGAGGGCAGTCATGCCGTTCTCAGACATGCCGTCCAGGCAGGCACCAAACTCCAGGAGCAGAGTGACCACCTCCTCATGGCCAAGGTGAGACTGGACACACAGGATCGGGGCGTTATTCAGCACTTCGGTCCTGTAGTTCACGTTGGCCCCTCCCAGAATCAGGAGCCGGCTCACCTGTTGGATAATGTCCCCCAACAAGATTAATTTCTCACATAAATGTCACATTTGTAACAACTTCCATGGAGAGGGGCAGGAGCCTCATGCTGATCAGGTGGTTCTCAAACTCGAGTGTGCACCGTGTTACCTGCGAACGTGCTGCAAGTGCACATTCTCCGTGGTGGGAAGGCAAATGGTGCAGCAGCCACGGAAAACAGTGTGCAGGTTCCCCAAGGTCCGGCAGTCCCACTTCTGGGAATATTCCAAAGGCAATGAAATCAGGGTCTCGAAGAGGTACCTGCACTACCATGTTCCCTGCAGCATTAGTCACAACAGCCAAGAGATGGAAGCAAACCGAATGTCCCTCGATGGTTGAATGAATGAACAAAATGTGGTGTATGCCTGTGTGTACAATGGAGTATTATTCAGCCTTGAAAAAGAAATTCTCACCCTGGCTGAGTGTCAGTCATCCTGATAGGCCAAGGTAGAGGGTTTGATCCCCGGGCAGGACACATATAAGAAACCAATGAATGCATAAATAAGTGGAACAATAAATCAATGTCTCTCTGTCTCTCTCATATCAATGAATAAAAAGAAATTTAAAAAAAGTAAAAGGAAGGAAATTCTGACACATGCTACAACATGGATGAACCTTACGGACATTACGCTAAGTGAAATAAGCCAGTCACAGAGAGATAAATACTATGTGATTCCACTTATATGAGGTACCTATAGTAGTCATATCATAGAGACAGAAAGCAGAATGGTGGTTGCCCAGGACTGGGGGGAAGGTGTAATGAGAGCTGTTTAATGAGAATAGTGATTTAGTTTTACATGATGAAGAGCTTCTAGAGAGCTAATGTGCAATAATGTGAATATACTTTGCTGAAGTCTACACTTAAAGATAATTAAGATAGCCCTAACCGGTTTGGCTCAGTGGATAGAGCGTTGGCCTGCGGACTCAAGGGTCTCAGGTTCGATTCTGGTCAAGGGCATGTACCTTGGTTGCGGGCACATACCCAGTAGGGAGTGTGCAGGAGGTAGCTGATGATGTTTCTCTCTCATCGATGTTTCTAACTCTCTATCCCTCTCTCTTCCTCTCTGTAAAAAATCAATAAAATATATTTAAAAAAAGATAATTAAGATAAAATAGAGACTATAGGAATGATTACTGGGGAGCCGGGGGGATGATGAATAAGGTGAAGGGGAATCTAGCCAATAATATTGTGATAAGTTTGCATGGTGACAGGTGATTACGAGAATTAGTGGGGTGATCACACTGTAAGGTATGAAAATGCCAAATCACTATATTGTACACCTGAAACCGATATCACTAATATACACCAATATCACTAATCTACCGAAATAAAATTTTTTAAAATATATAGTTAACATACTAAATTTTATATTGTTGTATATGAGTTTTTTTTTAAGTATATTTTTATTGATTTCAGAGAGGAAGGGAGAGGGAGAGAGAGAGATAGAAACATCAATGATAAGAGAGAATCAGTAATCGGCTGCCTCTTGCACACACACACACACACACACACCCACCCCCACCCCCACCCCAGGGATCGAGCTCGCAACCCAGGCATATGCCCTGACCAGGAATAGAACCATAATAGGTTCATAGGTCGACACCCAACCCCTGAGCCACATCAGCCGGGCTTGTGTATTATTTTTTTTAACTAAAATTAAAAAAATTTAAAAGCACAGTCTCAGGCCCCACCTTCTGGACCTGGGGTGCTGGGGTGAGGCCCGAGAAGGTGCCCTTTCCACAAGTTCCCAGCTTCTATTGATGCTGCTCGTCTGGGGTCCACACTTTGAAAAATCACTGCTTAATCTAATAAAAACAAAACTTTTCCTGGCAACGAAATGATCATCACGGGCTTACATAGTTAACAGTGAGATAACAAGGCCAAAAGTAAAGGCAAACACTGTCTTTTCTTCACCAGAAAGTGCGGAAAAAGCAGACACATGAAAATGTGTGTGCCCCTGGGATTGTCAGCAGCACAGGGCTCCTAAAAAATGGTCTTTTTCTAATTGCCCCACCCACCACCCACTGAAGTTACCTGGATCCAGATATGATCCAAGGGGAAGTTTATCTAGAGATTTAAAAATAAAATCACAGAATACCGTATGCACATTGTAGCTCTACTAATGTCTTCTGCATATCTCCAGATCACTGAAAAAAACGACAGCCCTTTAACACCTATTAAAATGCCCACTGCATTTCTTCAAACAGTTCCCTTCAGTGGCCCGGGCCAGCATCAATCACTCCCCTGACAGGCTCTGGCAGGCCTCCAGGCTGCCCACGAGGTGTGAAAACCACAGACACTGTGTCGTTCATTTGACTAGAGTCTCAAGGGATCATTAAAAGATGCAGAAAGATGGTAAGTCATATAAAATTCAAGTTCTCTCAATGATAGGTGTCCATGTGAGTAGCTGACAGAATTTTTACAAACTGATAGAAATTAATATTACTAGGTGGTGAGACCACGACTTGGAATCGTGCGCAGCATACGGACAGGTTAGAACCCAAAGTGTAGGCTCTGAAGAGTCCTGGTTGTCCTGGGGCTCGACCCCCAGGTGACCCAGCCCTCCAGCTCCCTCTCCTCTCCCAGCACTTTTCCCTTTGCTCCCCACTTTGGCTACGCTGCTGAGTCCAAAGGCAAGCAGGCGTCAGCCTCGGGGCCTTTACCTCTGTCAGGAACG
>NW_006293001.1:520642-521939 GCF_000327345.1 Myotis davidii | reverse complement strand
TTCAACTGACAAAGGATTGCTTCCTGAAGGTCTCTGCTCCAGAGAAAAGTTCCCCGCCCCCTCCCCTACAAAACACACTCCCACCACTCTGCCCACGTGCACACACTTGTCCACAAGAACCACCCCCCCCATGCATGCATCAACCCAGGCACTGTGCATCCCCTCCTCACACCCCACTTTCCGGCTCAGCCCCCTGCACCAGGTGCTGGCTGGCAGATTCCAAAGTTCACAGAGAAGAGCGGCAAATAAAGGTCCTCCAGGACAGGATGGCCCCATCAGATCCTCCCCACCCAAGAATATCAGTTACAGTGAAGGAAGGACAGACCGCATGCAAGTGCTGAGGAGACTCCATGACCCACAGCACCCACCCCACAGCTTACACCCATCAGAGGGGAACAGCTTTTAGCCCCACCCAGGTCAGCGCCAGCTCAGCCTCCGGCCTCCCACTCCAGTGCCTCTCACTCCAGCCAGGACTGTGGGCGGAGAGGCAGAGAACTGTCGGAAGAGAGACCAGAAAAGGTGTCCCTGAGCTAACACTGACATTTCACACAAGGCTGCACCTCTGCCAGGCCTGCTCCACAAACCCACATGGGTTTGCTCTTAAAAGCAGCGCCAGACTCTTTGGAATCCTCAGCTAGGATTCCAAAGTATTTAAAGTGGTAAGTGCTAAACAAAAGGAAGGTTTTTTTTTAGAAAACGATTTCCCATTCAGCAGCTACCATTTAGTACGGAAAGAATGGATAATGCTGGTGAAAATGCTTGGGGATCTTATAAAGCCGAGGAAATCAACTCGCACCAAGAGGAATACAGGAGAACCCTGGCAGTTTTTTCAAAACACGTAACATCATATCCCTGAGAGACCACCACGCTCTGGTCACCCCGGGAATGGCAATAATAGTTGGTAAGTTCCCTGACAGCCAGTTACCCTCTCTGCTCTCCACCAATCCCAGCCCCTCTTGAGATCCATAAGCCTAAGAGAAAAAGATGATGGATTAAATAGTCTAAGTTCACAATCAGCTCCTTAACTAACTTGCTGTGTGATTTTCAAAAAATCACTCAACTTCTCTGTTCTCCAGATGCCTCCTGAGAAAATAGCCAGTAGATCACCCCATTCTATCCAACAGGTACTCTCTGTCAATAATGTCAGAAGGTGTACTGTCTTACTGACACCTTATAAGATATTACCTGGGTAGTACCAATGTTCGTTAACAATTCACACTTCATCTGCTTATTGGGAAAAACATTTCTTTTGATGGTGCAATGCTCTGGGTATTTTTACTGCTTCACCAATTGGTTT
>NW_006293001.1:516850-520528 GCF_000327345.1 Myotis davidii | reverse complement strand
TGGAGGGGAGGGGACGGAGAAAGAAACATCAATGTGAGAGAAGCACATCGATCGGTTGCCTCCAGCACACATCCCAACTGGGCCAGGGATTGAACCTGCAACCCAGGCACAGGCCCTAGACAGAGAGTCGAACCCAAAACCCTTTGGTGCGAGGGCGAACGCTCTAATCACTGAGAAACCCCGGCCACGGCTAACCCATGGTTCTTCACCTGCTGCACACTGAAACCATCTGGGAGCCTGAAAGTTTCCAATGCCCAAGCCCCCGTGGAGACTCTGCCTTGGTTCGGGCACCGAGGTCCCCGGTGATTCTGATTGGCAGCCAGGGCGATGACCAATGCACCCATGGGGCATGGGCTTGCTCTTAGCCAGGTACCTTCCAGCTGTGTGATTTGGGGCAGCTACTAACTGCTCACATCCTCATCCGAGAAGTGGAGATAAGAACAGCTTCACCTCACTGGGTTGCTGTGAAGATTAAAAATGAACGTGACACACATAGACACACATAAAGCACTTAGCACACTCCTCGGCATCCTGCAAATGCTAAATAAGTTCAACTGCTATCACTGCAATCACTTTTCACAGAATCTTCAGAAGAGACCGGAACCCAGGTCCCTGATGCTGGAAGGCACAGGAGGGTGCTCTGCCCCAGGCACCTGGCCACCGAGGTCTCTTCTCCCCGAGCTGTTCACCAGCCCCGAGCGAGCACAGGAGACCTCACGCTTATTTGAGAGCAGACAGGAGTCACCTGGACCCAACAAAAACTCACGGTGGGCAGCTCCTCTCACCACCAGCCACAGACACATCCAGGAGTTCTCAGGTGCCTACAGCCGAGTCTCGGTCTCCGGGAAGGAGACAAGGCACAAATGAGAATAAGTCACTTGCCCATGTAATAAATGTCCAGTATTTTCCAAGAGCTTTAACACCTCAGTGAGGTTTCCCATCCTTATGAGAAAGGCTCTTTTGTTCCCTCCAATTTATAGGTTAGAGAACTGAGGCTCAGAGGGGACAAAGCACAGATTATTCCTGGGCACAAAGCGAACCACTGCCATAGAGCAGTCCAGTGGCGTAAGCAGCAGCTCCAGCTAAGATCACTCTGCATTCAAGGACAGGGTTTAAGTGGCTTGTCCTCCACATTTTCCTCCCAACACGGAAATTTTCCAACCATCACCATCACAGACAGTCTCCTTGGATAACACTTAGAAATGGCAATATTATCTATAAACTTCTGGGTTTAATGAGTGCAAGAAAGCAACAAAGGGGCTGGAGGTAGGCAAAGCGATGTGATCATGAGGCACTGGCGAGGCGCTGGCCAGCATGGTCGGCAGGTGCAAGTACCAGTTTCCTCAATAGTTATGGAGGGTCACAGCCATGACAGCAGGTTGACACGGCGTGCTGTGCTGCCCAACTGTCGCGCAGAATCCTCCTGGACCCTCTCCGCCACGGGAAGGAAGGCCAAGTCCCTGCTTCACTCTGTCTCCTCTCCCCCCTGCCTTCAGCTGAGCGAAGAATCGCAACGCAAATTCTCCCACGTCCATAGCCTTGGGAAGCCCGTGGCCTGGCAGCCAGTCTGATGGGACAGTGTGAGCCAGACAGCCAGCTGGATGGGAGCCTGGAGGCCGGGTGGCAAGGACCCCAGTGGGCCGCCAGGGCTGGGCTGGCACGACGCTGGCCTGGTAACAGGAGCCTCCATTGTTAGAAGTCACTGGCATGCCATTAAAATTAAAATTCATCTACCAAGCAATCATTCCGAAGCAAAGTCACTTTAATTTACTAAAGTGGCAAACTGCAATTATTGCTCAAAATGACATCCATGCCTGTATGACAACATTTAATACTCTCTAAAAAAAGTTCCTTAATTGCATGCATAATTTTAAATTACTGTAATTTGTTCAAGATTCTGTGAAAACCCTTTTATTTTTTTTTCTTGAAAGATAAAAGGAAACAGAAGGATAATGGAAAGCCTCAAAATTCTATAAGCAAGTTGTAGAATTTCAGGGACAGTGTAGATGCAGGTGTCACAGGAGTTCTCTAAAACAAAGCAAAGATGAAAGACTCGTAAAAGTGCAAGTATGTTAGACAGAAAAGTTTATAATCCCAGGAGGGTCAAGGTCATTATATTGTTATGCTGTACCTTCAATTTTCTGTCTTAAAAGCTCATATTCAACAGAGTATGACGTTTCCCATTTAATTTTCTCCGTATTGGAAGAATAATGTCTGTGCCCGCAATTCATTAAAATAGTAAAAACAGATATTGCCATTGTTATTCTTTATTTCTTTCTTCCTCGCCATTGTTATAGAATTTTCTTAATTATGGACAAGCCAAAAGGTATACTTTTGCTGAGACAAAAGATGAAACAATGTCATTATTATAGTAAATTCAACCCAATTTCTATAAAATCTAAGTAGAACAAAAATTCTTAATACAAATATTTTATTACGTGAGGACTAAACTCAGCTGTGTTCGCCACCTTTCTGTGACAGTAGCTCCATTTAGACAGGAAGAGCTTCCTTTGATCGGTAGAAGCCGCCTGAAGCTAATTCCCATAACTACAAAAACAGCTTCCCTGTCCGTCCCCCCCTAAGCTTGTGTGTGGGTTCAGCTGAGACACAGGCACTCAAACCTCAGGTCTGGACAGAGGTGCAAACATGCAAAGGGGCGAGCAGAGCCCAGGGTCCCGTGAGCAGTCCTCCAGGGGTGCTCTGCTCCCAGGCGCCTGGTGGAGGGGCAAGTCAGAATGAAATCCAATGAGCCCCTTGCCCATCAAGTCTTGAACCCTAAGAGGGGGCAAGTCCACAGGCACGAGGCAGCACTTTATCTCTGCAAATGCCCTGTCTGCGTTCACCTGGAGGTGGTGGCCTTTCTCTAACCCACCCAGGGCCCTGTACTGGGCAGCAGGGCTCCCGGGGCAGAGCACTGCTAGGTCCCTTGGACCCTAGGCTTCTCCATCAGCATTGCCACCCCTCCCCTCTGTAGGGGAGGAGAAGGAAAAGAATCCACCAAGAAGGCAGGGAAAGGAGAAAAGGGGCAGAGCTAAGCCCCACGGGGCATGGGAAGCCCTCTGCAAGCCCAAGTCCCCAGGGGGGGGGGGGGGGCGGGGAGAAAGAGGTGCAGAAGTCTCCCGGGAGTGTCATCTCTGGGGCATGTGGTGCCCTTCCCAGGTGAGTCTGAAGAACCCAAAGTGAGACGTGGAAGGCATGCCTGGAGCATACAGGGCTCCGTCTGTCCATTGCTGCATGACCACATCGGTCACCCTCCTGCTAAAAGGGGGGGCAGGTATGACTGTTATCATGGAGGTGGCTCACAGGGAGGGCCCGGCTCCCTGGGAACTGCCTCAGAGCCTGTGCAGGCAGCCGGGCATGCCAGGGCTTGCGGCCGAAAGGCCTGGAGTCCACCAGATGTGTCAGGTGGGTGAGCAATCCAAAAGGTGAAAATATTTATGATCTCATTTCACTTTACACTGGAAAAGACGACTGCAAGCTGCCATCATATAAAGCAGTCATTCCCACACTTGGGGGCGGCTACCCCTTCTTGGTTGATTTAACCAGGTACTTGGCCTCTGTGTGCTTTAGATTCTTAGACTTCGTTACAATGAGGGGTGAGATCTACCCTAAAAAGAAGATGGTGACATGACAGCCACGGACCAAGACTGAGGGAGCCATTGGCTCAGCAGCGAGCCG
>NW_006293001.1:515377-516793 GCF_000327345.1 Myotis davidii | reverse complement strand
ACGAAACCTAGGCAGCAGTTTCCTCTGTGTCCCTATCACTTTGTGTCTCTCCCCAACGTGCAATTTCCTATGAGCCATAAAGAGGTAGTCCAGATTAGAAACTCAGGGCATTTTAACAATCACTCTTCCCTGGACTCTCCCTCTGACCTTCGGTTTTCTGTGTGAATTGCTTCCTTATCACATCCCTCTGAAACCTTCACCACAGGCCCACAGCGCAGTCCTGCCCCCCACGGCTTCCTGCCCCGGGAAAGCTGGCCCAGCAGGTAGAAGAGAAAGGGACCGACTTTGACTTCAGAGAAGAGCATCATCAGAAGCTCCTCCATGGCCTCTGGCCACAGCCCAGGGAGAGGGAGGGCAGGACTGTTGGGGAAAGGGCAGCAGGCATAGGCCTGGGCACGGGCACAGGGTACAGGGCTTGCTCACCTTCACATTGGGCGTGTAGAGGTTCCTGAGCGAGGCGAGGGCAGCAGACAGCCCCTCCGTGCTGTAGCCGATCCACAGGGCTTGGAGATGGCTCGAGGAGATCCCCGTCTTCTTACTCAGGCCCTGGAAGGAATCGGAGCAAGCGGCCTCAGTGTCTCCTTCCCCCCCTGCAGCGCTGGGCTGAAGCAGGTGGGACCCCCAGGGTGCTTCAGTATCTCCTTCCCCCCTTGCAGCGCTGGGCTGAAGCAGGTGGGACCCCCAGGGTGCTTCAGTATCTCCTTCCCCCCTTGCAGCGCTGGGCTGAAGTGGGTGTGACCCCCAGGGTGCAGGTGCAAGCGGACACGTGAGAGCTGTGGAAAGAAAGCCCGGACCTGCGAGCCTTCTCTCCTGAAAGCCAAGGGGCGAGCACCTAGCCTGCCTCTGCCGCTCGGCCCGTAGGCCTGGGAAGAGAGACGGCCGATGACGAGAAAGTTTCTACTCTTCGTAGAAGTTCTCCAGTCAGTAAAGGAAGAATCAATGAGAAAGCATCACCATTCTGGAACCCACACCGAGTGCATGTCCAGGCAGAGACCTGCAGCTGATGGCATCCCACAAAGAGAGGCAACACAGACACTGTGCCTTCCGATGCAGGAGCCCCACACAGAGTTACATGGAATAACTAGGAAGTAATCATGACACCCTGGGAAAAAAATCAAACCTGAATCTGATTAAGCCTCTAGGTACAACTACCAAATAAGAAATCCAGAGGATCATGAACTAGATCATGAGAAATAAAAACTATCGGAAAATCCAGGTGGTGCAAAACTAGAGGTCCAGCTGAACTTGATTCTAAATTCAGCAAAATAAATTGTCTGACTATAGAAACAAACAAACAGAGGTCAAGTAACTCCTGTTCTTTGACAACTAAAGAACCAGGAAACCAAAGGTAATGAATAAAATGGCAACTTCAGGTGGAAAGAAACTTAAAAGGGGCTTACACGGGCGGGGAGAGGG
>NW_006293001.1:500624-515185 GCF_000327345.1 Myotis davidii | reverse complement strand
GCGGCAGTAAAAATGTGACCCTAGCATTTAGATACACACGTGGGCGACTATAACTCAGAACAGTGGTTACTTTTAGGGAGAAGGAAGGGGCTGTGTTTGGAATGGGGCTCATGGAGGGCTGAGAGGGCTGATAAAGCTGTTGAAATTCTCTAAAGCCAAAAACTGAACAACACAAGGATGACAACAGTGAGAGCCGTCGTCACGGTGGTGTGTGTCTCACCTTGAAAATGTGTGCCTTCAGGATGTGGTGGCCGAGCTCCATGGTCTGCTGCCGGTTCAGCTTGCCCTCTTGTCGCGAGAACATGAACGCCAGGAGAGCATGCCCGTTCCTAGGCCCAGAAACACAGATTGTAACAAACACCCCGTCCCACCGCACCCTGGGCCCTCTGGTGAGAACATCGCTGCACAAACCCCGAAACCCTGCCACCTCTGCACCACCGCACAAAATGGTGGGAGGCTGTGCTCATCAAGTCGTTCTAGGGGCTTCCTCTGGATTCCCCATCTCTGGAGCGAGCCAGAGGGAAGCCCTGTGACAGGGCAGGGCTGTCTCTCTGGAACCACCCACTCCCTGTCCCCCATCCCTCATTCTGTCATCACCTTACTTATGTCTGTCACCAAATGTAAACTCCATGAAACTAAGGGTCTTGTTTACATCACAGGTACAGTCACCACCCGCAGGTACAGTTTCATACCTTCTGCCTTTCTTACCCTTTCTGGGAGCAAGGCCACTCCTGGTTTCTGAGGCTTCATACCTTGATATGGCACCTTCTCTTCCTCGACTCTGCCCACAAGACCAAGCCATGCCCATCTATCTCATGTCAACAAGGCCTGTCTCCACCCCCACTGCATCCTAAAGCCAAGTTCTACCCACTTCTGGCTGCCACAGGGGTCCCCATGCCCCGACCACCACACTCCTGTCCACGTTGATGATCTTCACAGGTTCTTCAGAGTTGGCTGTGAAAGACCACAATCCCCAGACACATCCTTTGTGTCAACCCTTCCCACTCCTCAGTTCCGTGACAAGAGCTCCAGTCAAACGCGATTTGTTCTTGCAGAACACAGCCTGCGTTTCTGATGTGTTGCCTTGCTCCCCTCCACACACCCCCAAGCAACAGCCTTGTTCCACCTACTAAAATGCTACACTACACGTTCACTCCTCAAGTCAATGACGTGGGGAAAAGTAGATGGGAGATGGCCCTAGATTAAAAGTCCTGTGCAACCCCAAAGAATCGAAGGACCCAGAAAATGATCACGAATGGCTCTGAGAGACATAAGATGTTAAATGTCTCCTTATGGAAGTACTTACTTTACTCACTACCACCTACTAAGCATCTTTGCAAAAAAAATTAAGTAGAATAAAATCTGATGAAGCCTGCAGATTTAACTACCAATTCATAGAAAATGAAGGTGAAAAAACACATTAAAAATGACCCTGAGAACACAATCAGCAAAATCCACATTATGGGAAACAGGACAAACTACCCAGTTGATCTTTTTAAAAACATAAAATGCAAAGAAAAAACAAAAAGGTGGGAATCTGTAGATTAAAAGAGACACAATGAAATGCCTCTTAGGGTCCTCATCTGGATTCTGACTCATACATACTGAAAAATATGAAGAAAGTGGGGAAATCTGAGCATAGCTAAATGTGTTGATACTGGTGGGTTAGTGTTAATATTTTAGGTGTTGTGGCTAAGTATGAAAATCTTTTTTTTTGAAGTTTATAGCCGACTATTTCAGGTAAAATACCATGAAGTCTATAATTTATTTCAACAAAAAATAACAGATGGAGAAAATATTGTAAAATGTGAGTCATGTTTAAGCCTAGGTGATGTGAATGAGGCTTTCAGTAACTTTACTCTTTAACTTGATAATTCTGTTCCTGGATTCAAACCTAAGGGATAATCAAAAACAGAAAGGAAAGGGCAGGGGGAGGCAGGGAGGTAGATGGGGAGTATGAAGGGGAGAAGCAGATGCTCTGAAGTACTTCCCTCTGGCCCTGGCCGGTTTGGCTCAGTGGATAGAGGGTCAGTCTGCGGATTGTAGGGTCTCAGGTTCGATTCAGGTCAAGGGCATGTACCTCAGTTGCAGGCTCTTCCCCGGCCAGGGCCCTGGTTGAGGCGCATGTAGGAGGCAACCAATTGATGTGTTTCTCTCACTTTGATATTTCTTTCTGTCTTTCACTCTCTCTTCCACTCTCTCTAAAACTCAATGGAAAAATATCCTTGGGTGAGGATTTAAAAAAAAAAAGTACTTCTCTCTGTAACAGCCACCGTTACACAAGAAGGTGATGGTGCTCTTACTTTTTACAGATGAGGAGACTCAGGCTTGGAGAATTAAAATAAAGTGTGCACAAGAATCACACAAGGTAATAATAAAACGGGCTTTTTGTAATCCCCTCCTGAGGACATGCTTAGAGAGAAACATCGATCGTTGCCTGCCATGCGTGCCCCAACCAGGGATTGAATCCATAACCCAGGATTCAATTGGGAATTGGACAAGCAACCTTTCAGTGCACAGGACGATGCTCAACCAACTGAGCCACTCTGGTTAGGCTGGAAACAGGATTTAATCTGGACCTCCCTCAAATGCTCCTGCTCTCCTGTAAAGCACCTAGAAATTCACAATAGATTTATGTGTTTATAACTCACCGCGAAACAATGTAAAAGCCCCACAACCAGGGTATCATTTGCCTCCTAGGAGGTTTGCACAGCCATGCAAAATGACACTAAGATAGTCAAGCAGCTTTATAAAATGTCCACAATATATTAAGCAAAGCAAGAAGAACGGGAATTTTATTACAGAAAAAATAATTCGGAGAATATTTAAAATGCTCGGAAAGGGGCAGAAGTGAAAAATGAAGTGCCATTGCCTCTGGGTGTTGGATTCTTTCTTCTCTGCAATTGGGGAATATTACAACTTACTGGGGTGGCAAGAGAAATGTTACCCATCCTTCAAGACCCAACTCAAACATTAACATGTATGTGGAACATTTTGCAGACATGGCCATCCCAGAGGGAGCTGCTCCTCTTTCCTGAGGCCCATGTGCAGTGTGGCTCCGCCCAGCACCGTCCCTGTCACCTCACCGGCCCTCCTGTGTGGGAAACCCTCCTGTGTTGGAAGCCCCCCTGTGTTGGAAGCCCCCCTGTGTGGGAAACCCTCCTGGGTGCGAAGCCCATGAGAACTGGACCCTCACCCCGGGAATTTCTGTATCTGCCACATGACCCTGCATGTTCCACAAAAACTTTTGCTGAACTAAGTCCAGTAGCTACCTTCCGACATGGTTCTATACACTGCCCATCTGCTGAGGGGAGTTGGAGAACTATAGGGGTCTTGGGGAAATGCTGACTGGCGCAATTCTGAGAGGTAACAATTCCTTTGCACCGTGTGCCTCTCTTGCTGTAGCCTAGTCCTGGCCCTGCCCCTGTAGGTCCCCATGCCTGCATACAGAAGCACATCAGTGCTCAGCAGTCCACGACCAAAGGTGACAACCCATCAGGCACCCTGCTCTCAGCTCTACCCTACGCTGCATGACCTGAACGCCACCTACCACCCAAAAGGGAGTGAAGCTTAACTGACTACAGTTCAAACCTCCATAACAAACCTACACCCACTGTTGTTTTTGTGTTTTTCTTAAATCCTCGTCCAAGGATATGTTTATTAATTTTAGAGAGAGCGTAAGGGGGAGAGGGAGACCAAGAGGGAGAGAGAAAGAGAAACATCAATATAAGAGAACATGGATTCATTGTGTCTCGTATGTGCCCTGACCGGGGATTGAACTCGAAACCTAGATATATGCCCTGACCAGAACTGCACCCACAACCTTTTGGTGTATGGGAGGTCGCTCCAACCAACTGACCCACCCAGGCCGGGCTCAATTTGTTTTTATGTCTCTATAGATTCAACAATAGCCTATCTTTTCCCAGTAAATGATCTGACTTCGCCA
This sequence comes from Myotis davidii, assembly GCF_000327345.1. Lineage (NCBI taxonomy): Eukaryota > Metazoa > Chordata > Mammalia > Chiroptera > Vespertilionidae > Myotis > Myotis davidii. Next base: position 511,239 of record NW_006293001.1, on the reverse strand, counting down.
AGAAAATCCCTCACCTAAATATGTCATAACATACAATTTATCTAGTTATTATGGTTTGGCTCAAAAACCTGGGAGTTACAGTTTACTACCCCAAACCAGGTTCAAAAGGACAATTCTTAGCCCAGTGTCACCTAGGAAATAACACCATCACAACATGAAACAGCAGCCAGACCTATTGGTCAGCGTTGTCAACATTCGTGGGGAGGAAGGGGTTGTTTTGGACACAAGTCCTTACTCATTTCTGGACCCGTGTCTGGTCGAATGCCCTGTCTAGCCCAAAGGGGACAATTTAGCAGCTGGCCAGATGTGCTGCAGGAGTCAGGAGCAATTCTGACTCACAGAGAGCAGGAGCCCTTTAAGATAGCGATGATGTGGGCCAGGGCCGGGCAGAGGTGGTGGACATGAACACACCCTAAACGGAAAGTACCTGCACCTTCGAATTCCTGACCTCACACTGACCAGCGTCAGGCCCACAATAGCTCACCGCTGCCTCCTCGCCTGGGCAGGAAGAAGAACTGCATCTGGGCCCCACCCTGGGGCAAATCCTCAGTGGAACCTATAACTCAGTGATTGCAGCTGCCCAACCACCATCTCATAGGTGGGGCATCTGAGGCCTGAACCTCAATCCCCTTGACCACAAATCCCAGTGTGTCACCCCGAGCTAAACCACAAATGCAAATCAAAGTGGCCAGCTGTGGTCGCTGTGCTCCCCTCTGGGCCAGCAACCACATCCAATCCCTGGTGGATGGGGGAGGGTGTTGTGGGCCCAAGTCAGCGCACAACCCCCAGGGGAAGACAGTGACTGGGAACAGCTTCTCAGGAAGCCCACTGTTTCCTGGAGGTAATACCACGCTTTCCCACCACGGATGACTCCTGGGATGGGGGCGGGGTCTAGAAGAGAATGGATGGCAAAGAAATCACACCAAGGCATCGGCTGGCGTCTCTTTCACCCAAATGTACCCAGGAGCCCTGCCCTCCTAGCAATGCAAGGGAGGCGTCTGTGGGTTAGTAGCAGAGAGAATGTGTCAATGCCCCTCCTGAAGTTTCCATTCTGTGCTGCCTTTCCACTAAAAAAAAATTGTATTTGAAATTCCTTCCCCACGGGCCCATCAGACTCCCTGCCAAGAGCTGACGGAAAGCGTCCCGTCGTACCTGGGCTCACACAGGAAGGCCGTGTTCTCACCATCTGCTCTCCAGACAAGCCACTCCCTGAAGGACGGGTGGCAGAACATGCGGGTCTTGTCTCGCCTCTTGATGAGGAAGCAGGAGAGGGCCTCCATCCTCTGCTGGAAGTCCTCCCGGCCCTGCTCCCCCTGGATGTGGCCAGCGTTGATGGCCTGGAAGATCTGCTCGTCCGTCATGGGGTGGAGGGACGCGAGGGCTACGTTCAGAATGGGGAGCGCCCTCTCGAAGGCGGACTGGGTCATGAACTTCATGTTGCACTGCAGCAAGTAGAGCTCGGACAGGGACACGGGCACCACCTTGTAGCTGGCACTTTTGATGACCAGGTGTCCCCTCTGGAAGAGGTCCAAGGTGAGCTTGAGGTACAGGTAGGAGCCGAGGCTCCGCAGCACCAGGTGGCTGCTCACTTTCCCGATGAGGGCGGCGTCGGCCTTGCCATTCAGCGAGATGTTGCTGAGGATGTCCTGGCTGCTGTGGACCCTGTGCTGGACGTAGGCGTGCAGGTCGCTGTGAATGTCCTTGTTGTCGGGGAAGTCATCCAGGGAGAGCTTGACGAATGGCAGCCCATTGACAATTTCCTGGGGGGGGGGGGGGGGGGGTAAGGGGGGAGTTGGTTGTAAGAAAACCCAGTGTCACTGCACGAGATTTCTCTTTTTATGTCAGCCGCATTTCAAACCAGATTCACCAGTTTTCTTTCAAGGAGGATTTTCATGGATTACAGGGTCTCATTATTTTGTATTAAAACGTGTAATAGGATAAGTTGAAGATAAAAAGCTTATGTGAAAGAAATCCTGATGCGAGATGGAATCAGTAAAGGCTTTTCTGAGGCCCTGATCCGAAACCTCGGAGCCCAGCGGGAGGCAAGAGGCCCGGCGACAAGGCCACCTGGCCGGACCCACAAAGAAGCCGTGAGGCCCTGAGTGGACCTGACGCCCATCATCCCTACATTGTGTAACTGGTTACATAACAGGGACAAACACAGCCACCACTGTACTTCTAAGAAGCGGCCAGACCCCGAGATAAGAGGCATCCCTCTCTCTCCTGCAGATGCCAGGGCTGCGAGACTGAACCAGGAAACTCGAAACTGCCTCCCGGCCGTGCCCAGTGAAGCCTGTCCGCACGCAGGGGCCCTACCCTAGTACAGTCCCCGGTCGCTTTCTCAAGTTGCTAGTTTTTAGCAAACTTTTAAATGGAAGCAGTACATACAGAAGTGCACACATCATAATTGTCCAGTGTCACTAATTTTCACAAAGTCCAACACACCTGGTCCAGTAGCTCAGAGCACCAGTTCCCTGGCAGTCCCTGGTCCCCGACCATCTCTCCCAGCCCTGAGGTAAGCACATCCTGACCCTTCACAGCAGAGGTGAGTTTGGTGGGTTTTCTTTAACTTCCCACTATCGTTTCTGAAGTATGTAAGTGCATATCCTCAGGGAATGCAGTAATTCCAGGAGGCGGGAGGAGCAACATCGCGCCCATGTCACGTGCTCCCATGTCACGTGCTCCCATGTCACGTGCATGCTAACAGAACCTCTGGCAATGCACACAGCCAGTGCATGGAACACTGGACTCCTCTCCTGTGCCCGCCGATGGCCAGATTCTGCTGACAGTGTGGAGCATGACTGTAAAGGGTATGGACCTAATGCCCATGAACACTGAGGCCTAATGCCACTTTTGATGAGAAAAGGAAGAAACCAAATGCTATTTTAAAATAAATAGCATCACAAAAAGGCAAACATCTAATGTCTTTACTAAAATTGAATAAGATATAAGGAAGGAGTCAATGGTTGTTGAGATACAGTTGTAGGGTTCAAGTGAGGGAAAAGATGAGGAAGAGAATTCTAAAAAACCACTCTTCCCCTCCCTGCAAATGTTACCTCATGCTTACGTTTTTGGGGGTGGGGTGGGGAGGGGACAGACCTTCCCTCAGAATAGGTCTTAAAAATCCCCTTCCACATCCCTTTCTTTTTTTCTTCATACACACACACACACACACACACACACACCAAAGTCTCACTGCAGAGCAGGGCAAACCGCCACCAGGAGGAATAACTTTACCTCTGAGCTACTGGACCAGGTGTGTTTGACGGGTGAGACCTGTTTGCCAGACATCTCACACTGCTCCCCAAAGCAGTGGTGAACCAGGGCTAGGCCCTCCATGTACAAGGATAAGTGCAGCTCATTGTTAATGGAAAACCTACCTGACATCGTGATAAACATGCCTTGGGGGAGGGGGTAAAATGGTCAGAGTTGTGCCCACTTGGGGCTCTGTGACTAATCCTATATAATAAATAGGTAATATGCAAAATGACCATCACGCCCTCGCACAAGATGGCCACTCCCATGTGGTCAAAAGATGGCCACCACAAGATGGCCAGCAGGGGAGGACAGTTGGGGATGACCAGGCCAGCAGGGGAGGGCAGTTGGGGGTGATCGGGCTGGCAGGGGAGCAGTTAGGCGTCGATTAGGCTGGCAGGGGAGTGGTTAGGGGGTGATCAGGCCTTCAGGGGAGTGGTTAGGGGGTGATCAGGCTGGCAGGCAGAAGCAGTTAGGGGCAATCAGGCAGGCAGGCAGGCGAGCGGTTGGGAGCCAGCAGTCCCAGACTGTGAGAGAGATGTCCGACTGCCGGTTCAGGCCTGATCCCACAGGGCATGACTGGCAGTTGGACATTCCCTGAGGGATCCCAGATTTGAGAGGGTGCAGGCTGGGCTGAGGGACACTCCCCCCACCCCCCCGTGCACGAATTTCTTGCACCGGGCCTCTAGTATTTCATAAAGTCTTAATATAGTTTTCAGTTCAGCAGCTAAATGGTTTACAATAGTTCAAATTGTTAGCATTCATCACTTTAAAATTTGAGAATAAGGACTTGGAAAAAGAGTCGAAAATTATTTTTTCACCTGAAAATTTGCTCTTACAGTCACAATCAACTTCAACCAGGCAGGAAATTTAGAGATAATTTTGGCAATAAATGAAGAAAGCGTGTCTCCATAATCAGGTTTATGAAACTCAGCTTCATTTAAGCCATCGATCAAAATAATGTATTCTTCTTCAGGAATTTTCTGCTCTGAAAGATAAAATATTGTTTAATTAAGAAATTATACATTTCTATACGATGGCACCACCCAGTGTATTTTAATGCACCATTTAAAGTGTTAGGAGAAACTAAAAAGGTCTCCATATGGCAGAAGAAATGGTTTACACGGAAGCATATTTTCTATTAAACTTATAATGAAGACTGGAGCACCGAGCCAAAAAGAAAATCACTTCTCACAGAATAGTTTCCAGAAACATATTGCATTACACACACTTAGCAGAATTTCACCCGTGTATATGATACAGTTCGCTCTTCATAAACTGCTGTCTCTGGGTGAGCACAGTGAAGATGACACACACACAGAGGAAATCTGGAAAAGACCCTCAGGCCCCCTCCCCAACGAACAGGACACCCTCAGTGGATTTCTGGGAAAGGATTGACCCCCAAAGGGCGAAGCATCAGGCCAAGGCACACAGCTCGCTGGGTGGTGGTGGTGGGGGGGGGCTCTGCTTTATAGACTCCTAGAACGGAGCACACTCCTACAAACCTACATCTAGTTTCCCATTGATCAGCACCAACTTTCTGCCCAGGGAACTGAGGAAAAATGATGACACTGGCTTCAATTCCCTCTCTCCAGCACCTTTTGGAAGAAATGCTATGAAAGCAGGTAAATTAGCTCAAAAGATGAGGAGGAGGAAGGATGAAAAAATGAAGGGCCCGTAACAGCACTAATGCCCCTGACCTTGTAAAATATTCAAGGGCAACAAGGTCAGACTTCAAGAAATGCTTCAGGTTCAACTCACCTGAGCAGAGGAAGGCCCTGAACAAAACATGCTGGCAATCTCCCTAAACAATGACCTTATCCCCTGCTACTCCAGAGTGCAAACCAGGTAGGCAACAGTTCCTGGAGCGTCTACATGATCTACGGGTACAAATTAGCTGCTTTGGAAATGTGTCCATTGGGGAGTTACTTGTTAGAGATGCTTCATTTAAAATGATACCATTTGGAGAATATTATGCTAAGCAAAATAAGCCAGTAGAGGAAGACGAGTATCATGTCATCTCACTCAGATGTGGAATCTAATGAACAAAATAAATTGATGAACAAAAATAGATCTAGAGACACAGCAGCATAGAACAGACTGCAGCAGGCGGGGCTGAGGGTGGGTGGGAAGAGATCCACCAACAAACTTGCATGCATATATGCATAACCCATGGACACAGAATAGGGTGTTGAAGGCCTGGGGCGGGGGGTGGGGGCAGGCTAGAAGGGGTCAATGGGGAAAAAGGGGGGGCATATGTAATACCTTCAACAATAAAGATTTAAATAAAACTACACTGTTTGGGAGGGGCTTTGGGAAGATGGCTCTGAGGAAGGGGATGTAGATCCACCCACACCCTCTCCCTGTGCCACCTCACTCCCACCCCAGGACCACGCTAACCCCTCCTTCTGATGACAGCCTTGGGGACTCTGAGCCACTACTGCAGGGGCTCTGGGGAGGGCGGGCTGCTGGAGGTACCGTTTCTCAGGCTTGTGAGTGGCTCCAGCACTCCCCTCCTGAAGGCAGCCACGGGGTCCTGCACACAGGACCGGAGGCTCAGCATGCTCTGCAGCTGGGGCTCCCTGATCAGCAGGTCTCTGTAGGCGGCCAGCTGATGGGACCGGCAGAGCAGAGCCGCGATGCTGTGCACGAACTCGGGTACCAGGCACGTGTACGTGTTGTCCGCCTGGCAGTAGTGGTAGGCCACCACCTGGGGGGGGAAGACGCAGACCGTCAGCATCACCTCACATCCACACCACAAGTGACACCATGGAGAAGTTCAACAGGGACAAAACCAGAATCACCCAATTCCTGCCTATCCCGTGAAAGGGCAGAGGGGGGTTCCCGCCTGAGCACTAAGAGGAGGAGGAGTGGTCCCTTTCACTCTCACACATACACGGGGACAAAATCCTCTTGGCTGCCCATGCCAGCCATGCAGAAGTGAGGAGCAGGGATCTGGGGTAGAGAAGCACTCGTTTCAGCCCCTGGACCTACCTCCCGGCCCGCCCGGAGGGGTTTCCTCACTAGAAGCCCCTCATCACCGCCCACCCCGGCGGGTCTCCAGCTCCCTGCCTCACACCACTGCTGCTGGGGAGACCCACGCGGCTCACTAGGAGCAAGATGGAACAGATGGAACGCAGGAGGGTGGCTTATGAGCCCGTGATGGAAGCTGAGCAGATGGAAAATTTCAGAAGGATCTTGATGACCATGAATGTAGGAAGAAAAGGTCAGCCAAGTCTCTCTTACTACATCACAAGGAATCTCTGACAGAAAGACAGGAACAAGGGCCCCAGGCAACAGAGCGTAGGCAGAGGTGGCCCCGGTGGCTCGGGGGTTGCATTACAGGCTCCCAACCTCCTGCTCTCCTTTCAGCTATAAGGGTACATCTGTGGAAGTGCAGGAATACCGCCTGCTGATTGAGGAGTTTTCAGTCCATCATTTAAGGTGAATATAAGCCCACTGCCAATGTCTGAAGCTATTTATTTTCATTAATACCTTTCACTTGCAGTATTCCATCACAATTTTATGCTAAGCTGTACTTTTGTATTAAGCCACTGCTGTCTCCGTTTCAAGATCCCTTTTATAATTCATTTTTCAGAAGCCCAACTCTCTCTCTCTCTCTGGAAGTTCTTGTAGATCAGCAGCACATTACCTTGGATGCGAGATATTTTGCTGCATCCTCTCTCGGTCTCTGGTTTTCAGGAGTGTCAGAGCCCAACCCAGCAGGCGTTTTGGCCGTGGTGGTACCACCAGGAGAAGTACTCGGTGAAAGCAATGGAGTGAATGGAAGATCCGGGGAGGAATCTGAAGCTACAGAGAAGAGAGACCAATTCCGTCGTTTACAACATCAGATATTGAACTTATTTCTTGATTAGAGACAGAGAGCCTTCAATAGGTGATGAGTGAACAAAGGTGCACGTGAGAACACCTGTCCCCTCTCAGCCCTGTTTCCCATCCACCAGTTGTCCTCATTGGAGAACTGGTTTCTCATTTCTTTTATTACATTATTTTTGGTTTTTAAAAAAATATTGCTCACTGCTGGTGGGAATGCAAACTGGTGCAGCCACTGTAGAGAACAGTACGGAGTTTCCTCAAAAAACTAAAAATGGGCCCTGACCGGTTTGGCTCAGTGGATGGAGCATCAGCCTGTGTACTGAACGGTTCCGGGTTCGATTCCCGTCAAGGGCATGTACCTTGGTTGTGGGCACATCCCCAGTGGGGGGTGTGCAGGAGGCAGCTGATCAATGTTTCTCCCACATTGATGTTTCTGACTCTCTATCCCTCTCCCTTCCTCTCTGTAAGAGATCAGTGGGATGTATTTAAAACAACAAACAAACAAAAACCAAAACACTAAAAATAGAACTTCCATTTGACCCAGTGATCCTACTTCTAGGAATATATCCCAAGAAACCAGAAACACCAATCAGAAAGGATATATGCACCCCTATGCTCATAGCAGCACAATTTACAACAGCTAAGATTTGGAATCAGCCCAAGTGCCCATCAGCAGATGAATGGATTAAAAAACTTTGGCACATCTACACAATGGAATACTATGCTGCTGTAAAAAGGAAGGAAGGGGAAGATGTCAATGGGGGGAATAAAAGGAAACTCATGTAATACTTTAAACAATAAAGAATTTATGGGGGGATAAGGACACATTTGTAATATCTTATTCAATAAAGGGAAAAAATATAAAAAAATAAAAAAACAAAACAAAACAAAAAAATCTTGTATTGCTCACTTGGTTCCTGGTTCACTATGTTAGAGACATTTTCTTTTCATGTGTTTATTACACACAAAATAAGCCATAGTCATATCTTTGGCTACTCCATCCCATTTCTAAGTTGACTTTTACATTTTTTGTAAATCCAGCATGGAAGACAAAGGCTGCAGAGCACAGGGTACAAGAGAACTCTGCACAAACTCCTTCTGCCTTGTCCTGCCAGGAGCCTACCCACCTTGGTTTTAGGACTCAAAATTCCCCAGGCACTTGGTGGGGCCTCATTTCTGCTCATATAAAGAGGGAGACATGCTTTGCAGTTGGGAGGCATCAGGGAGGACCTGCCTCACTGCAGAGGTCACAGCAACACAAGCTCTGTGATAGACAGACGGACACCCAAACAGTCCAACAACACCATCGCAAACCTGATAGAATAGCTGGAAAAACTTGAGGAAAGTGGGAATTTATGTCTATCCCAGCAGCAACTTCCTCCATCTATCTGATGTTAATGTAATAAGCTAGACAAGTAGTTAAACACAGACATACTTTTAGGTGACGAGCCGGGGCTGTTGGAAGCAATCTGCCTCATGCGGCTTCCGTGGCAGCTCAGTGCCACCAACTTAGAAATGATGGCCGTCTTCCCAAAGCCCACGTTTCCCACCACCACCGCCCCTCTGTTCTCGGGCAGCTCCGTGTCCCGCAGGTTCTGCTCTATCTGCTGGAAGAGCCACTCCCTTCCCACAAACACAGAGTCCGTTGTTATGCTCGGTACTTCAAACAGCAGGGGCTTCAGCAAAATGTCTTGTGGCTTGTAGGGAGCAAATCGTGCTGAAAAAAAGAAGAAAGACCATTATTTCAGAAGAATGCCATCATTTTATACACTAAAAAAACACCTCACTTTATTATTGCATGTGTGTTACACTTAGTACATATAGCCTACAGTTTTACTTCAAAAGGGATCTGTGTTTCCAATCTGATCCTATGAATATTCCTGAAATACTTCCTTTATCATGCACCACTGTCACTACAGCGTATCCTATTAAAATGACTTTCTGGTCCTTTTATGTCTCTCAAGAATTCTCATGACTCAAAGCCGACACACAGAGAATTAGAGAAAGTGATTCGAAGGGCCACACCATGGCTCATCAGTTTAGGTCAAACTATATTTAAGGCACATTTCTCCCGATGCTGTGTGAGTAAAATGAAAATGCGTTTTCCCCAGAGATAGGGCCCCAGCTCTCACCTGGTGTCATGGTGCTTTGCCCCCTTTGGCCATGCTATTGACCACACACCTGTGCATTATGGGTAGATGTAGGAGGTGGCCAATACCACCCCATAAGTGAAACAAAGTTGATTCTTGGTTGATGACAAAAAAAAAGTTGAGGGAGTGAAACTGCCCCTCACTTCAAAATAACATGCTGCAGAATTATTTTTCAACTCCAGAAGGAAGTTCATCATATTTTAAAAAGTACAAAATTATTAAGGCTCCCTAGCACACCTTCCAGATAAACTTTTAACAGCGCCCCCCACCCCCCGCATGTTTAAAAACAGGTGGTTTAACTGCTGGATATCATGGATTTTCCATGTTTCATCGATGAGCTCCTACTCACAGGGACAGCGATGTAAGGATAAATACCTTTGACCTCCTGTGCCCTACCTCCGGCCGTGCTGTGCCACGGTAATCTAATGGACGTCCGAAGAGGAGCATTTCTCTGCCCGTCTAAATAGCTCAGATCTTCCAATTTGGTTGAGCTCGTCGCTGTAACATGAAATGGAAGTTTAGTCTCTTCAAAGTTAAGTTTCATATCATACCCAAGCTACTAGAATTATAAATTACTGGACAATTCCGCTCAGGCATTCAACAACATTTACTTCAAGGTGATTTTGATTTTGTTCACCCAACTCAATTTATTTTTCCAGTGATGTTTACCCAAAAAATGGTAAAAACAAAAACAAAGCAAAAAAACACACAAGTGCTCCTCATTCTTAAATGAAAGTCATGTTGATACAGTTGCTAAAAGCCTCCATGATTCCTGGAAAGTGACAAATTTCACCATGAAGTTTTATGAAGACATCTGACAATCAAGTATCACTCCGCAAAATTCCAGTCCTTGCTGCAAACACACAGCGCAGCCAGAGAACCTCCGCCGCTGCTAGAATTCCAGCCTCGTTAACCCAGCAGACTGCCCATATAATTCCAGTGCTCGCAACCCGAAAGTCAGCTCCTGGCAGTAAAAGTAGCCTTTCACATATTTCTAAGCTTCAAAAGTGTGTATACACACACACACACACACACACACACACACACAAATATATATATATTACATTACATAATACTAGAGGCCCAGAGCACAGATTTGTGCACCAGTGGGCTCCCTCAGCCTGGCCTGTGGGGATCAGCAGATCTCGGCGCCGCCGCAGCCCAGTCTTACCCGCCAGCTCGTTGGGCTCCGGCCCACTGTCCACCTCGATCCCACACAGCACAAAGTAGTGCGTGAAGTGGCAGGTGGCCAGGGAGGAGCCTGAGCCTGGGCTGGGCACCGTGCCGCTCCTGCTCATCCCGTCCCCGCTGCACGCCTACTGCTGCCGCTCACTCAGGCGTGCAGGGGGAGTGTCTGTGGGAGAGGCTCCGCCCCC
>NW_006293001.1:478829-500553 GCF_000327345.1 Myotis davidii | reverse complement strand
TGTCTGTGGGAGAGGCTCGCACCGCTGCAACTGCACTTGCCAGCGGTGAGCCGGGGAGCTTGGTGCCCATCAGTACAGATTTGTGCACCAGTGGGCTCCCTCAGCCTGGCCTGTGGGGATCAGCAGATCTCGGCGCCGCCGCAGCCCAGTCTTACCCGCCAGCTCGTTGGGCTCCGGCCCACTGTCCACCTCGATCCCACACAGCACAAAGTAGTGCGTGAAGTGGCAGGTGGCCAGGGAGGAGCCTGAGCCTGGGCTGGGCACCGTGCCGCTCCTGCTCATCCCGTCCCCGCTGCACGCCTACTGCTGCCGCTCACTCAGGCGTGCAGGGGGAGTGTCTGTGGGAGAGGCTCGCACCGCTGCAACTGCACTTGCCAGCGGTGAGCCGGGGAGCTTGGTGCCCATCAGTCAGCTGAGCCGCGCTCCCACTGTGGGAGTACACTATCACCAGGGGGCAACCCCTGCATTGAGCATCTGCCCCATGGTGGTCAGTGCATGTCATAGCAACCGGCCAGTTATCCTATCGTTTAGGCTTTTATATATATAGACTAGAGGCCCATTGCACGAATTGGTGCACCAGTGGGGTCCCTCAGCCTGGCCTGTGGGATTGGGCTGAAACCAGCTCTCTGACATCCCCCAAGGGTTCCCAGATTGCAAGAGGGCGCAGGCCAGGCCGAGGGACCCCACTGGTGTACTACTGGGCCGGGGAGAGATGTGGGAGATTGGCCAGCCAGGGAGGGACCGTGGGAGGGCTCCAGAGCATGTCCAGCCCATCTCGCTCAGTCCTGATCAGCCAGACCCCAGCAGCAAGCTCATCTACCAGTTGGAGCCTCTGCCCGTGGTGGTCAGTGCACATGATAGCGACTGGTCGACTGTCTGCCCCCTGGTGGTCTTTGCACGTCATAGTGAGTGGTTGAGCAGCTTTAGCATATCATTAGCATACTATGCTTTGATTGGTTGAATGGTTGAATGGCTGACTGGACAACTGGACGCTTAGCATATTAGGTTTTTATTATATAGGACACATTACATACATACGTACTTTTTAAAATTCTAAAGAGAACTAATCACATTTCCCTCTGTAAGATTCGCAGCACACAGGTACCTTTAAAAGGAATTTAGGGTCTATTCCAGCAAAGACACAGTTGGATTATAAAAACAATTAATGCAAATAATTTTACTAACCCTCAGCAAATCTTAGAAGCAAATATACAGTAGGGTTGTTTTTGTCTTTAAAAAAAACAAACAGCTCTTAATTGCATATCTAGGTCACAATAAGGAAATCTAAATAAAATTAACCTAATTTGGTTCGTGGAATAAATGGCCCAATACAAAGTCCTGCTGTTCTTAGACATATGATGATCATCCAGGACAACAGAACACAGATGTCATCTGAGGGCTAATGAAGAGAAAGGGGGAGTTACATTCCAAGGGCTAAGGCTTCTAAGGACCAAGCTTCAAGTGACAGAAGTCAGGTAGAGCCACCTTCTGCTGTACCCTCTGACTCTGATGCCCCTGGCATCACCTGCCTGATGTGGGCCCTTCCGATTTTCCCTTCTGAGGCCTCAGTCCTCTCCTTTCTCAGCGTCAGCCCCACCCTCTCCCCTTCACTCGACAGCCACCCAAGCCGGATCCGTGGCTGGGCTCTGTGACAGTGTGCCCCTGTGTGCCCTGCTCCCCATCCCAGTCCGTGCAGAAACACCTGACACTGACTTTACAAGAGCAGACACTTGTGCTTCTGCACCGTCTCAGTACATATCTGCACTGTTCACACAGCGTGAGCACATTCGCATCAGGGCTTCACACAGTCCTTCCTGTTCGAGGCTGCTAACTCCTCATCAGAACCTCCAAATGGACCTAAGTTACGGGAGTCCAATGGCAACTTCTAGTTTCTTGACCAGGCTGTGGTGGGTCACCAGGACCACACCCATCACCCTGGCTTCCTATGATGATCCAGCTTGGAACATATTGTAGGCTCCTGCCTGGAGCCTGGGCCTCTGCAAATGGCGCGCTCCTCAGCATGCCTCACCTGAGGACCCCCACGCGCTCCAGGCTGAGGCCGAAGGGACAGCCAACAGTGTAACCCATGAGCCAGCTCACGAATGGGAACAGCCACGAATGTCGGACCTGTTGCCGCAGCTCTGGCGAGCTCAAAGATGCTGGGAGCCTTGCCAGGGTCCCATTTCCCTTCTTCCTGACCCCTTAAAACACACATTCAGCTGGACCGGTGTGGCTCAATGGTTGAGAATCAACCTATGAACCACGAGATCAAAGTTTGATTCCCCTTCAGGGCACATGCCTGGGTTGTGGGCTCAATCCTCAGTGGGTGGCGTGTAGGAGGCAGCCGATCGATGATTCTCTCTCATAACTGATGTTTCCATCTCTCTCTCCCTCTCCCTTCCTCTCTGAAATCAATTAAAATATATATTTTTTAAAAAGACATTCAGTTTATAGTTCTGTGACAACCTAGAGCAGTGATGGTGAACCTTCTGAGCTCGGCGTGTCAGCATTTTGAAAAACCCTAACTTAACTCTGGTGCTATGTCACATATAGAAATTTTCTGATATTTGCAACCATAGTAAAACAAAGATTTATATTTTTGATATTTATTTTATATATTTAAATGCCATTTGACAAAGAAAAATCAACCAAAAAAATGAGTTTGCGTGTCACCTCTGACACGCGTGTCGTAGGTTCGCCATCACTGACCTAGAGGATTACGAATATGAGACTATAAAGGATTGTAAAAGAAGCCCTTGTTTGACACATATGCAGGAGATGAAGTTTCAAATGGTTTTCAGATTTCCAGTTGCCACAGTTTCAGCTCCAAAGTACACAACAAGTGGCCCCCGTAACTCCACAGCGCTGTCGGCCTCTATGTCAAACACGAGTAAGCTGCGTTGAAATGGACCACCCCTCAGCAGGGCTGCAAGCCACCAGCTGCTGGCTGCCTCTGATTTCTGAGGTGTTGTCAAAGGCATAGAGAGAGAGAGGGTGGAGGGTGGAGGCAGGGACGCCTCGGCCTCCCAGCGGATCCCACTCTGCCTTCTCACTCATGCCTACAGAGTCCCGGGCATTAACAGTACAGGATTCAGACTCGTCTCCTGGTACTTAACACTACATGCTTTCAAAAGCCTAAACAGTATTCGGGGCTGAGAAAAATCAGAGGTAAAGCAGTAACTTCATGCTGCAATAAACCCACTGCTAATATCTCTACAATTAAACTAATTACAAGCCACTGCACACACACTGCACCCAACATCTGGGTGAGGAGAACACTGGCATATGCTGCAGGAAAGAGGTTTTATTGGGGTGGGGTGGAGAGAGGTGAGGTGGGTGGAGTGGAGGAAGGCTCATCTAAGCTGAACAAGGAGAAGCATCTGTTGAAACATCATGGACTAACCCAGTGGTCGGCAAACTGCGGCTCGCGAGCCACATGCGGCTCTTTGGCCCCGTGAGTGTGGCTCTTCCACAAAATACCACGTGCGGGCGCGCATGTACAGTACGACTGAAATTTCGTGGCCCATGCGCAGAAGTCGGTATTTTGTGGAAGAGCCACACTCACGGGGCCAAAGAGTTGCATGTGGCTCGTGAGCCGCAGTTTGCTGACCACTGGACTAACCTATCAACGGTAAATGCCATTAAACCCAGGCCATTATCAGTTAGAGTTTTAAGAAAATTGGCTGGTAATGATGTTTGTTGGTTTCCTTGAAAACTAAACAGTGTTCTCTGATCCACCTAGGAAGTATTTCAAAAGGGGGGTAAAAAAGTAGTAAAAAAAATAGTAGCCCCTAATTACCCAACTTCTAAATGATCTAAGAAAGCATCTTAAAGGCTTCTCATTCTGTGTTTTAATAAAGGAGTAAGATGTCCGTGCCATACATTTGATGTGATATACAGTAATAACCTGACTGCAGGATTGCAAACCAATTCCACACCAACAAACCGTTTACAAAGACAATCTCTGTGTAGTGAAACCAGCTCCAAACCTAGCCAACTTGTTTTTATAACCCTGGACATAAAAATTTTACTGTGCTGGGTGGTTAACGGTGAACAGACCACCACAGTGCTTTGCCCAGCGACAAGAAGAGCTGGCATCTTGAGGCATCTGTTTCCATACCCGTGCTCCCCGGGGGGACCGGGTGCCTTGAGCTCAGCATCCCCCTTCCTCCACCTGCCGGTCCTTACTCTGCATACATCACATTCAATCACTGGATGTTTCCTAGCAAATGGAATTTATGTTTATATGGATCTTACATGCAAATACTTCCTCAAGATTGCAGTATAGGGTCCCTTATGTATTACTCTCACCCTTCAAACACGGAGTATTGCCTAGTCCCTGTTTAATTGTAGCACCTTGCCTTCTCATCACTAGACAAACAGTGCTGCATATAGTACAGACCACTGGAATCTTCTGTTCTTTTCAATAATACCCGAAAGATCCTGCCATTCCCTCTTAACTGAGGTTCAGCTTTAGGGGTAGGAGGGTGGATAATGAAAAAATCTACCAGATGCCCAGCTTGTCAATAGATACTATGCTGGAAGGCACTTGCCTATTTCCTTTAAAAAAATATGCTTTCAGTTTATAAAATGTACAATGCAGAACGAGCAGACCCATTAGGCCAGGCAGTCACTGCTCAAACCCAGAGTGCAAAACCCTCCCAGGTCCACAGGAGGTCTTGCTCAAGTGCATACGGAGAGGCTCATGAATGAACACAGCAGCAACCAGACAGCCCTGCTCTGTAATCACTGCCGACGCCTGGAAAAGCTCAGCTCACACCCACTGTCACTTCACAGGGCGGGAGAGCCCATAAAAGAACATCAAGCAGGCACATCACCCCAAACGGGGGCTTTTAACACTGTCGACTTAATTTATTAACATTTCCCTTAATTTTAAAATAGCTCCATGAAACTGAATACAAGTTTGCTATTTTGTTGAAGTCAATAAAACCATCAAGTTCTGGGATAACACAAATGAAGCATTTATCATAACTAAGTAAATCCAGTCTAAAACGCCTGGGGGACAACATGTTACACTGTAGGTAGCAGGATGGCGGTGGGAGGACACGAAAGCTTTTGGAAGAACCATCACTCAAATACGCATAAACCCTCAGTACCACTCTCTGGCAGACACGCCAAGCCTCTCTCCTGGAATAAGGCCATTTTATGTCCTTTGAAAGCGAATTAGAGTTGTGTCTCGGAACTTTTCCATTAGGGCAATTTATTTATCAAGCTGTTTCAGAGTTTCATTGTAAAAAAAAAAACAAACCCACAAAAACACACAACAAAGCATCCAACAACAACCAGAGTGACCTGCCACATCCTGAAGGAGCAGTAAAAATCACAGGAAAAGCCTTTGATGTAGGAAGGGAGGACCTGGGTCCACACATTAGCAGAAGAAAAATTTTAAGCATTGTGTTGGTAACAAAGAATGACTAAAACAAGTTCCTCTTCTAAGTTCAACCCCAGGGCACTGAGTTTAGAAACTCAGGACATGAAAGCAGGCATGTCACAGCTCAGCTGCAGAGTTCCTCTCCCCACCCCAACCCCCAACTTTCTCTCCTCGCTTGCAACCACCCAGTGGCCAGTCGTGTAGCAAGTCACCACTCTCGTATCGCCTTCTTAGCTCCGACTGCCACATGGTGCCTGCTTTCATTTCCTTGACCGAGAGCTCTCACTTCCGCTGCTCATGTTTTAAGCTGTGAGATCCCTTATAACAATTACACAGAAATTGACCTCCCATCTGTATGGTGGGCCTCAATGGTAAAGGCTAAGTTTGAAAGTTGGATTGGAAATTCCTTGCGCTGATATTAACAAACTCACTCTGAAGTATGATTCCAGTTTACCAAGATGTAATACAAAGTCATGAATTTATACTCAGGCTTAAAATAACAAAAACAAGGACAGAATTTTTGGTATTTTATGGCTCTTTGAGAGGGAAGAAAGTCTAAATATAGGGTTTCCTCCCAAAAATGTACACACACACTTAGAATAATTATAAAGGCAGTGTTTATTAAAAACACATCTCATTTTCAAAATTGAACTACCAGCTGTTAAAGTGAGCATACTTTCCTGGGGACTTCCAGAGCAGTCGGATCCCTTAAAGACCATCCGGTAGAGCCTGATCGTGTTTCCGCAGGGGTCAACTGAGGTCTAGAAAAGGTTAGGTGCCTGACCCCGGATCACAAAGCCGGCTGGCGTCTGGATTAGATTCCCAAGTGGAGAGAGTGAACACAGGCACCGCAGGCCCAGAAGATAACCCTTCTAAGGAGAAGCGTGGCCTTACCTGCAACTGAGTTGGGCCGTGGCATTATTAGCGAGCTGGAGCTCTGAGAGTAAGGGACTGGACCATCTCCACCGGGGGCTTCGGCTGTGGGCAGCACGCTCTCCGCGGACCCAGCGGGCTCCTCTTCCGCCACTGGGGAACAATTATCTGCCCTCCGATCATGAAGCACGCCCTTCTGCACCCCTAACCTTAGGCTTCCGTCCTTATTCCATTCCAAACTGGAGCCACTCCGGTCATCATTTTCGGATGAACTTGTAATTGTGGCTGAAATGAGAGACCAAAAGACTTTGAAGGCTGGCAGGCACCACTGGGGCTGTTGAGAATTCACACACACACACACACACACACTCACACTCACACACACACACACACACACACACACACACACACACACAGCCCTCCCCACCATCAAGGGAACGTTTTCCGGTCCACACAGATTTTTATCAAAGTCTGCTTCATACAATGTGCTTTGGTAAATTAGAAGAATGCTGCTTAATAGGGGATATAAACTGCTAAATTATTCTACAGGGGAGGAAAAAGAACGCTGATAAGAAGATAATGAAAAAGCTGTCGAAACATATCTAGCGTTAATGTATATCTGTGTGATTTGGAGATGATGTTGCCTCTCTTTTGTAACAGATGAATTGCTCACAAAAGAACTCATTAAATTCCTTTGGCCCTTTAAATAATTTTTCCAAATTAACATCTGTGTACAGGGGAGAGGACAGGGCAGCACCATGGTTCATGCAGAAAAGATGCAGGAGAAAAATCTATAAAAACAAAAATGCAGTGATGGAGTCAAGCAGAGAATTTGGTCGTTAGCATTAAACTTTGTAACATTTGTTCAAGACCATCCCCAGAGGCTGACTGGACTTTATTCCTTTAGTGGCGTAGACTGGAAAGCCACTATGTAAACAACGCAAGGAAAACACGAGTGTGGGAAGGATCACGTGATTGCAGAATTAAAATTTAATCTCTAAGGAAGAAAACTGGCACAAAAGAACGTCCAGGCAGAAGAGGAGGAAAATGATGAAGAAAAACAGCAATATAGGGCAGGGCAAAAGTAGGTTTACAGTTATGAGCATGTGAAAGTTTACTCTTCTATTTTTTATTAAGCATTGTGTTCTTTTCCATCCGAACAACTGTAAACCTACTTTTGTCCCACCCTGTAGGCACCTTACGTCGCTTCTATAAATAGCCACTTCCAATTTCAAGGCCCTGAGCCATATGAGATGTTCACCTTGTGTCCTTGAGAACAAGGGCCATGTCTTCTGATCCCTCTGTGTCCCTGCTGTGTGTGGTCAGACTGCATTCAGAACCCAGCGCCTGGTTTAAGCTGTTTCATCCACAGACCAGGAGGACACACACTCTTATCAGCAGGCTGGTGAATTAGGTCCACAGAGCCTGCTATTGGGGATCAAAAGGTCCGAAGGGATTTCACTTATTTTTACAATGCTCCTTAAGGCTAACGAGTAAAGAAAGAACAATTTCCTCTCTGTGACTGCAGGGCATTCTGCCCCAATTCTAAAACTGTCTTGCTCCTGCTGCTCCAGTCAGGACTTACCATTCACTTCTTGTCTTTCTATGTAAAAATGCCCCCTGCACTCTGCAGCCTCCCTCTTCACGAGTATCTACTACCAGGATCTCTTTTCTGAACAGCACCACGCCTGGCACATGCTAAGTGCTCGATACACGTTTGCTAATTCAATGGGTGAGCAAATGAACACACTCCTATTCCAGGTGGGGTCACCGCCGGTCATCTCACTGTTATTGGTTCAGGATGGTTGGTATTATGTCTTCAACCAAAGTGTAAATTTATTTGTGACAGGCCCGTCATACCTTTTGGGTGTCTGTCATTATTCCCAGCATTTCCAAGTATTCTATCCAGAGTATTAATACTCATCTCCCATCTGTTTGGAATCAATTGCAGCCTTCACTGTGTGACCCATTAAAAAAAAGCCTCCCATTCGTAGGAGCGTAAGTATAGCAAGTATAACTTTCTATCCTAAAAATGCTACTAGTGCTGGTGGTAATAGCAGCAATGAGCATTTCCATATGCCATGGACTGTGCTAAGTGCTTCACAGGAATACACTAATTTATTGATGGGCTGATTCCTCACTCAATGGCAATTAATTACTCATTGCAACCCTATTAATAAGTTGTGCATGTGTTACAAACCTTCATTTATAATGCCAGTATTTATCTGCATTTCCCACAGATATGCTATAATTAATTAGGTTCCCAGACTGTGCCAATATCTAAGTTATAGGCTGGGGTGGGGGTGATTTATTCGGTTTCAGAGTCGTCTGTTTTATTTTGGGGTGCATATCCTTAAGGTGAATAATAAAGTCAAAGTGATGTATCTCCCCTAAGTATCGTGCACTTCAGAATCAAACCCCCAAGGATCTGAGTCCTCACCCAGACCTCGAGCGGTGGGAACACAGACAAGGGACTCCCCTACTTCCTGTGGCAAGTGACAGCCCCAGAAGCAGAGCCAGCCTGGCAGGGCTCCCGGACTGAAGGAACAGGCTGAAGGCCCAGTTCTCACCAGACAGCCACAGCGCCCAGGCCCTGACACCTGGCACCGTCCAGGTCCTGGCAGTGAGCAGGAGAGTGGGCGGGGAGGAAGGCCCAGCTGCAGAAACAGTAGCTGAGATGAGAAGTCCCAGACAGGGGCGCCACTTCAAAAGCACGGTATTATAAGCTGATGAGATGTTGGTAAGTCGGAGACTCTCCACTGCCCTCATGAAGTTCACCATTGCTCACATTATCAATTTTTAATGATATCATTTCCCATTAATCAGCAATAATTAATTGCCATTAATCAGCAATAACCTCATTAATTAGTGTAGTCCTGTGAAGCACTTAGCATTCCGACATCCACACTCACCAGGGCCCTGAAGCCAGAAGCTCTGAGGCCACGGGCCCTCCAACAAACATAGTCCACTAAGATTGCCCCACTTCGCAAGATCCTCCTCCCTGGGATCCAATACTGGGTCCACCTACATGGCTCGAAGCCCAGGCAGTGTACTTGCACCTTGGCTCAGGCACCATCAAGTCCTAAGCAGATGCAATGGGGCCGATAAAGGCCCCCCTGTCCAGTTTCCCTCGTGACCTCAGGAGCACACCAGGGAGGGCGGCCCCACAGTCTCCAGCAAAGGAAAGCTGGTTCTGACAACAGATGACAGGCTACGAAAAACTTCTTTGTTTCTTTCCAGCTAACAAAATCCAAACTCCTACTTAAATTAACCCAGTTGCCTTCAAGTTCCCTCTCTCTCTCTCTCTCTCTCTCTCTCTCTCTCTCTCTCTCTGTATAAACTATCTTTTCTTAAACTCTGTCTCTTTCACACACACACACACACACACACACACATACCATTTTAACTATGACTTTATTTTAAAAAGCATTAAAAAATAAGCTATTTTACACTTTTTGGAGACTGGATAATCTTTAAAGTTCCCTAACAACTTGAAAATTTTAACATTTTATTCCTTCAGCCAGTATAGATGCCAGCTTTTGTCAATTAAGACAGTATGAAGAGATTAACCAAAGAACTTATATGCATATGCAGGGTGTCCCAAAAACATGTGTACACACTTTAATAACTGATAGCTCACTTGGTATTTCTTTCTTTTCAGACAGACTAAGCTTTGAACAAAGGAAATTCTTCCTAAAATGCTACTGGAAGTTTGAAAACAGAGTTGAAATGCAAACACTGCCTTTATAATTATTCAAAGTATATACACATTTTGGGGGCATACAGGGTATCTCCCAAAATGTAAACACACTTTGACAGCTAGTAACTCATTTCATTTTCACTCCTTTTCAGGTTTAACTGATTTGAAATAATGGGTGAAGTCAGACTAAGCTTTGAACAAAGAAAATTTATCCACTAGAATTTTTTATGGGGATACATAAAAGATAAAGTTCATGGTACAAAACCCGCAACAGCTGACGAATTGAGAGAGCACAAACACCGAATGAAATGATTCTTGATGTTTGTGATTCCATTGCTTTGTGTTATCAGCGGTGCCTGGACCAGAACAGTCATCAGTTTGAAAGCAGGCACTGACAAAACAAATTATTCATTTCTGTAGATTCTTTTAAATTTTGAAAATGAATCATATGTTACTAAACACTGACTGTATAATCATTCAAAGTGGGCATACATTTTTGGGGGGCACCCTATCTGTATACCCCATGGACACAGACAGCAGTGGGGTGGAGGCCTGGGGCGAGGCAGGGGCTGGGTGGAGGGGGGTAAAGAGGGGGACATGGGGACACGTGTAATACTCTCATCAACACAAGACTTGCTATCATCACTCACACTGGGTCTCAAGCACGTTTCCAACAGGCAAGGTTCTGTAAATGAGTGATTTATCAGGCCTCGTGTTAGCAAGCTGTGAGGTTACATGGAGTCCCAAGTGTAGTATTAACTTAGGTTGGGTACTGCTTGCTGATTTACATGTGTTACTTCTGACTCTCTGTGTAGTATGAAAATTATTTTTAACCACAAACAATGTGTTATCTTCCTCTGTAGTAACAGCACAATTTAACTAGACTGACTATGCTAGTGCGCAGGGCTATACTATTTTTTTAAAAAAGTAGCCGAAACCGGTTTGGCTCAGTGGATAGAGTGTCGGCCTGCAGACTGAGGGGTCCCAGGTTCGATTCCGGTCAAGGGCATGTACCTGGGTTGCGGGCACATCCCCAGTAGGAGATGTGCAGGAGGCAGCCAATCGATGTCTCTCTCTCATCGATGTTTCTAACTCTCTATCTCTCTCCCTTCCTCTCTGTAAAAAATCAATAAAATATATTTTTAAAAAAAAAAGTACAAAATGTATTAGGACATACACACGACCACAACCTTGAAAAGAGGTGGAGGGCTGAGAACCATCAACCCCACACTTATAGATACTTTCTCAGGAGAAAATGATCACACACACACGGAGTTAATGGTATGTCTGATACCAGTTCTCTGACTGCACACTCCCTTTACCATGTACAAGTTGCTCTGAATTATCCGTGGCTAAGGGATATTTTGCAGTTCATGAAGTTTGCCTTGTTAAAAACAGTAGCCCCTGGGCAGGGGGCTTTGGACAGGGGCCAGTCATGGGCTCACAGCAGCCAGGAAGGAGCCACAGGTGGGGAGGTGGGGGAAGCAGAGAGAGAGATCCACTCAGTCATCAAATGTTTCGGTACATAAGCCTCCGCTATAAAGCTATATGCCTTCTCCTTCCCAATCTTCCTTCGCCCCCTCTGCTTTTTGAAGGTTCTATGTTGAATGTACACTTAACATAGAACCAGGGAAAATAATCAGTTTCAGTCCAGGGCCCAACAAGCACTTCGATAAGATATAAATCAGTTATAAGTTCAAAAGAACATCAAGAAGAAAATTAAACTGACTACACCATTAGCCCACAATTGTTTAGGAACTAAGGGTCATTGATATCAAATACACACACACAGATAGAGCTGAATTCTTTCCGAGTTGCAGAAAAAAGGTTAAAAAATGCAAGGGGCTTGGGTTCCAACCTTGGCTTCTCTCCTGAGGCCCCAGGGTGTGGGTAGGATCTCAGGGTGTGTATCTCTGGGCCCAATGCTAAGAACTGGTACACTTCTCATCTTTATCTTACAAACATCATCATATGTATTTGGTTGTATTTCTCCCTGTATATTGACCATGTGGAAACTTAACATAAAACGTTCTTCCCACGCAACAATACAATAAATAAAATCGTATGAGCCTGACTCCTGACTTTACCTTTTCTCCTGCTCTTCTTATTTCCTTTCCCCAACTCAGACCTTCACTGAGAAAGAAAAATCTTGTTTTACTAAATGTCTATGTGTGAGCATTTCACATTCACTGGGGAGAGAGTAAGTATAAATAAATGAGTACCCTTAGGAAATAGCAACAAGTGGCTAAATGAATGCTGTAATGGTGTCTACTATGTATGGGCTCTGCCCTAAACCCTTGTCATATCTCAACTCACTGAGGACTCACAGGAGCCCTGTGGGCAGGACAGCCCCACAGGGCCCTCGGCCTCGCTGTGCTCCAGAATGGGGCTCTACACTATTCTGACCATGCCACAGCGTTAGTATAAATACTGGAGACTGCACCCCAAATACCTGTATTTATAAATTATGTGCATGCACTATCCTGATTGGTTAGCATACACCACACACACAAATATACATTTTGAAAAGATGAAAATAGTATGAAGTTGGCATTTTCTTTGCACACACCAGGACTGTCTCGCATTCTCCATTTTCAAAGGCTCGATGAAGAGAACCCTCTGTCCTTCCCTGGACTGGGGAGAAAACTCAGATACAAGGGCCCATGTAAAGGGCCTCCTAAATCATCGGTACCCAAGAACGTCCTCCTCCCCATAAAACTGAAGAAAAATAAAGTAGCACTAAAGAACACAAATATTTTTAAAACTTTTATATTCAACTTCATGGTTGACAGGAAGAGTTTAAGAGCGAAACCACTGGACCGGTGAACTAAAGATCAAACAAGAAACTAACACAATGGCTGCTTAGGAAAGTGAGAGCAGGGAAGACATGAATAAGAAGGGAAAACACAGCTACTGCAGACACCACCTCCTCACATGACCCAATAAAGTTCATGAATAACTTTCAAAAGGTTAAGCAAAGAAAGAATAACTGATGGGAAAAGATCAGAGAGACAAGTCGAGGAAGCGGCATATGAACACCCTGGCCTCCGTAGTCCTCTCCTTGGCACTCACACTGCACACGGTTCCAGCTGCCACCCATACTTTGGATTTCCCAGAGTGGCAAAGGGAAAGGTGGCATGGATGAAATCAGCGCACATGAGGCCTTCTGACCACAAATGCCAGCCCGTGCTTCTCCCTCTGCCCCACCCACAAGCCGACAGCCACACACGGACCTCTGAGGCTCACCTTCCCTTCGTGGCTGCCTTTGATCTCCCCCAGCGCCGGCAAGGAAAGGGCTCCGGTGCAGGCAGCAGGCTAACTCGCCCTTCCCTGGAATGCCACAGGCAGGGTGGCGGCCTGAATTACCTTTGGCTCCGGGGAACTTTCTGGCTTCTCCTGCTGCAACTCTGTATGGACAACCGCTCGGCCCTCCTGCCCAGCCCCGTGTACATGCAGCTGAGCCCTCCTCCTCTCCTGGCCTTGCAGATGCCCTGGGCTTTGGCCTGTGACACACAGATCTCTGTACCAAATCTGTAGCTCAGTGCTCCGCGCATTGCGCAAGGCGTGCTCTGCTATGACATGCAGCAAGGCCGGGGACCTGAGCCATGCATTCATAGCCGCATTCTTCAGGCTTTTGATTGTGGAAACACCTCAAGGATCAGCTGGAGCAGGGCGGTAGGGAGGTGAGGAGAAGGGTGGGGGGAGGGCAGCCCTGCCTCACTCAGCCACACGGCCCTCATTCAGCCGGACACGGCAGGAGCAGTCTCCAGAGAAGAGCCCCTGGACTGAAACATGACTTTTCCTACCGAGAGCACGCAGCACGGTGGTTAAAGCCTCACAGAACCTGGACACGGAAGGCACAGACAGAGGAGCTCTTGACACAGTCCAAAGACTCCCCACCGTTCTTGAATCTTCCAGAAAAGAGCACAAGGCACTATCAGTGGTTGGTATTATTATGCACCTACAACATTCACCTTCCATCGCAGGTGTCAATCTCCGCCACGTTTTAAACCCTTTTCGGCACTGACAACTTGCCCAGACCCTCCACAGGACAACAGACCGTTTTCTGGTTCCACAGGTGGACAAGTTTTGACCTAGATACTCTGCCTTATCTGTATTGTCCCTTGTTCCAGTACTGGACAAACTTGCTCTTGGTACACAGTAGGTGCCAAAAAATACTTGCTCCACTGACAGGACAACCAGTCTGAATGAAAGCATGGCAGGCACTCTGCTGACTCGAATTGTCACCAAGGATTTCTCTCCCACATTAAATATATTACAGAATTACATATGTAAAGGCAAATTTTCCTCCTTCACCTAGGAAATTAAAAGAAAGTGTCTATAATTAAGGATGATTTTTTAAATTGCAGGCAATGTAGTAAAATGAATATTATCACAGATTTGAAACAACATTTATTACCAAATCAGTTCGGAAGCATTTCAATTTAGTGGCAAACAGGGCAATACAGGTGGCAACGAAGCACATTAGCATGAAATCCAAAGGGCAGGATTTACAAGTTAAAAATGAAAATACAGTACAATGCATTCCTCTCTGTATGCCTCTCTCTGCATCTGATCATCTCCCTGGGACACACAGTCCAGGAAATAAAAGGGCTAAAGCTACCTCTGGATCCACTTTCATTTTACAAGCTTAGGAGGGCATAGAAGAGAGACAAGAAAGACAAAAGCCAGCCCACCATAACTTTTCTTAAAATAGCCTAAGCGACTGAGCAGAAAGACAAGTATTACCAAAAGCTAGTAAGCACCAGCAGGGTACTAATTCAGGTGTCATCATTTCACTGGAAATCACTCCTGCAGGAAAAATGTTTCTGTGAAGGTCTTGCCCTGCCTAAATTTATACCTGCCTCCTGGCTTTACCCTGAGAAGGACAAAAGCAAAGGCAAGGGGGAAAGGCAGCAGGAAGGACCCAAGTTCTTTCCCTTTTTCAAATTCTGGGCACTTAATCATCCTGGCCTGGTGGAATGCAGTGGCTCAGATGTCGGGGAGCCTGGCAGGTGAACACACCTGCTCTGTGCAGGAGACACGCCCAGTGGGGAGACAGGGCCACTGTCACTGGGTCCCCCCACCCCCCGTCCCCGGAGCTGTCCTAACTAACACCAGCTCTCAAAAGGAAACACATCCACAAAAGCATCTGGAGATTATACATGTCAGCAGGTACATGCAGGTAGTGGAAGGAGGAAATAGAGGGGATGACTGACTTTCAACAACCTCTTTTCTCAGCCAGAATTGTTCTAATTGTTGCCTGTAAGTCCTTGTCCTGACCACATGTATTGATGGATCGGAAAGACTTATTATTTTTAAAAATCTTGATATGGAAAGCTGGGTATTGTTTGTTTTTCCTCATCTGATAACCAATTTTCTTCTTTCTTAATAGAGAAAAGCCCATTTTCTTAAAATAGATACACAAACACACATTGATCATGCTATGGGCATAAACAAATTATTAAACAACATGTTTATATGAAAAAATGTTTCAAAACCCACTATTTGCAGTAATGCTTTTTAAAAAAACAAAACAGATTGTGCCCTGGCTGGGTAGCCCAGTTGGTTAAAGTGTTGTCCCGATACACCAAAGTTTCAGGTTCAGTCCCTGGTCAGGGCACATATCAACCAATGAATGCACAATTAAGAGGAACAACAAATCAATGTCTCTCTCTCTCTCTCTCTCTCTCTTTCTCTCATCAATAAATTTTTTAAAAAATCAGATTGCTTTTCACACACAGATCCCAAAGAGAACATTCTTTATTCCAATTTCTATTTGTAACAGCTGGAAGCAAGTTACATCAAGGGAGTATCACTAAGACAAAATGTTTTCTCAGGCATGGAGGAAACACCTTTAAAAGCCACTTCTTTATAAAGTTTTTCCCTTTTCAAAGCAAGTAATTGAGAAACCAGTTTACGATGATTGGGTACAGCTGGGTTTCACATTTAGAAGGTTTTCACACGGCCAATTTGAAAAATCAGACACTAACTTCTAGGTCATGCCAATGATTTCAATGCGTTTAGAGTAAGGAATTTCGCTTTTTTAAAAAAAAAAAAAGGAAAAAAAGAAAGAAGATATTCATAGGGAATTCAGTTGATCCCATTCAGCTTAGACAGTATTTCTACATGACAGAATTATTATACCTCTAAAGGCATTTATGTTGGCAGAACCTGGGCCTCCTGAAATAGGATAAAGTGGGACTCCCCTCTGTATAACACAATAAAGTGGGAACAGGGGCTCGGGGAGGGCTCTGCTAAGCTCTGGCTTCCACAGAGAAAGGCTGGAAGGGGCCCAATAAATTCTTCTAATGGTTATTAGCCTGCCTTTTCTCCTCCTGAGCAGTTCCTAAAAAGAAAATTCTCTTCCCCTGCAATATGTCAAAGCCAGTGGAAACAGAACCCAGGCCAGGCACCCTGTGGCTGCCCCGAGGAGGCTGTCTGGGCGTGTGGGAACAAGCTCCCCTCTGGCGTTGCTGGGCAAAAGTTTCGATCAAATATAAGCAGCCTGATGGAAATCAGCTTAAATGGAAGGGGAGGCCCAGGAATGTTGAAGGATGGGTTGAAACTTCCCTAAAAGTCCCAAATAACTTGTGTGAATGCTGTGCCATGGAAGTCCGATCTGAGCCCTATAGTACGGGAGCCTCTAGTTCAGTGATGGTGAACCTTTTGAGCTTGGCGTGTCAGCATTTTGAAAAAGCCTAACTTAACTCTGGTGCCGTGTCACATATAGAAATTTTTTGATATTTGCGACCATAGCAAAACAAAGATTTATATTTTTGATATTTATTTTATATATTTAAATGCCATTTAACAAAGAAAAATCAACCAAAAAAATGAGTTCGCGTGTCACCTCTGACACGCGTGTCATAGGTTCGCCATCACTGCCTAGTTCCTCAAAGCTTGCAGTGCCATAAGCTGTGTGGGCTTTACACTGGCCGTCCCCCATACCTTTGCCACTTGGACCTGAGCTCTACAGACTGACAAATCTTATACAACTTAAGACGGAAAAGTAAGCGGAAAGCCTCTTCCTCTCATCTGCAGGCTTTAAGTTGGAACATGGATCCGAATCAGCCTCTGTGAGCAGCAGCTGCCAGGCCTTTTGAAACAGACAGCCAAGCTATCTCCCTTTCATCTCTGCCCACTAGGATCACTGTGTTCCTGAATATTTCATTCTGTGAAACACTGACGAGGCCTCAAGGTTGCCATTCCCAGGCTATACCTTATCAAAACAAACACTGTTCTTCAGGGAGCAAAAGCACACACGCAGCCCCAGCAACCACAGACCCACAACGGAGTCACGGATGCCCGCTTGCTGAGGGGCAACGGAACCCGCACACCCTGTCCTGACTCAGGAGGAACTGCCTTCCCTCCTCGGCCCCACCACTCCTGCCCCTTCAAAGGGCTGTGGCTACGGTCCGTCTGGAGAGGAAACCCTTGCTTTTCTTCCTGTTCCCTACCACACCTCCATGTGTGCCTTGGCAACAGCCTGTCACTCTGCAGGCCAGGCAAGGAGAGAGCATAGAGGAGCGTTTCCACCAGTTCAGTGCTTCCATCCTGGCCACCTACGCCCTTGCTGCCTGCAGACCAGCTACAGCAACAGGACGCACAGTCTCCAATCTGGAGTTTTCCGTAAAAGAGGGACCTACCCCTTCTCAATGCCTCCCACTCATCTGCTGAGTTAAGGGAACACGTTGAATTGAGCCAAAAAGCGAAGGACAGCTTCAATATCATAAAATGTGTCATTTAACTATAAGGACAAGAGAGCTTAAAATACAGATGACATTAAAAGATGCGACAGTGACAACTTGGATGGGAATCCTGCATTGCTTCTTTAATTTCTCATTCCCAACACTGAGCCACAGGAGCTCAAGAGAGAGCTGGGATACAATAGATGAGACCCCTTTCCACGTGGAAACAGAAGTAAATAATAAAACAAGAAAAAGTCAACTGAAGGAAATACTGAGGTGCTGTGGAGAGCATGTAATAAGGGGACTGAGCAGTCTGGGACTGAGCGGACCTGTATTACATCAAGCACCCATTAAGGACTTCAATATTCCAGAAGCTTGGTCTTTCATGGATAATACAGAAAACCCAGCAGCAACTTTTCTTTCCTCTCATTAGAGCTCTATAAAGTGCAGCACTGTATCACCATGAGAGGGAGAATAAGAGACAGCGAGAGGGAAGAATGAATGAATGAGTGTCATATTTTTGTGACTGAAAAAGTTTCTAAACTTTTTGAAACTTATTGTTTTGAAAAGTCAAAACAAGAAACTGGCTTCGTTATCGTAAGAGGCACACAATGCCAATGCCAGAACATACAATGAAAAGGAAAAGTTTTTTGTCCCCCCAAAATGGTAGCACTGGCTAACTCCTTGAATGAAAATCAACTGTAAGGAGAGGGAATTTCAGAAGAGCTAAGAATGGTGTAAAGGAAGTTACCTGCCTATCACAGATCAATACTAAAGGTCTAGCAGTGGTGAGCAGCTCAGAGAGAGAGAGGCATGAGAACAGAAGTAAAACAGGGAAAAGTTAGCTGAACCAGACTACACAGCAGGTGGGGAAGCAGAGTGAGGTGAGAATTTAAATTTGCTACAAAAACCTCAATCCACCATTTATATGAAATGTCCAGAATCAGCTAATCTATACAGACAGAAAGTAGCCTGAGTAGGGCTGGAGGTGAGAGGGGAAATGAGGTGTGACTTCTAATGGGCATAGGTTTTCTTCCTGGGGTGATGAAAATGATCTGAAATCGGATTGTGGTAACGGTTGTATAACTTTGAATATAACGAAAACCATTCAATGGCTTAAATGGGTGAATACTATAGTACATGAATTATATCTCAATAAAGCAATTAATGAAACAAAACCCCAGCAAAGAGCCTAATTCCACGTGAAAACTGAGGGAAGACGCTGCCTTCCTCATACTAAGAGGCCCCACACAAAGCCACGGTGAGGGTGACACCAGGCTGCCCACAAACCAGACCCGGGAATCTCACAGACCCTCTGGGGCCACCTCCAAAATACAGACTGGGTGAACCTGCAACTTGGATTTTCAAACTGCGCTGGAAAAGAGATGGCAGGTCACTGAAGACAAGGAACTCACATGCCATTCCATTTAATTACATATTAATATGGGAGCCAAAGGGAAGGAGCTGAACTGTTGGGTAGCGCACAGATGTTAAACAGCAGGTCTTAGAGCAGAGAAGGACCTGAACAACCCTCCAGTGGTCCCACACTTTTGTTACCTGAAGGGCGCCAAGCTGGAGACCTGATACACACAGACACCCCGGCCCGCCTGCGGAAACTTAAGTGCAGTCTGTCCGGGATGAGATGTGAAAACAAGGGCTCTTAAATTCCCTGGATGATGCCACTATGCACCTGGGACCAGACACTACTAAACTAATCAGAATGCTTCATTTTATTTTTATTTTTTAAAATATACTTTATTGATTTTTTACAGAGAGGAAGGGAGAGGGATAGTTAAAAACATCGATCAGCTGCCTCCTGCACACTCCCCACTGGGGATGTGCCCGCAACCAAGGTACATGCCCTTGACCGAAATCAAACCTGGGACTCTTGAGTCTTCAGGCCGACGCTCTATCCACTGAGCCAAACCGGTTAGGGCAGAATGCTTCATTTTAGAGAGGAAAGAGATGTGCAAAGAGCTCAATTCAATGTTGCTCAAGTCAGGCAGCTGAGCAGCACGAGTCAGGACTACAATCCGTGTCTCCTGACCCTCATGCAGGACAAGCACGCCTACTATGTAAGTGTTGCGGGAATAGATAGGGGGACCACGCTCAGAAAATTGAAAATCCTGGCCTCAAAACTGGTCCGATCCCATTATAAGAAACTAAAGAACAAACGCCTGGAAATACATAGGGATGTGAATGACCTTGAGATTGGACTGGGGAGACTTCAAGATATGCCTGGATTTCACTGCCCTGCTGCGTCCGGATGGAACCCAACCCCCAACAAATGCAACTCATTGGTGAGGACAGCAAGATTCTTGTAACTCCACAGGCGAGATCCGATCGGGAAAATTTTTTACCAAATGAGTCCAGTGTTAGAAAAGAAACGCCAAGGAATGTAAAAGCCGATGCTTCATTCTGTCGGCTGTGCACAGAGCCAGTGCTGTCTGCAAAGAAGAAGGCAGGCCCTGACAGACCGACCTTCACAGAGCGTGCTAAACCCTCTTAAAAAGAGCCGGTGTATGAATGCTCTGGCTGGCGTGCATTGAGCCATTACATTACCGAGCAGTGTGCTTCTTACCTATAATTCCACTGTCCTTGCTCTCCAGGGTGGAACTAGGGCTGCTAATGGTCTCACAGGGACTTTTGTTGGCTGCCGTCTTGCTGACACAGCTATTCAAGGTTGAGCAGGGGCTATCGGTGCTAGGAGATGCGGTGCTGCTTGTTAGTGTGGAGCAAGGACTGATGCCTTGGCTCAGAGCTGTGCACTGTAAGACGAACGGAAGGAGGTAAGTTAGCAGGGCTCACACAGGACGCTTCTACACATGCTTTTGCTTCTGATGCTAAAACGATTAACAGTTTTTAAAATCTTGGGAGCTTATACAGTCTCCGAAAGTTTAAGGAAAACATCCTTGCTCTGTTCCCCTCCCTGCTGATTTTTCTCTTTTATAGCAAGGGCACTCTCAGAAATAATTGAGTGGGAGCGCACGTTTGGAAAACAGAAATAGCAAACAAGCCGACTTCCTCTCATTTCAAGCCTGCAGAAGACAAATGGGTCCTCTGACCTCTGTACGGAAAATCTGGGAACTCTGTTTTTATAATGTTTCACGGGCTCTGCAACCTGATTCAATTCCTGGAGATTTACGGGCTCCAGGGGCAGGGGAAGGGAGACTGGTGGTCAGTGCAATCGCATTCGAGGCATGACACCCATGCAGAGCCCCTGGCAGGCCCCTCATTGCTATTCAGCGGACATATCTCCTCTCAGAGTGGCAGGCTGCCATGCCCCGGGATAGGGAGTGCTCTCTGGTAGATGAACCATTTGGTTTCATCTCATTTTGTCTCTGCCTCATCTCCTATAAATCTTTTCCTCACCCCGCTGACCCTCCCAAATCTCAAGTGCTTACAAAAAAAAAAAAAAAAAAAAAAAAAAAAGCACAGGAAAGCATATACCAAAGCAGCCACATGAGAAAAATGGGGCTATAAAGATAAAAGGAGCATCATTACTGAGGAATTCTCTCAGCCACTTCAATTCATTTAGCCACTCTTCTCCAGGTGGTGACTGTGGAAGGTTAATGTGGACATTTTCTTAAGTTCTGCACCCTTCTGCATCTCCCCACTCCCCCTTTCCTGCCCGCCCCCTGCAAAAATCCACAAGGAGTTGCAATACATTTCAATACACAACAGCCCAAACTTATTTGACTAAACAATGACTTCCCCACTCCAGGTGGGAGAAGATGGCTGTCCCTTCATTCATCCTCTGGGCAGGTATGGGGTGCAGTGGCCTCCTCGGGCATTACCATGGTTTCATTTTTTTCTTCAATGGTTATGTGTGTGGCACTTGGGATCCCTTCTCCCAGTAAAAATCCCAGCCTTGTCAACAGTTCTTGAGCTGCCGGCGAACAGCTCGGTTCATTATCGGCCTTTGCTTCTGGAACAAAGAAAGAAAACAATGAAGATGCCCTCTGGAGAGTTTCGGTATCACATCTGGGGAGTTGGCACCACAGCTCCTGTCTGGTGCTCTTGTGTATTTTTATAAAATGCACTACGTTTGACACTGTTGCCTGTCCT
>NW_006293001.1:472524-478750 GCF_000327345.1 Myotis davidii | reverse complement strand
AGGAAAAGAGAAACTCCAAGGGCAAAGGGTGAAATACTTGACCTGAATCAGAAGAACCCAGTGTTATTATCTGAAAGCTATTCTTAGTTCCATGTCATGTGAAAAACGGGTACGTCAGACACCAAAAGCAGAAAAAGGCCTTCATCTTCCTCTTTAAGAGCAGTGTGGCCGATGCCCACAGAAGACTGAAATAAAGCAACACGCAAGAGAGGCATGCTGGCAAGGTGGGGGCAGGACCACTTTGGTGGAAACTTGCTCTGCAGAACCCTAACCCTAACCGTAACCGTAACCGTAACCCTAACCCATCCCTGCAGCAGTGACAGACATCCAGGATTCCAACTCAAGGGCTAATCACCAAAAGTCCAAGTCAGAAACAAAGATTTTTAAATCCCAGTGAAATGTGTCCCAAGAGGCAGGATCCAATAATACACCTTACTGTCCATCCAAATGTAGAAAAATCAGGCTGTGTTCTCAACACACTCCACAGTAAAGTTGGAATCACCTTTTACCTGGACGTCGCAGGGTATGCTCAGAAAATTTCCTTTCTTATCTGACCTCTCTAAGGCTGGTCGTCTTGTTTTTTGCACTTAAGAAATTTTTATCGTTAGATTTGATATAAATGCTGAGCTGTAGGTTAAGCTTGTGTACAAAAGCCTAAGGGTACGTACTTAATTATGGTTGACAACATGATGGTCACATTATTCTCACACCTCTCTTGCATTTTAAAATCAGCACCCATCAGGGAATGAAATAACGTAGAAAGCAAACTGCTTACTGAAGTTAGAACTTAAGAACAATATGCAACTTGTGACAGTCTCTCATCTTCATGTTTTGTTCATTCTGTTAAATTGTCTAGAGCTGTACATTCATGAACGAATTTTCCCTAGATGTGGAAATCTCCAGATAAGAGATAATAGGTCTTAGAAAAATACAATAAAGGAAGAACAAAATAGCAACACTACCTTTGAGTTGTAATATCGGCACCAAAGTTCAGTGCCTTTTTAGGAATCTTGAAAATCATAATAAGCAGAGCTGAGAGGACCACCCGTATTATCCTCACTCGCATGAAGGACAAGCACCGCACGCCCTGCTTACTCTCAAAGGCTTCCAATGCTCGGGGTGGGAAGAAGAGCCCTTCACCAACGTGGATGGTTTTTTCTAGTAGCTGCGCTAGAAAACCAGGGGTAAAATAACCCAGGCTTCATTGCCTGGGCTTAAGAGAGCCCTGGATCATTTGAGTCAAACTCATAACATGAAGGGGCAGTGGGCCTAAGCCAACAGGGTTAAGGGAGCCACCCCAGGGGCAGTCAGCCACACCCTCAGCCACTCTAGAGAGGCCCCTTCCCACCAGGCATCTCAACCACATTTTGATTCTCAAGGTACACAGGCATCTGGGTGAGGAAGGCAGGAACCAAACCAAATCGGCACAACCCAGGCACACCCAAGGGCTGAACCACTTCAGAACAGATCAGTCCCACCCTCCTTGCCCAAGGCTCAGGCAGGGCGGCTGCTTTATCTTAGGTGGCAGCTGGACCAGAGGAAAAAAACAGGATGCCTATGAAAAGAAGAAGTGGGTCAAGGGGCAGAACTCGGCAGTTTCTCTGCTCCACGCCCCCCCTTTCCTTTCGAAACAATCTCTATGTTGCTACCCAGTTGTGACTGTGCCCCAGAACGGTCTAGCTTCCAGTTCAACCTGGAACACTCTGGGGAAGGCGCCAGAAACTACTCCCAGTTGGCAGCTGCTGTGGAGGCAGGGAGAGCAGCTGCACAGGCTTGGCCGCCACAAAATTCACCCTGAAGACAAAGAGCCTATGGCTCACGTGGGGCTCGCTCCAAGACCCTGCACCCTGTGTCGGTCCTGCAGGGAACAGGGGTGCCCCTGGCCCAGTCACTGCTGCCTCCACACTCCATCTGCAGACACACAGCCCAGACTATCAAAGACAAGTAGTCACCTCCCCCTTACAAGCTGGGGAGCAGTGGCAATTCCAGGTTTACTGTCTGAATTGACAAGACACTCAAATGCATGATTAACTTGTTCTCAAAACTGTTCAACCTAGACTTTGCTTCTACCTAATTTCCAAAACCTACTGAGGATTATCTCAGTTTCTGCATTCATTAGGAAACTGATTATTTTTCTTCTGAAACCTTCCCAACTATCCCTTCAAATGGCTCTCTCTTCTACAATGTCATCCCAGTGACCTCCCGCCCCCCACCTCAGTCCCCTTCAGTCTGAATTCCTTAATCCACATCAAGCCATCTTGCCTTCTCTCACTGAACTTTTCATTCTGAAAGAAGGACACCGGGTAAAATGTGACAATGACATTTTGAAAGAGATGAGTTGCTTGGGAACTCACTCGGATGCACCTGACTATGAAATGGAAAAGCATTTCTACCTCCATAGTTGATCACCAAATCCTGAGATCTGAACAGCCAGAGAGGATTTTCTTAAAGCGAATTCTTACTTTAAAATGACCCTCCAAACCAAAATCCACTGGGATACTCTCAAGTTTCTTTTCATCTGTGCAGTTAATATTAAATGACTGATCAATAATGGCTGTAATGGACCCAATACCAGTGGGATTAAGGGATGAGAGGAAGACCTCATCTCTTAGCAATGCTTTACATCTCACAGATTTAAATACCCAAAGAATTTATAGTGGCTGTATTTGGAGTTGAGAGAATAATTGGCTTTACTCCTTAGGAATCCATTAGGCAAGTGGAGAGTGATATTACTCCCAATGCTTTCAAAGAATCCTCAAATATCATACCTCTGTGGAATATCATGTGGAGAAGGGCAAAGGGAATTTCCTGGATCACTTCCTGTCTGCCTGTTTTTAGCTAGTCACACCTGTTGGACCGTGTCTGGGGCAGGGACATTCAGGTGTGTAGTCCATGAACTGACTGGCTCCCCAGTTACCACCACTATAACTCCAAACCTATTAGCCATTCCCTCACCCACCCCCACAGTCTCAGAGAAAAGGTCTTTTCCACACTAAAGCTATTCTGGACCCTATACAGTGTGAACCTCTCTAATTTCCTCACCAGGGAAGTAGCCAAAACCTACTTCTTATATGTTGGTAAGGCTCAAAAAAAATGTGAGGAATACCTTAGAAACCAAACATCTTTGAGATAAGCTGCTATATCGAAGTTGGTCATTTGTCTTACCAATTTTAACACCAAGAGCCCCCTTTTTTTTACTAACATATAATTTTCAGGTTCCATGGACTCCTATCTTTATTTAATGTGCCTACATTTCTCTTACCTAAAAAACAATTCTGTTTATATTTTTTTATCTTAAATAACTATTTCTGAACTCACTATTCCCTCAGAAGAATAAATTCCCTCCTTTTGTCTGATTATCAAACTGTTCCAACTTGGCCCACACTTAGTGCATTCATGTCCCATCTTCTTAAAGCCAGACTGTTAGAACCGTGAGGATCCCTGGAGATGACCAAAGATCACCCCATCAAGAGAAGCCTCCTCTCCACTCCCATCCTCCTCAAATTCTACCAAACTCTGGGCATTACCGACAATGTCCAGCCACTCACTAGCTGCAGGACCTTCAATGTCAGCTTCCAAGACAGTATTTCTGAATCAAGTCTGATAAATGGGAATATGGTCTTGATTGATGTTAAATCCCTTCCTCTACTTCTACCTATCCATGACCTGCTCCTTGCCCAACATCTGGTCTTCCTTGCCCTTTACTTACCAGCATTTGCCTGTTCTTTCTAGCTGTTCCTTCTCCTAAGCCATCAACCATCCCCCCTCCTTGGGTCTCCCAAAACAGTATTTATAGAGGAGAATTCACCCATGAACCTGCACTGGTTCTGTTGGTTTCTAGACTGTAATTAAAAAATATAGTTAACATACAAGTTACTATTAAGCTTTTTATCTCATCCACCCCCTACTGAATTATCACCAAATCTTAACATTCTTTGTTCAAAATGTGTCCTGAATTAGACTTTTTCTCTTCATTCACCCTGCCTCTTATTTCTAAAGTCCTCAACTCAACTCCTCAAGTCTAGATAACCAAGCATTTTGTTGTCATTGCTCATTCTTAAAAATTGAGGACTCCAAAGAGTTTTGGCTTATGTGGATTATATATATTGATGTTTCACACATTAAAAATAAAAAAAACAATATAAAAAAACAATAATAATTTAAGCCCAGCCGGCATGGCTCAGTGGTTGAGTGTCAACCTGTGAACCAGGAGGTAAAGGTTCTATTCCCGGCCAGGGCACATGCCTGGCTTTTGGGCTTGATCCACAGTGGGGGGCGTGCAGGAAACAGCCTATCAATGATTCCCTCTCATCACTGATGTTTCTATCTCTCTGCCTCTCTCTGCCTCTCTGAAATCAATAAAAATATATTTAAAGAATGATAGTAATAATAATTTAAAAATGCATGCTAATGCATTTTAAGTTAATAAACATTACTACAACTTAAAAAAATAACTATTTTCCATTTTAAAAGTTAATTAATAAGGGTTTTATTTTACATTTGTGCAAATCTTTTTAATGTCTCATTTAATAAAGACAGCTGGATTTTAATGTCTGCTTCTACAATCAATCTACTATGATATATTCTTTTAGTTGAAATATGTGAATAATTGTGGCCTCAGACAGATATGTAGTTGGGAAAGGGAGAAAGCTTTTTAGTTAATTATACATATTCTTTGATATCTCATCAAAACTTGACAAGTAGCTATTTCTTAAAGGTTAGTTCCAATGTTGATTCGGAATCCATATCAATGAACTTTTTGTACTCTGTTACAGTAAAATCCAACAATCTGTTTTATGCTTCAAATGAATTTTTACCCATGCAAAATTTAGTAACATCATGCTTTGGGTCATTTCAAAAATACTGGTTTTGTAGATCTGGTTTTACAAATGTTGATGAAAACTACAAGCTATTGAAAAAAGAGATAGAAAAAAACATAAACAAATGGAAGAACATAACATGTTCTTTTATTACAGAATACCAAAAATACTACATTCATTAATATCATCACAGACCTCAATTAAAAAGTCATAGTAAACAAATTGAGAGACAAAAATCACATAATTATATCAATCAATGCAGAAAAGCATTTGACAAAATCCAACACCCTTTCTTGATAAAAACTCTCAGCAAAGTGAGAATAGAGGGATCATACCTCAGCATAATAAAAGCCTTATATGACAAACCTACAGCCAACATCATACTCAGTGGGCAAAAAATAAATTCATTGAATTCGGCAATGTAGCAGGATACAAAAATTAACACCCAGAAATCCATGGCTTTTTAAATATACCAATAATGAACTAACAGAAAGAGAAACTAAAAAAACAAACAAACAACAACAACAACAAAAAACCAATCGCGTTTACCATTGCACCAAAAAATTAAGATACCTAGGAATAAACTTAACTAAGGAGGTAAAAGACCTGTACTCTGAAAACTACAAGCTATTGAAAAAAGAGATAGAAAAAAACATAAACAAATGGAAGAACATACCATGTTCATGGATTGGTAGAATCAACATCATTAAAATGTCCATACTACCCAAAGCAATTTATAGATTCATTGCAATCCCCATTAAAATACCAGTGGCATATTTCACAGACCTAGAACAAACTCTCCAAAAATTCATCTGGAATAAAAAAAGACCCCAAATAGCCACAGCAATCTGAGAAAGAAGACCAAAGTTGGAGGATCACAATACCAGTTATCAAGCTATCTTACAAAGCCACGGTTCTCAAAACTGCCTGGTACTGGCACAAGAACAGATATATAGACCAATGGAACTGAACAGAGAACCCAGAAGTTGATACAAGCCATTATGCTCAATAAATATTTGACAAAGGAGTCAAGAGCATAAATAGAGTCAAGACAATCTCTTCAATAAATGGTACTGGGAAAATTGGTCAGATACATGCAAAAAAATGAAACTAGATCACCAGCTTACACCATACACAAAAATAAACTTAAAATGGTTAAAGGACTTAAATGTGAGACCAGAAACCATAAAAATTCTAGAAGAATCCAAAGGCAACAAAATCTCATACATATTGAAGCAATTTCTTCCCTGATACAGCTCCTAGGACACTTGAAACTAAAGAGAGAATGAACAAATGGGACTACATCAAAATAAAAAGCTTCTGCACAGCAAAAGAAACCATCAACAAAACCACGAGAAAACCCACTGTGTGGGAAAACATATTTGCCAATGTCATATCTGATAAGG
>NW_006293001.1:470807-472112 GCF_000327345.1 Myotis davidii | reverse complement strand
AAGTATCACATGGTCTCACTCATATGTGGGATATAATGATCAACATAAACTGATGAACAAAAATAGATCCAGAGACAAGGGGCAGGGAAGGGGGTGGGGGTCAGAGAGCAACCAAAGGACTTGTATGCATGCATATAAGCATAACCAATGGACACAGACACTGGGGCAGTGGGGGCTTGCCCTTTGGGGGGGGAGTGGTTGGTGGTCAATGCGGGGGGTGGCGGGGGAAGGAGACAGATGTAATACTTTAAACAATAAAGAAAAGGAAGAAAACAATGTAACTAGCTGTCTAAGGATGGATGACTAAATAAATTGTGGCACATATATAGGGTAGGCAAAAGTAGGTTTACAATTGTGAGTATGCAAAACAGTTTATTTTTGCATTATTTAACTTTTGTATTGTTTATTTGTACTTTTGTCTTATTATTATTATTTTCATTATCGCATACTCTTACGACTTATCCTTTAGGTAATGATGGGTGGTAATTTAACCTAAGTTTGCCCACCCCTGTATATAATGTAATAGTATATGGCCATAAAAAAGAAGGAAGGCCTGCCACCTGTGACAACATGAATGGAACTAGAGGAGATTCTGCTAAGTGAAATAAGTCAGATACATAAAGACAAAACTGCATGATCTCTTATGTGGAATCTGAAAAACGTCAAACACATAGAAGCAGAGCAGTGGTTACTAGGGGCAGGGAAGAGGAATCAGGTGAGAGATGTTGGTTAAAGTCTAAAAATTTATGCAGGATGAGTAAGTCTAGAGATCTAATGTATGGCATGGTGACTATAGTTAATAATAATGTATTGAATCATGAAAATTTGTTAATGGAGTAGATTTCAGCTGATCTCCACACAATAAAAAACGGTAACTGTGTCAGAATATATGATAATTTGACTATAGTAATCATTTCACTATGTGTGTGTGTGCGTGTGTGTGTGTCTATATATATATATATATATATTGCTGTAGACCTTAAATACATACGATTTTTATTAAAAATAAACTTTAAAAAAAAGTCTTAGAAAGCCGTCAATCTCAATGTGACAGATGCAAACTCCCCAAAATATAATTTTCACTTGAAAGGTCAAATTTTACCATTGGCAACTAATCCTGTCATTTTTTTTTTTTTATTGAAGCAACATATTCATTTTGTGCCTTTTAGAGAAAATGTGTGTCAAATACCAAATTCCGAATAAGCATGGTTTGTTGGTCATTCTTTCAAGTAAAACTGATGGTCCATTGGAAGGAAGGAAAGAAGGAAGGAAGGAAGGAAGGAAGGAAGGAAGGAAGGAAGGGAG
>NW_006293001.1:467869-470593 GCF_000327345.1 Myotis davidii | reverse complement strand
AGGGAGGGAGAGAGGGAGGAAAAAAGACTGTTCAGCTTGCAATGCAAACAGTCACATCAGTGCTTTTCCTGGGGACAACCAGCCTCTTCTAGCAGGCAAACCTCATTTCATCCACACAGAATATTAAAATGACGAGTACTCAAGGGTCAAGATTTAATAACATTTGTTATTTTTAGTCTTTCATCAAGACATTCTTCAGTGAATTATTTTTGATGCAAGTGAGTGGTGGTGGAAAATATCCTGTGTGGCCCTAAAATAGCAGGTGTCCCTACCTTGGCATGAACTAAGGCATCGGAAGTTTTACCAATGATTCTTTACACCAGCACTGCAAATCTCCTCACAAAAGAAATGGGAATACCTTCTTAGTGTTATTATGAAAAGAGTTTTGACCTTATGGATCCCTACAAGTAACACCTAGAAGTCCGCAGCCTACACACACTTTGAGAACCTCTGACTTAAGTGTCCAATTGTATTAAATTCTCCCTTTTCTTAAAAATAAATGAATAAGTTGTCCCGGCCAATGTGGGTCAACCTATGAATCAGGAGGTCACAGTTCTATTCCCACTCGGGGCATATACCCAGATTTCGGACTTGATCCCCAGTGTGGGGGGCATGCGGGAGGCAGCCAGTCAATGATTCTCTTTCATCATTGATGTTTCTCTCTCCCTCTCCCTCTCCTTTCCACTCTGAAATCAATAAAAATATATTTAAAAACTGAATATGGCATAGTCTCACACACTCCTCACCCTAATAACTGATCTCTCATCTTCCCTTACCTTCTCAACTCCTTGGGATAAAAACAGGGGTCTTGCCCCACCAATTCCACTTCCTTATCACCTACCTACAACTCAAACTCATTCGCCTTCACAACTCTCCTCAAACATCCCTGTTGAGCACAGTAATAGGTTTTTAGAACAGTCCACCTCCTCTCTTTTGTTATTCCTGTATATTTTGACCTTACAAATACTGTCCTGCAAGGGGCAAGCAGCGGCCACCATGAAAGACACACAGAGGGAAAATCCATGGTTCCAGGATATGTGTGGTTTCACGGGTTCTCCTCCTGCCCCTTTGCTGGTGCTCCTCAGTCCTCTTCTCTCAATGACCTTGTCCTTAGTCTAACATATCTGATCTCCTCTAAACAATGGCTGCCCAGTTGACATCCTGAGCTCTTTCCTGAGCACCAGTTTGGTTTTCCAACTGTTTATTGGACACTTTTACCTAAATGCTCCACCAGCACCTCCAACTGAACATGCCTGGAACTGAACTCAAACTGAAATGGATCGTTTCCTCTCCTCCACTGCTCTAAATGTACTCTCAAAGCCTGCAAGTGGGCAGGGATAAGCGAGAAGAGGTCAATGGGAGGACAAGGGGGACATACGTAATACTTTCAACAATAAAGATTTAAAATAAGTAAATAAAAAGCCTGGAAGTCATCATCTTTGCCTCTAACAGCTCCTGGCCCTTGCAATTTCTCATGAATCTTCCTATTCATCACCTCTTCTTTACTGATCCTGTTCTAATTTGAGATCTTATTTTCTCACTTTACAGCCTTTCTCTGATCCTAGTCTCCTTCCTGCCTCATTCTATCCTATGCCAGGTAAATCTTAAGGCATAGGTCCAACCAATTAAGTGTTTCCTGGTGCCTTCATGTGCATCCGATTCATCACACAGCTGGAATCAGTCAACACTACTTCCCCCCTCGCAT
Organism: Myotis davidii; assembly: GCF_000327345.1. Lineage (NCBI taxonomy): Eukaryota > Metazoa > Chordata > Mammalia > Chiroptera > Vespertilionidae > Myotis > Myotis davidii. The sequence continues at coordinate 468,888 of NW_006293001.1, read as the reverse complement.
GATAATCACTCTGTACACAGGGCCTTTAATCCGCAATCAGACTCTAAGCCTCTGTGAAGAAAAGACCTATGCTTGATAACCCGTCTCAAATAGCATCCAACATAGAGCTTTTCACAGCATAGGAATGTAATTAATATTTATTTAAGGAAGTAGAAAATGAATGGATATTCTACCTCTAGTCTCTCTTCACCACACACATACCAGGTGTGTCCCCTCTCTGTACTTTAGTTTAATAAAACTTTACTTGACTATTCATCAAATAGTCCATTACCATTCTAAGAAGAAGCTGAAAATCAATAGCAGGAGCTAGGTTATCGTTTGGGAAAGGAAGAATGAGATCTGGAGAAAACAGTTATGTTTTATTTGTTAACCTGAGGAGTGGGTAGACAAATGCCATTAGTTTTTACACTTTTTTCATTCTCTACATCTTTTTAAATGCCTGAAAAATTAACCAAAAACATAAGGCATCGATATTAACTTAAACATAGATCTAAAAAAGACCCACACCTCCCGATAAGAGAGTGTGGCATTTAATGATTCTGCTGTTTTGTATGTGTCAGTTTTACTTGCTAACCAGACTGCCAGAAAAAAATGTTTAATCATATTTTGAGATTGATCTTCACCGAGCAATGACTCAGAAGACTAAAACTTTCTCACCCCTCCCCATCAAAGCTTGCTCAAGTAGCTAATGACAGATTGAAGCCGACCTAAATGGATTATGGTTGCCCTTAATTTAAAGAAACAGAGCTGTGAATCCTATTGTAACTTAGTAATCCTCTCTAACTTATCTGGTTTTTTTACTTGCCCTTAAGGCAAAGGTATTATTTTGTGGGTAAATGACATTTCCCCCCTAAATATGTTGCTTTACGATAGAAGGCTTATTTGTGAAGAACTCATTCTGTGTGACAGAGCCATTTGATAGGAAAAGAGGGATTGTATTTTGTTTGAGGACCTCATTAACTCACTCTTTTTTGCCGAGTAGAAAATGCTGTTCTTCAAAAATATTTAAAAACATTGAA
>NW_006293001.1:465129-467845 GCF_000327345.1 Myotis davidii | reverse complement strand
CCTAAAGATGTATCCAGATGAATTCAAACTTTTAACAGGTTCTTTGCTTGCATTTAAAAAAAAGTTCATCTGTCCATATAACCACTTCCCAGGTAGCTAAAATATGCAACTTACATGTAACTGTAATTACTTATAAATTAATAATTTCAAAGTACTCATTGATTTTATTTTACTTTGACTTAAATTTTATACAGAAAGCCAAGAATCAAGAATTTATGGAGCTACATGATCATAAAGCAAGGCAGCTAGCCTGGAGAGGGTATGGCAAACATTTAGGAAGCACATTTAGGAAGATATTTCATGAATCTATGTGAAATTTTGAAAGCACTTTGCTAGGAGCTGTTTTCATAGAGTTTGTTAGTCTGGTGAAGACTGAGATGCTATTATTGACGGCACCTGGAAAAATGTCTTAGAGATTTTAAAAAAAAATGCCCAAAGGAAATATGGAAAGCATAAGCCCAAGATTTAAACTAAAACTTAAGTGATGAAGTGAAGCCCTAGAAGTGGATCTGTACATGCTTGGGTCAAACTCCAACTCAATTAGCTTTAATTCAGCCCAGCCTCTCCGGTAGGTTCAATGACCTGGACATAAAATGTACATGTTAATATGTCAAACTGAATTCCATTGAAATTTAAAGGATTCCATGGGAATTACAAAACACACCATCCTTGACTCTCTGTCAACTTGGATTCTGTTTGGCAACCACCTCTTCCTCACCTAACAGTTAACTCTGCTTGGTCTTCCACCAACACCATGACTAGCCACAAAACGACCATGTGCCCACAGAAACGAACAATACCCCTTTTCCAAACACCTAAAATAGAGAAAATGTACCCTTGTTTTTTAATTCTATGCAAAGCTTCTGGAAACTTCTTATCCTTATTCACAGCCCAGGTATGTCATAATTCCAGATCCCCTGGAGATTGATGTCAAATCCAAGAGCTTAAGTCCTAGCAGTGAGTGCTCATGAAAACTACAGGCAACTCCAGCAATATCAAGCACTACACTTGAATTCAGCTCAGCTGGCGCCAAGCATAAGAATGCCTTCTCACCCCCAGAAAGACAGCCAATTCTGCCTTGAGCAAGAGGAGGGAAGTTGACAATGGAAGCTATTTATAAACTCTTTTCTTTGCCCAATAAAAATCCTAAATTTCTCCCCCATTCTCACTCTAGCAGAAGTCATAAACCCTAGACAGGAACTCAACAATACTCTCCATCAGGGAGGAAGAGGTTATATAATGGAGGTTAGGCCAGCCAAAATGCAAGGGACATAACCACCCAGGATTACAAAGACTTTTGGGGTGGGAATGAGGGCAAAAGGTGGCAGGCTTATTCTGAAATGGGAAGATGACGATACTTACTTTAGAGGAACAGTGTTTTATTTTTCCATTCAACACTCAGAACATAAATGAGAACAGATCAACACACGGACACCCTGAACACATGAATTCACAATGAAGAGGGTCCTCATGTATGTAGGATGGCCATCCTAACCAGATACCACTATGGACTCTCCTGTCTTCATCACCGCACTACCCTGCCTGTCCCTCAGCACAAATCCGAGTGTGAACCTCCTACCTACGCCTAATGACTGGGTGCCTGGCCAGAGGAAAAAGGGTGGAATTTCTCATGCCAACCCACACACACCACCTCCTCTTCCCTGTCCCATGTGCCCAGCTCCTGGCCCCATCTCATCCACCACCCATCCCAAACTCCTCTTCCCAATTTTCATTATTTTGCCAATCCCTCCTCTCTCAATTCATTTTTAGCTTTATTTTCAGCACCACCACCCCACTCCATGTTCCTACCCACTCCCCATCACACAAAATGCAGAAACAGAGAATACACACCTGGTGGTTAGAACATAAAGAGGCTGTATGCCCACACCCCACAACTTCGGAGAGCAGGGTGCCAGATATTTCTAAGTGCAAATATGGATGTGTTTTCCTGTCTCTTTCAGCATTACTACATGAGCTTGTGCCCACATTGAGGATAAAACAGGTTACCTATGTAGGCCAGGGTTCCTTAACATGTTTATTTAGGAAAATAGGACATAAATTCAAAACACAAATTAAATACCAAAGAGCTGTCAGTTGGGCAACCCCCTACCCCAAGAAAGGAACAAAGGGGTAAGTTCTTAAATTGATTTAAAAAAATAAAAAAACTATTAATACATCTATGAAATGCTCTAAGTTTTTAATGCCTGTTACACATATTTCCAGATATGGGGGGGGGGGAAGCAAAATATAAAATGTCTTCTTGAAAAGGTTTCAATTAGTTTGGGTTTTTTGCATGTGTGGGGTTTTTTTGGCCCACTTCTATATTCTCCTAAAGAAAAACTTTAGATGTTAAGAAATAAGCTTTCAAAAGCTACCAAATGGTTTTAAGTAAGCTAATTATTAGAAGCTTCATGCAGCTAAAGTTTCAGCTGTCCAGTGAAAGCCTGTTGTTGAATATTCTAAAACGATGAGTACTAAAAAACAAAACAACGTCTTGGAAGCATTCTCGTGGCTGCTTTTCCATATCCCCCCATGCCGGGGAGGTCAAACTTGAGAGGAAATAAGAGTGAACCCTTAAACACTGCATATGTACCCACTCAGCTATTCCTACACTATGCACACACTAGTAATTCCAAGAATGCACATTAGTGAACAGACCTCTGTAACTAGCTGAGAGGGGAAAAAAACTCCCCCAAACACATTCAGTTTAGTAAAA
>NW_006293001.1:423750-465057 GCF_000327345.1 Myotis davidii | reverse complement strand
TCCTGCAAGAGGCACTCAAGTTTCACTCAGAAATGAAATGTCCTTATGTACAATCTTTGGGGGGCTTAGGGGGAGGGATCATTGAAAACAGATTCTTACCATTCTCATTAGGCTCTGTTGGCTGGGACACGTCTCTGAACGGGATTATAACTGCATCTCCAGGCACTCTGGGGCTTTCCACATACTTGGGCTTCCTGACGGGACCTGTAGTGGGAAAGATCTGAGTGTGGCTAATTTTTTCCAGATGCAAAGTTCAGCATGTGCAGTGTGTGTCCTCACCAGGACCCAAACATGCCTAAAGGAAGAGCCAGCCCTCTCCCCTCCCTTGAGCGCGCGCACGCGCACGCACACACACACACACACACACACACACACACACACACACACAGTCATCTCAGTACAGACACGGGAATGTCCGGCCTGGGCTGCCAAAGAAGAAGTGGGTAAGGTCAGTTTTGAGAATGTAAACTTGGACAGAAACCAAGCTGCTCTTCTGCGGTGACGTCCCTACAGCTGTCCTCGGTGTGTGTCAAGCAAGTGATTTTGACATGTTCAAACCTGGACAGCTCGTGGCGAAGGTTTTATCTTTGGAATTTTTCTCCAACTGGGACAAAGATGATTGGGTGGCTTGGTCTCTCCGAAGTCAGGAGGCAAGGATTGCAAACAGCCAGCCTGTAATATCAACACACTCTGAGCAGCCTCAGAACGCAGGCATTTTATCAGGCTGTGACGCATGGCAACTGTGTGGGGCAGAGAAGACGACTGCTTTCTTGGCAGCTGACATGGCTGCCTGCACATAGGCGCAGCAGGCAGTCTGGTGTGTGAGTCAGAGATACAAGAGAGCTTCAGAGTCAAATCTCTCCCTTCTCCCGCAACCCCAGCTTATGGGGAAATCTGGAATTCTTACTAAGACTGAATGGAACCCTCCCACGTTGCGAGGGCAGTGCACAGCAGCCACTCTGGAAAACAGTTTGGCAGTTCCTCAAAAGGGTTAAACACAGAGTTATCAATTGACCCAACAATTCCACTTCTATGTGCATGTACATTCCCACAGAAATTTGTGCGTGAATGTTCCTAGCTGCATTATTCATAACAGCCAAATGTCCATCAACTGATGACAAGATGTTATATATCCACACACTGGAATATTATTGGGCAATAAAAAGGAATGGAGTTCTGATTCAGGCATGCCATAACATGGGTGAAACCTGAAAACATTATGCTAACTGAAAAAAGCCAGTCGCCAAAGACCACATACTATATGATTATATTCATATGAATGTCTGGAAGAGACAAATTAATAAGAGACAAAATATGAATGGTTGCCAGAGGCTGGGAGATATGCAGACTTATGGGGTGATGGCTTACGGGTATGGGACTTCTTTCTAGGGTGATAAAAATGTTCTAAAATTAGGGTGTGCTGATGACTGCACAACCTGTGACTATGCTAGAAATTGCTGTAGTGTACATTTTAATGAGTGAATTGTATGCTATGAGAATTGTATCTAAATAAATCTGCTTACTCCCAAAAAAGATTACCTATTTTGTCTGCTGCTTTGAAACATCATATTACATTTTGGTCCCAAATCTCACTGGACTCTCATTTTCCTTGATTGCCTGATGCTGAATGTGGGCTTTTAACAAGGCCACAGAGCCAGGAAACCTTTCACACAGGTCAAGAGCAAGGGTGGTGGGAAGAGGGCCAGATAGGGGTCCACAGCTCTCCCAGCGGCTCAGTCCTGACCCCCTGGGGGCCTCAGCTCCATCACCACACACTGAAGGGATGAGTCAGCCTAATTCTGAGCATCCTCCCGTGTCAAACATCTTACACATCTGAGAAATTCTGTTCCGAATGAGGTTTATGGTGAGAGATGCTGCCATCTAAAGGTTTCCTGCAAAAGCATCTCTACCACCATAAAAATAATCCAATGCCCAGACAGCTATATAATGTACCACCTCTTAAAAAACAAAACAAACAAACAAAAAAAAACCCTACGTTATCAAAGAAATGCATGGTACTAGCAAATAGGGATATTATTTCCAACTTTGGACACCCTGGTTTCTGAAACCTTTTTCTCCTCCAGGATCCAATCTGAGATTCCACTGCATTCCGTGGTGTTTAGTCATCTTGTCTCCCTCCTTTCTCTTCCTGGCAATTCCTCAGTCTTTCCTTGTTTTTCATGACCTTGACTATTTTGAAGCCTACTGGTCGGTATTTTACACTATTTCCCTCCATTTGGATTTGTCTGATGTTTTCTTGGGATTAGACTTGGGTTAAGGCTTTTGGAAGAACACCACAGGGGCGGCATGCCCCCTCATCACATCTTATTGTGATATCTCATGATTTCAACATGACTTTTACTGGTGAAATAACCATGATCATTTAGGGAGGTCTATCAGGTCTCTCACTATCAGGTTTTCAGTTGTCTTTTTCTTTCCTCTGCTCCTTCTAAGTGAGTCACTAAGTTCAGACCACACTCAGAGGAGAGGAGAATTAAGGTCCACCTCCCAGAGGAAAGAATGTCAAGAAAATTTTGGATATTTGTTTAAAAAAACCACAGTAATTAGTAAGTGTTTTGGGGGAGGTACTTTGAGCTAACTTCAGCACTCATCTGTGGTGCCACCTGCAGCATTTATTCCTGAGGTGCTCCAATGGTGATTTTATCCTTTCCTCATTTCTTTACATGTATTCTTGGGATTCTTCTCTAAAAAATATCTGTCCATGTCAGAAAGGGATTGCTGAAAGGTTAAAATGGAATGGTTATGGGGGAAAAGGGAGAATATAGTCACAATATAGGCAGATGATACAGGCTTCATAACAGAATACAAAGCACAATTCAGATTTTATCTAAGACATAGACATATCTATATAGGAATATGTGTGGAGGGAAAGACAGGGGAAAGGGCAAACTAGGAAACTAAGAAACTAAGATATTTGCTGTGGAGAACCCAGAAATTGGGACGGGCCCAAAGAGGGCAGGTAGAAAACGGAACCAGGACAAATATGAGAATCTTTCTTCATGTTTGGTTTGGGACCTATTCCCTACGGTAAAGAGATCGCAGATGTATTTCTCTCTGGTCATCTGTTCTTTTCTATTTAAAGTACTTAGGAGAGATAATGAACTTTATTATTATTGCCTGATTATTCGAATTGCCCCGTGAGCAACCATGCCACTTACACAAGAGTTACCTGTAAGTTTCTGCTCACTGTAACTCTTTAGGGTATAGTAACAGCAGATCTAAAACAGATCTACTTCCTGGCTCCAAGCTACCTACCCCATACGTCTTCAAAAATATTCTCTAATAGTAAGTACTTTCTTAAAATGTGGGTTATGTGCCATGAGCACACAATGGTCATTATGAACGGCTGGAACACTGAACCCCAATGTCACGCAGTGCCTTCAGAAAGCATTCATGCCCACCCATTTAATTGTCTGAACTGTGTTCTGTTCAGAGACCAACCGCTAACTGTAATAATTACTCAACACTGAGGAGTGAGGGTATCAAGAGTCTCTAGGCTGACCACAGTGAGCAGTGATGCAAGATACAAAAGGAGACCTAGAATATACTAAAGTAAATAAGATGTGTCCTACGTGGTCACACAAGACTAAGCACTTGCAAACATTAAATCATTCAAACCTAATAACTTAGGGAGAAAAGCACTATTTCCCCCATTTTCAGTTCAGGAAATTGAGGCTCCAACCAGTTAATCTGCTCATGGCCCAGACATGGCAAAGCAGAAATACCAACAGTTCTGGGGTCTGTGCAAGTGTGAAGCCCACATATCAACCCTCCCTTAGCACTTATAAAAGTAGGAAATCCAGATTAAATCTGCGTTTATAGAAAAGGCCAGGGCAGTGGAACCTCCCACCATCCAATCGTCCATGGACCTTGGCTGAACAGTCATGCTTACTTGTCTCTGATCCCCTCTAACTTTTACTAGGATTTGAAGTATTATGAGGTGAATATAAACAACGGCTCTCCAACATGGTCCTTTTATTTAAGTAGCTTTTTACAAAAAGCAGGGCCTCAAACACTATAAAACAAGGGAAGTTTATAACCACAGGGGTTTATTCATCCCCCTCTAGATTGCTCATTAGAGAATTTGTGTGCACTTTCCATTAAACATAGCAGATGACACTTGTTTGCCTTCTCTCCCTTTTAAAATATTAAAGTTGCAGTAAAGGGATTTGAAAGAGACCAACAGGGAAAGGAGACAACCACAGGCCAGAAACCAAACTTCTGAAAGTTGGAAACAGATTGCCAAGGAGCAGTGGATGGAGCCGACTAGAAAAGGTGAGTGCTGGCAGGGAGGCAGGAGAACTCAGTTTCAGACAGGAGACACCTCTGAAGGCAGGGGCACAGGTGGGGTCAAACACACGACAATGGGTTGAAAATCTATTTACGACCTCACCCCCCGACTCCAAACCAGGAGCTTCCCTTCCCTCATCCTGGAGACTGAGTTTTTCTTTGAAAAGGTTGAAAACGAAGACAACGGAGACGCAAGAGCTGAACTCTTGAGTGCTACACTAAGTAATAGATTAAGGAAAAATTCTACATGCAGATTGGTGGGTCCAATGTGGACGCATGCTCCCTCTTAGTTATAAAAACACCAACAACAACAAGCTAGCCCACCACAGCAAGAAGAAACTAAAGGATTCCTCTCTGGGGGAACTCAAAAGAGAAAAGGACCTATAAATAATCACAGTTGGGGACATGCCAAGAAATGACGGGCCCTATCCTGGCGAGGTAGCTCAGTTGATTACAGCATTACAGATTAAGGAAAAATTCAACATGCAGATTGGTGGGTCCAATGTGGACGCATGCTCCCTCTTAGTTATAAAAACACCAACAACAAGCTAGCCCACCACAGCAAGAAGAAACTAAAGGATTCCTCTCTGGGGGAACTCAACAAGAGAAAAGACCTATAAATAATCACAGTTGGGGACATGCCAAGAAATGACGGGCCCTATCCTGGCGAGGTAGCTCAGTTGATTACAGCATTGCCCGGATACACCAAGGTTTCCGGTTTGATCTCTGGACAGGACACATAGAAGAATCACCCAATAAATGAACAAGGAAACAGCACCCTTAAACGATACACTAGATAAGATGGATTTGATATTTGCAGAACATTTCATCCCAAAGCTGCAGAACATACATTCTTCTCAAGTGCACATGGAACATTCTCAAAGACAGACCACATGTTAGGACACAGAACAAGTCTCTACACTATGTAGAGTTTAAGAAGACTGAAATCATATCAGGTATCTTCTTAGATCACATCAGCATGAAGCTAGAAATCAGCTACAATGAAAACACTCAAAGACATGCAAACACATAGAAGCTAAATAGTGTGTTATTAAACAATGAATGAGTTGCCAATGAGATCAAGGTTGAAATAAAAAACTTCCTGGAAACAAATGAAAATGAACACACAACAACACAAAGTTTATGGGACACAGCAAAAATAGTCCTGAGAGAGAAGTTCACAGTGTTACAGGCCTAAAGATCAAAGCAAAAATAAATAACATAGAGACTAAAAAATAAATAAAATAAAATAGAAAAGATCAATGAAACCAAGAGCTGGTTCTTTAAAAAAATAAAGATTGATGAACCTTTAGCCAGAATCATCAAGAAATAAAGAGAGAGGACCCAAATAAATAAAATCAGAAGTGAAAGAGATGAAATAATAACTGACACTATGGAAGTATAAAGGATTGTGAGAAAATACTATGAGCAACTACATGCCAACAAACTGGACAACCTGGGTGAAATGAACAAATTCCTAGAAACATAGAATTCCAAGACTGACTCAGGAAAACTCAGAAAATCTGAATAGGCCAATAACAACTAATGAAATTGAAGAAGTAATTAAAAAAAACTCCCAACAAACGAAAGTCCTGGGCCAGATAGATTTACGGGCGAGATTTACCAAACATTCAAAGAAGAACTAACAACTATCCTCCTCAAATTATTCCAAAAACCTCAAGAAGATGGAAGAGTTCCAAATTTTTTTACGAGGCGAGCATTATCCTAATTCCAAAACCAGATAAAGACACTACAAAGAAAGAAATTACAGGCGAATAGCGTGATGAACATAGATGCTAAAATCCTCAACAATATATCAGCAAATCGGATCCAACAACACACCATGACCAAGTGGGATTTATTCTAGAATGAAAGGTTGGTACAATATTCACAAATCAATAAATGTGATCTAGCACATAAAATGAAGGATAAAAATCACATGATTAGTCCTGGATGCTGTGGTTCAATTGGTTGAGCACTGTCCCATGCACCAAAAGGTCACTGGTTCAATTCCTGGTCAGGGCACATGCCCAGGTTAGGTTGCAGGTTCAATCCCCGGTTGGAACATGTATACAAGGTAACCGATGATGTTTCTCTCTGACACTACCTCAACATACTAATGGCCATGTATGATAAACCTACAGCCAACATCATACGCAATGGGCAAAAACTAAAAGAGTTTCCCTTAAAAAACAGGAACAAGACAAGGATGTCCACTTTCACCACTCTTATTCAGCCTAGTACTAGAAGTCCTAGCAATAGCAATCACACAAGAAGAAAAAATAAAAGGCACCCAAATTGGAAAGAAGGAATTAAAACTGTCATTATTTGCATATAACATGATATTGTACATAGAAAACCCTAAAGACTCCACCAAAAAACTACTAGATTTAATAAATGAATTTGGCAAAGTAGCAGGAACAAAATTAATATCCAGAAATCAGTGGCATTTTTATATACCAATAATGAACTCTCAGAAAGAAACTAAGAAAACAGTCCCATTTACCATTGCAAGGAAAAATGTAAGGAACTAGGAATAAACTTAACCAAGAAGGTAAAAGACCTATACTCAGAAAACTATAAGACATTTAAAAAAAAGAAGAAGAAACAAAGGAAGAAACAAGCAAGTGGAAGAAAATACTGTGTTCACAGATTGGAAGAATTAACATCATTAAAATGTTCATACTACCCAAAGCAATATATATCAGCATACTTCACAGATCTAGAACAAATATTCCAAGAATTTATATGGAACCTAAAAGGACACTGAACAGTAGCAGCAATCTTGAGAAAGAAGAACAAAGTTGGAGGGATCACAATATCGTATATCAAAGCCATTGTAACCAAAATAGCCTGGTACAAGCACAAAAGCAGGCATATAGATCAATGGAATAGAACAGGGACCCCTGAAATTAATCCACGCCAATATGGTCAATTAATATTTGACAAAGAAGGCAAAAGCTATAATGGAGTAAACACAGTCTCTTCAATACATGGTGTTGGGAAATCTGTACAGGTACATGCAAAAAATGAAACTATACCATCTACTTACACAATATACAAGAATAAACTTAAAATGGATAAAGGACTTAAATGTAAGCTGTGAAACCATAAAAATCTTAGAAAACATCAGCAGTAAAATCTCAGACATCTCATGTAGCAGAATCTTCACCAATACATCTTCTAGGGCAAAAGAAACACAGGAAAAAATAAACAATTAGGACTACATCAAACTAAAAAGCTTCTGCACAGCAAAAGAAACCATCCTCAAAATTCAAAGGGAACTCACTGCATGGGAAAACGTATTTGCTAGTGATACGTCTAATAAGGGGTTAATTTTCAAAATGTATAAAGAACTCATAGAACTCAACAAAAGGAAGACAAACAATCCAATTAAAAACTGGGCAAGAGACCTTAATAGACACTTCTCCAAATAAAATATGCAGATGGCCAAGAGACATGAAAAAATGCTCAATGTCACTAGTCATCAGAGAGATGCAAATAAAACCACAATGAGATATCACCTCACTTCTTTCAGAATGTCTACCAGCAACAATCCAACAAACAGCAAGTTTTGGCGAGGATGTAGGGTAAAGGGAACCCTAGTACACTGCTGGGATGTGGGAATGCAGACTGCTGCAGCCACTGTGAAAAACAGTATGGAGATTCCTAAAAAAATAAAAAATGGAACTGCAGTGATCCAACTTCTGGGAAAATATCCTAAGAATCCTGAATCACCGATCAGAAAAAACATCTGCACCCCTATGTTCATAGCGGTGTTATCTACAATAGCTAAGATCTGGAAACAGCCCAACTGCCAATCCATAGATGAGTGGATGAAAAAGCTGTGGTACATTTACATAATGGAATACTATGCAGCAGTAAAAAAGAAGGATCTCTTATCCTTGGAGACAGCATGGATGAACCTGGAGATTATTATGCTAAACGAAATAAGCCAGTCAGAGAAAGAAAAATATCACATGACTGTATTTATATGTGGAATCAAATGAACAAAATAAACTGATGAACAAATAGGTCCAGAGACATGGAAGCATGGAACAGACTGACAGATCTCAGAGGGAAGGTGAGGAGGAGGGGACAGGCAGGGATGGGCAGAGATTAACCAAATAACTTATATGCATATAGTCAAAGCCCATGGACATAGACAATAAAAATGAATTTAAAAAAATAATCAACCAACGAATGCATAAATAAATGGAAAACAACTTGTGTCCCCCCCCCCAATAGATTTTAAAAAAAAATGGCAGGTCCCTGACCAGTCAATTACTCTACCTATAGCCTGCACTCAATATACACCTGCCCTTTTCAATCAGCATTTTAGCACCTCACACTTACTAGTACATAGAGACTAGGATCACCAGACAGTCCAGGAAAGACCCTACCCTTAAAGACAGCCAACAAAACAGGTTTAGAAAAGGAACTCTGAGGAATCACAGAAAACAGGAGGAATGTTCCCCAGAATGAGACAAGCTACTGCATCCACTCCATGAGGGGCTACTGACAAAGAGTTCCTGGGGTGGTCAGATGAGCAGACTGACCCCAGAATTGGGACAAGTGGAAGCCACTGTAATCAGGAGGCACTGATCTTACACTTTAACTGTCATCTATTAAACCACAATGACAATTATTTCTATACCACTGAGATGAAAAACTCCCCCTAAATGAAGTGGCCACATTCCTGGTGAAGTGCTCAACTGTGGAGAGCAGCTACAGAGTTTGGACATGTTCAAGCCTTGGACTAAATGAGCGGGCAAGTGCTGCCAAACTAAAGCTTGACAGAGTTCTCAGGTGCATGATATTAAGTAGATTCGAAACTCGCAAGAACATTGTAAACATCTTGACCACACCCTTGCTTTGCCTCGTGGGATCTATAAAACAAAGACAGCTTACAGGCTACGACACTGTCTCTCCATCCGAGAACAGTGCCCCACCTAGCCCCACCTAAATTCTCTTGCCTGTTTTCTTTAATCTTTCACTGCCCCTCCTCAGGTTCACCACTGGTTGTGCTGAGGGCGCTCCATATGGCACCCAATATGCGGCCTGAGTATGGGGGAATAATAATTGTAAGGTGAAAGGACCCTCCAGTGAAGCACATGCAGAAAGCGAAAGTAAGATAGGTTTGGTAGCAGCTGGGTGTAAAACATGGGAAATTAAGGATCTCAGGAAAGGGATCTCTAAAACAATGCTCAAAGAAGCATAGTCAAATTCTTAAATTTCTTAAGTTTTGTCCAAGGAAGATATAGATTAAGGAGAAAAGTAGAAGATAGAAAATAAGTTAACTGAGAGACAGCTTTGTGACATCTCAAGGGCCCTGAGGTGACACGAAGATCTACTCTCTCTAAAAGAAATATTTTTTGGACAATGGTTTAGACCAGATCCGGTAATGATGTGGGGCAGAGGTTATGTTTGTATCTTTCCAGAGGGAGCAGTGCAGCCGATTTGGGTGCCAGAGTATTGCACCCAAAATATTTGGGTGCATCACCATGGTGAACTCAGAGAAGCTCCTTGTCCCTCAGTTCAAAAGACTGAGAGTTGCCCTGATGATCGCAATGCAGGAGAAGATAATGAAGGCTATGCAAGGGGCTGAGGTGCCAACATCGGGTCAGCTGAATAAGTTAATGACTGAGGCCCAGCAGATGGTAGAAAAGGAGGGAGTGGAAGCTACTCCTTCAGCCATGTTTCTGGCTAAGCTAGCATTTGTTAGCTGCCAGTCTTCTGTAAAGTCTTGCGCAGCCAAAGCTGAGGACTCTGAGTAGATGTGCACCAGCAGCAAAAGAAACTTACATTTTGTGGAAATAGTCCTGAAAATGTTAACGTATCTGTGGTTTGGTTTCTCTCTTGTTGCTGTGTTGCATTGACATTATTTTGTTGTTGTTTTGTTAATAACCAGAGTTTTGTTCTTGATGTTTTGGTTATGCTGCATAATTTGCCTAAAGCTTTTGATGCCAAGTAAACAGAAGCAAGTTTTTACTTCTATGTTTATTGTAATAGCTTAAAGTTTTGGACAATTCCTAACTTTGGAATAATCCTTATAAGTCCAAGTGATTGTGATGAATAATGTATATAGAAGTGATTAAAAACAAAAAAGGGGGGGAGATGTGGAGAGTGGCTACAGCGTTTGGACAGGTTCAAACCTCGGACTAATGAGAGGGCACGGTCCTCTCGTGGCAAAACCACGTGCAGGTCCCAGCTTGGAGAGCAAAGCCCCCCCCAGCACAATTATAGCCAAAGGCTATGGTTGTAAGCTTGACCTTATGGTCCGAACCTGTGGTCCCAGGTGGCTGAGTGATGTGGGCTGTGGGAGGTGCAGCAAGTGTTGCCAAAACAAAGCTTGATAGAGTCCTCAGGTGCATGAAATTAAGTAGATTAGAAACTGGCGAGGACATTGTAAACATCTTGACCACGCTCTTGCTTTCCTCATGGGATCTGACTATAAAATACTCAGCTTACAGGCTGTGGCACTGTCTCTCCATCTGGGAACAGTATCCCACCTGGCCCCACCTATATGCTCGTCTGTTTTCTTTAATCCTTCACCGCCCCTCCTCAGGTTCACCACTAGCCATGCTTAGTGTGGTTCACTCAACAGTGATCAAAACTGAAAAACGCATCTCCCCAACACCCGCTGACTCAGGGGGAACCACTGCCCGTGTCTTTCTTCACACAGCTTCCTGTTTAAAATGAAATGCTCAACATTCCCCAGCATGAGCTACCTTAAAGTAAAATAACTGCCCCCTTTACATAAACCAGGTGCTGTCAGGTTAATCTCCCCAAGTTGATCAGAATGCAAATCCACACAATCATTACCCCAAAAGCATGGTGTTCAGGCTATGACTATGTTTTAAGGCAAGAGGCTCTTAAAAACCAGGCAAGACTGTCAGGTATTAGCTTGAAAATCAGCTCATCTAGCAGCGAGCAGGCTGCCCTGCCACACTGCCGCACCTCCCATCACTCCTGGGCAGCGGACTGGACGGGGCCTTAAGGAAGACCCTCCTTCCCCCATCAGGGTCTAAGCAGGGTCGAGGGCTGTGGCTGGAGCACCAACTTAACCAGTTTACAAGGTTTGAGGTAAACGGGGACCATTCTTGAGCATAAATTAAATCCACCTCATTGCACCTCTGGATCCCTTTCCTCATCCCAGTTCCCCTCATTAAAGACATTGGTTCACCCCCCCCCCCGCCACCCCCCCCTCCCAATTCTCTACTATGTGATTCTGCGGAAGAAGGCTCTCAAAGTTAAAGCGCTCATAAGATGAAGAGAAACACAAACCGTGCTAAATAGCTTAAACAAGTACCCATTTGTGCAGCTTGCATGCCAAGAGCTCCTGCCAGCTCCTTCCATTGTGCAGGAGGGCCTGTCAGTCTGCACAGGGCGCGGCCTTCCCCCCTAATCACTTCATGCAGGACCTGGGAGGCACCGCATTCTCCCCATTCAGTCTCCAGCCTTTGTGTAAACATACTTTACCCAGTGGCCGGCTTTCCTACGCTTTTTGACATTATAATCACACAGCTGACTATCTTGCTGCTTAGAAACTGCCATATAAGGCTTTTTTTTTTACAGGGATGGCAGAAATAAACCAAACTGGGCTTTATCTCCGGGCAGTGAAAGAGAGAAGGGCAGGGGTTCCTTTTCATTCCTGAGTGTTTTAGTTAAAAATAATTATATAAACACGAAAGCAGTATCTGGGACGAGCACACCTGAGGCTGTTTATTGCATTTAAAACAGATCTTACATTTCTCACAACATCTGGAGACTGAAAAACGATACTGTGTGGTATCAATCATTTTAGAGTTTTTTAGCATCTTGAACTTTCACAGTAAAGGTTCCTGTCAATTTTATCTGGTCTAGGTTTTCATTTCACACTGGGAAATGTTCACAACAAGGAGAGAAAAAGGAAAAGGAGATGAGTAAGAGGCCCTTGGGGGAGTGGGGGGGGGACCTTTATCACCAACGCAAATGTCATTCAATAGCCATTTCCAAATGGTAAATCCGGTAAACCGGCAGATCCCAGGCTTGGATTTTTAAAGGGCATGATACCTAGGCTTCTAAAGTTGGACCCCTCTCCCTCATAGTCCCCATAAAGAAAGTATTGGGGGAGAAAGGAGGAGACAGAACTTGGAACGGAGAAGGGGGAAAACTTAACACTCTGTAAGAGAGACCTGGGCTGACAACCCCACCCTGCAGCTGTGTCCCTTGCCGAGTGGAAGCAGGTGGGTGACCCGGTGGGGCTGCCCACAGCCCTGGATTTCATGAGGGGTGAGAGCCTCGTGAGAGGTTTCTCTTTGAGGGAAGGAGCCAGACGATGACCTGACCCAGTCAAAACTTCTCAACTCAAGAGGAGGACAATTCCAAGCACAGTGTATTGTCTGTCCATCACTTAGATTTCTCCTAGGGCAGTGGTCGGCAAACTCAGTAGTCAACAAAGCCAAACATCAACAGTAAACGATTGAAATTTCGAGAGCCAAATTTTTTGAACTTAAACTAAATAGGTAGGTAGATTGTTATTAACTTAATTAGGGTACTCCTAAGGCTTAGGAAGAGCCACACTCAAGGGGCCAAAAAGTCACATGTGGCTCACGAGCCGCAGTTTGCCGACCACGGTCCTAGGGGAACAGGGGAGGGGCTGTAAGTAAAACCTAAAATGCTGCTTGAGATGGCTCTACTCCAGGGAGTGGCAAAGGGCCGCAGGAGGCTCCCGACACACATGCCTGGGCACTGGGAGCTGACGCGGGCAGGGCTCCAGGAGAGGAGTGCACCAGCGGTCGCAGCAGCCACCCTAGTCATGAGCACAGGTGACATAACCCCCGGGGACGTCCAGAAACTTCTTTAACAAGGGCCTGGGGCCTTGTGTAAGGAGAGGAGGGTCGCAAGTCCGTGCAACCTGAGTTATTACTGCTAATGTGACCTCATCCACACGCAAAGACGGGTGGATCTGGGAAATTCAGATGGCGATTCTAGGGAAGGAGAAATGAAAACAAGGCGGTGAGAGGGGAAAAACTGGTCATCCGCTGATGGGTGGATGTAAATAAACATCCATTATCAAAAGGTGCTTAAATCTAGTGGGAAAACAGTGTATCAAAACGCAGCCACGCTCCTTCTAGCAGGTGCCATTAAGGTAGACGTTGACAAAGATTTTCAAGTCTGTCTGCAGTGTGTGTGTCTGCAGCACTGTGAATGCAATAAACTCCTAGCTCAACAATCCGAGTGATGTTTCCACTTCCTTCCAGTGCAGCTTGATCGGGCTACTGTTATAGACTGTACGCAATTGCTCTATATAATAAAGCACAGACATTCGTTCATTCACTTCATGTGCTCAGGCATCTGTTGCAAGTCCACTGCGTGCCAGGCGCGGGGTGAGAACAAGGGTGAGAGCCTGAGGACCTCAGCTGAGGGGACAAGAGTCTTTACTACCTCGTTTGAATTTTATTTCAAAACACTTCATACATGTGTGACCTACATGTGTGTCAGTTGGCTTTACCCTATCACCTACAGGCAATTCCTTGTCTTCATCTGGAATACAGGCCCCAGGAGTAGTTAACTAGCTTTTAATCAGGAGTCCACAGTAAGTCAGTCAGCGAACCATCCTTGTCACCAGCCAACACCAAGGATATGCTAATGGGCACCCGTGGGGCTAGAAGTGGACTTGTACACTGGCTGAATTTCTGACTTTGTTCATGCGTGTAATGCTCCTTGGAAGTCTATTTTCAGTAGTGAAATTTATGACACTTGCGGTAAGAGGACTGACTAGAAATACCACAGAAGCGCTCTGGCCCTTGTTGACCCAGGTATGGAGAAGTAGCAGGCCCGCAGAAAGGCACCCTAGAGTTGATAAGTAAATGGCGCCAGGCCCAGCTACTGATTCCAGAGAACTGCTAGGCCCCAGATGCAGAACGGCAGGATGCAGGAATTCCGTGTGTGGCAGGCAGAACTCCAAAGGTGTCACTCCAAAGTGCCCGTCTCCTGGTTACTGAATCAAACACACCACTCTGGGGACTGCTGTGAGGGGCTCTGCAGATGGATAAGATGCAAGTTTCTAATCAGCTGACCTTAAACTACAGAGAGTGCCCTGCATTACTGGGTGGCCCAAAGTAATCACAGGAACCCTCAAAAGCAGAAAGAGCAAGAGTGAAGGTCAGTCTTCATCTCATGAGCACACGTGACACACACGGGGGGGGGGGCTTCCAGAAACTTCCAAAAACCCACTTACAAGTGCCTTGTGTAAGGAGAGGAAGGTAGCAAGTCAGTGTGGTCTGAGTTATTACTCCCTACTGTGACCTCATCCACACCCAAGGAGCATGAGATGAGGCAGAGGGGGGCAGGCGGTCCTGGACGAGCGACTCAGCCCTTGTGGACCTGACAGATTGCTGGCCTGGAAGACGGAGCAAGAAGGCCACAGAACAGGCATGAAGCCAGCTTACAGAAGTCAAGAACAATCCCCAGCCCAGAGCCAGTAAGGAAATGGGGACCTTATCCGACAGCCGCCTGGCACTGAATTCTGCCAACCTGAAGGAGCCTCCGTAAAGGAAAACAGCCCTGTTGCAATCCTCAGCTCAGCCCGGGAAACCCAGAGCCAAGACCCAACCAGGCTATGCCATGCTGTGCCTGGCTTCTCACCTCGGAACTGTGAGATGTTTGTGTTGAGCTGATACATTCATAGCAATGTCTTAGGGCAACAATAGGAAACTAGTACATTGTCTATGAAATACTATCATACTTGCTACAGGTGAACACTGAATGCAAGGTGCTCTCAGAGCACCGACCCCTGCAAGGGACAGAGCTGGGACGCTACTAGACATACAGAACTAGTTACATGGCTGTGCCATGCCAACCTGGTAATAAATCTACGTATGGGCAGAATTCAGTCCGAGTCTTGTTTCATTCAGACCTGAGTGAGTTTATAGGAGAGAAATCTCTAGCCCTCACCTCCTCTAACTCTGGTAGTAATTATAATTTACCATAAAGAATTTAATACCTGAAGTTGGTTTCGTTACGCGGGTATGAATCATTAACCAAACCGTGACATAAATGAATAACCACAAACCTTGGTTTAAAATGTCTCTGGAAGATCGAAGTCCTCTTGGACATGGAAATTTCAGTCTCTCAGGAGCTAGGGCAGGGGTCTCCTGCTTTTCACACTAGCAGAAAGGAGCCCTAAGCTGCATGATCAAGTTAACTGACTCCAAAAAGAGGGAGGCGGGGTCCTGGAGCACTTTCTGTCCCTGGGGGTTCAGATTGGTTGTGCTCAGAGCGGGGTTTCAAGGCCAGCAGCAACAGCAGCAGCTGAGCTCTCGTGAGAAGTGAAGTTCTCAGCCTGAGGCCGGGGCACTGAGGGATTCCGGTGCACACTCGGCTCGGCCTGCCTGGTGTTAGCGGTACCACACCCAGCCCGTTCTCTGCAGCAGCTTACACGCAAGTATGAAGATCAGACAGGAAGAGTCACCAGTGACCATGACTGGGGAAGGGCAGCGGCAGTGGAGGGGAGAGGCAGGACCTGTGCTGGGCTGAGGATGAGGTGGGGGTCA
Organism: Myotis davidii; assembly: GCF_000327345.1. NCBI lineage: Eukaryota > Metazoa > Chordata > Mammalia > Chiroptera > Vespertilionidae > Myotis > Myotis davidii. Next base: position 449,206 of record NW_006293001.1, on the reverse strand, counting down.
CCTGCTCCCAGGGGGCATGCGCAGGGGTGGGGAGAGAGTGTTACCCCTTCCCATTCCCAGGAAGAAGGACAGCGTGGGGAAGAGAAGCCTGCCTCTTGTTGGCTCCGTCACAGTGCTCACCACAGTGCTGGGGACTCAGCAGCCACACAGATAGTTATTAATTTTGGCAAGAAAAGGTTCCCTTCTGCTTTTTTAATGCATTTAACTTACTTGCTGTGAATGAATAACATCTAAGGGATTTCCTGGTTTGGGAATATTTTTCAAGTATTCATGCAGCACAGTGGCTACCACGGAATCCTGTTCTAACCTCATTCCTTCTTTCTGTCAAGGGCAGGAGACTCGGGGGGAAGGAAAGGGAAGGAATGAGAGAGAAAGGCATGGGTCCCAGAGGTTCCCACCTGTTGGCCGGTGCTCCATGAGTCCTCCCTAACCATCCTGGAGAGGGCAGGGGAGGAGCAGTACTGTGTCTCACTCGTCAGCTCTCCCTCCGTTCTCCACAGTGGCCAAGACTTCTCCATCCTCCTCAAACAAACTCCGGCTACACACACACATGCACACCCCCCGCTCGCCCCACACAGGAACTCTCAGCTCCCATATCACAGAGATAATGGCCACCAGGAGGAAACACCTGAAATGCTCCTCCGCTCCCTCTGCGCGCTCAGTTGCAACGATACTCATCCTGTCCCTCCGTGAAAGCTAGCGCTGCACCTGTGCTCAGGTGTCAAAAGTTTCTATGGAGAAATAGCTATAAAAATTATTGCTCTGAGTAGGAGGATTTGCCCATTTAATCAAAAGATTAGCCATGGGTGTTGGTTACAACCTGGTTGCACTGAGACCATTCAGAGGGTCCAGTTAGACAACGAGCTACCACTATACACCTAGCGCAGTGGTCAGCAATTGCGGCTCGCAAGCCATGTGCAACTCTTTGGCCCCTTGAGTGTGGCTCTTCCTAAGCCTTAGGAGCACCCTAATTAAGTTACTAACAATGTACCTACCTATATAGCTTAAGTTTAAAAAATTTGGCTCTCAAAAGAAATTTCAATCATTGTACTGTTGATATTTGGCTCTGTTGACTAATGAGTTTGCCGACCACTGACTTAGCGGAATGGCTGAAATGGAGGAAAAATATTTTTGATGATTAGAAACTGCTGGTGAGGATGTAGATCAACAGGAACTCCCCTACATTGCTGGCGGGAAGCAAAATCGTACAACCACTTTGGAAAACAACTGGCATTTTCACATAAAGTTAACCACCCCATGACCAAGCAATTCCACAACTGGGGATTGACCCAAGAGAAATGAAATTGTATATATTTACCCAAAAGACCTGTAGGCACATATTTATAGCAATTCTATTCATAATCACCAAAAACTCGAAGCTACTCAAATGTCCTTCAACTGGTGAATGGATATTCCAAAGCAAAGAGGTACTGATACCTACTACAACATGGTGAACTTCAAATGTATTATTCGTAGTGAAAGAAGCCACACTCAAAAGGCTGTACACTGTATGATGCCCTGTGTCTGACATTCTGGAAAAGGCGAACTAACTACAGGCAGGGACAGCAGGGCACTGCTCTCCAGGGGGCAGGGGTTGAGTGCACAGGGGCAGGATGAGGAACTACTCTGTACTGCACTGAGGTGGTGGTTACACAACTCTGCATCTGTCAAAGCTCACAGCTCTGTTAATCAAAAAGAATTTAGTGAAAAAATTTTAATTAAAAAGAAGGGGGGTCTAATGTAGGGGGTCCATCTGTGCAGGGGAGCACCGCTCCCGCTGTATGAAGCCTCCGTCCTGGGCAAAGGTCTCTGACCCACGAGAGGCAGAATGGCTAGAGGCCAGCCCAGCATCGGCCATCCCCTCCATCTTGGTAATTTTTAACTGGTCACTGTTTTTGAAAATACCCAACATTTCGAAAGAGACCAAAAAAAAAATGACAGGGTGTCTCTTCAGTGGGTGCTGCTGGGTGGTGTGTGTGACACGGACTCTCCAGGCTGGTCTCCTTGCATAGGTGTGTAGACCTGCCTATCAATTAGATTGTTTCACAGCTCTGCAAACTGCAAAAAGCTGATAGCAATGCAAACGATTCCTGTCCACAGCCATGCAAATGAACTCTGTCTGACAGAGAATACAAATCTCTGCACTCCAAATTCTCATTTAAACCAGTCTTAACCTCTCCCTCATTCCCTCCTTAATTAATGAGCTAAATAAAATGGTTGACATATGACCTTCTTCTATTTGCATGTCATATTTTTGCCTTTTTGAGAAATTATGCTTTAGCAGCTCAGTGCATTACGTGAATAAAAGACTGCATTTCCCAGCCTCCTTGACAGCTAGGTAAATGCGGCCACCGAGAGGACAGTGGGCGTTAGGGGGCATTCCAAGGAAGGCTGCGTGAGGGGAGCCGGCCCAGCTGGGAGAGGACCCTTTCCACCGTTCTCTTTCCTCCTCTGGCAGGAAACGGTGGCCTACTAGTTGGTGCTCTAACAATCATCCTGGACCACAAGGTGACCTTGTGGTAGGAGGGTGTGGTAGTTTATAATGGCTCCCCAGGATATGTGCTGGACCAAAACCCTAGAACCTATAACTGTTACTTTACTTAGAAAGTGATCTATGTGCATGTAATTGAGGATCTTGAGATAAAAGCTGCACCCTAGATTACTGGCCGGGTGGGCCTGGAATGCCATCACTAGGAACTTTCTAACCAAAAGGCAGAGGGAGATGAGACATCACACAGCCAGAGGGCCGTGTGAAGACAGAAGGAATGGAGGGAGGCAGCCACAAGCCAAGGGTCTCCTGGAACCCCCAAGAGCTAGAAGAGGCAGGGAAGAGGTTCTCCCCAGAGCCTCCTGAGGGAGCACAGATCTGCTCACACCTTGACTTCCAACTCTGGCCTCCAGGAAGGGGAGAGAACAAACCTCTGCTTTTCTCAGCCACCCCCTTTGTGCAGGTTTGTTATGGCGGTCCCAGGAGACCAAGACAGAGGTGAGCAGCAAGACAGAAGCCTGGCTCCCTGATGACACCTTGAAGTCCACCTACCCCGGACTGTTAACAAAAGAGAGAAATAAATGTTTATCTTGTTTAAGCTGTTATGTCGTATTTGACTGTCTTTTACTTGAAGCCAAGCCATCCAGTATGGTAACATACTGGGGTCATGAATTACTGGCCCTGACCTCACCTCGCCGGAGCTGATCTAGAATACTGGTGGTCTGGCAACCTCAGCAAGACTGAAAGTTAAATGACGAGTCAAACCCAAAATATTGGCTAATGGTGTTATATTTAGGAATAAGTTTGCATCACTGGGCATCATCAGGGAATACATCCAGGAGAGAATTTTTAGTGTTTTAAAAATGTAACACAGAGTATCGGACTGCTTAGCTTTGATTCCTATTTGAAATATGTAATTTTTAGCTTCACATGAAATTCATTTTAAATGTTTAATTTTAATTAAATTATAAACATAAGATTTCCAAATTGAATTTAAAGGCTTATGGAAAGCCATGGTTTAAATTTTTACTTATAATACATTGAGCAGTAATTTGAAAATCTTAGCTGTACACGAACTGCTGCTGCTCTCAGACGTCAAATGCTCATTTTAACAACAGTGGCTCCACTGTGTGCAGTCAGTCTCTCGCTTCCAAACTACTCAGGAGCTCAAGACCCTCTCATCCGAGAGAGAGAGAGAGAGAGAGAGAGAGAGAGAATAGGAAGGGGGGGGGGAAGCTCAAGTCCATCACTGTCTACAGCCTGTCCCCCTTCTCACCACCCCCCACAGCTCTGGTCCCTCAGCTGAACTCTAGAGCCTTCACATCCTCGGGCTGACGGCCAGCGCTGTATGCCTGCCAGCATCCCCAGCAGACTCTGCTGCTCCCGTGCCTGTCCAGAGGAGGCGCTCTGCCCAGTCACCATCCTGAGGTCAGGAGCAGCGGCACCCGCTGAGCGTGGTCAGAAGGCCGGTGTGTCAGGCCACACGCAGTGACCTCTACCCGCCCCAGAGACCCCACGACAGGCTCCGCAGAGATGGGGAGTTGGGGCACCACAGGGATTAGGCTTGTGAGTCTGAGGCCAATGCCCTTCTCTGAGCCCTTTGGTGAGGAGGTCACACTGGAAAGCACGTGATTTCCATGATCTGAAAAACATCGGGAACCTACGAGAGCAGCAGCAAAGTGGTATTTGGGGGCTCAGCCATGATCTCTTTCAAGTACGAACAGGACAGCCTGCCCTGGCAGATGGCAGGGGTGACCATGACATCACTGACAAGGGGCCAGGTGAGGAGCCACAGGCAGAGCCATCTCCCACCGCGGAACCATAGTGAGCGACCCCGACCGCCACAACCCTCTCAGCAGCACAGCTTCCCCTCCTCAATGTCCTGGGTGCAGGGCACAGCAGAGAGACGGCTTTCCACAGGACTGAGGGGCAGTCCCGCGTCTTTTAGAGTTATTTTCCTCTGCCCAAGAAACGACAATTTCACCTCACCTCCCTCTCAACAGCTGATCAAAAGTAGACATTAAGTTTAGAACTCCTGGCAACACTGATGGATTACAACAAAAAGAGTACCTGCTTTATTTTAAACCAACTCTAACAGGCTGTCACACGAATCTCCACTATAGTCACCTTGGTCAACCACAGGCCACATTAAAAGATCCCAGCAACTCACCCAACTCTGGGATCTGAGGACTCCTCCTGTGGATATAAACATTCCTCAAGGCAGAGAGTGACTAATCTCCTAACTGCCCCCGCTCCCTGCCACACACACATTCCCACACATCACAGTGAGCTTTAGCGGGCTCCCTGGCTGCTTTCCACGGAAGCTTAAACATCATAGGCCTGAGTGCAAAAACATCTTCAAACATTTGGGCAAAGAAGAATGAAACTATTAAAGTAAGCCCGCAACCTGCCTACAACCAAAGAAAAATAGCTCCAGAAGGTCAGGATTTCAACCTGTTGCCCTCTTACACTTCAGCTATTAAACAATTTTGAATAATCAGGGGGAAAAAGCTTTCCTACGACACATATTAAAAGTTAACAGTTAATATGCCCAAAGAAATAATAAATTGGGAATTTTAACTTTAAAGTGTTTACTTTTTATGTGAACCAGGCATGTATACACGCAAAGTCAGAGTAGCTTCTCTCTTCTTTAAGACTTTGCAATGTTGTTTGTTTGTTTTTTCTTAAAAGTACTTTTTTACTAGACAGCACGCAGGTCAGCCAAGTCATGGAATTCCACAAAAACTGTCCCTAGAACACACTGACCCTCCAGCCGTGACCACACGGTGGCGCTGCTTCAATGCTAATTCCAGACTAAATCCCTAAGTGTGTTTCTTTACCATCAAGACAACAATGCTTGCGCCCATCAGCATTGTGAAGTCCAGAAATGCTTTTCCTTTAAGGTTTCAGGTAACACACATATGGTTAACAGTCCACATGGCAGAATTAAACTGCTGAGGCAGCCACTCCGCCCCCATTTTAGGCTTGACCTAACAGAATTCCAACATATTTGGCCCCTGCAAAGGCTGATCAGCCTCACTTGCAGCCAAGAAGGCAACATTGGGGGGTGGGGGGGAGGGGGGGTGCCACAAAACGACCTCAGGGCTCATTGCCTCACGGTACAACACTGCCATTTCATCTACCTATGAATCTATACTGATACATAAGTAAGTAAATGGGGAAGAAGAGAGAAACCTCCCGTGCAGAGAAACTCTAAATAATGTGTGCAGATAGCCCACTCTCAGGGAGGGCAGCATCACCCCCACCCCTCAGGGTGGGCCACGCACAGTGACTTCCCTCCCAAGAGCACAGCATGGAGAGGGACATCAGGAAGAAGAGTAGCTTTATCCTGGGAAGCCTGCGGACCGCCACCTCGGCCAGGTACTCCAGGTGACTGTAAGCTGGGATGGGGCACATGGCCAGTGTGCACCATCAGCACGGCGTGATGAGAAGGGCACTTTTCGCTGGGGTCCTCCTCCCCCAAAGCCCACGGCTCCAGTCTAATCATGAGGAAAACGGATGAACCCCAGCAGAGTGGGCATCCACAAAACACCTGAACCGTATGCTATGCCTCAAAACGGCCAAGGTCATCAAAACCAAGGGAAGTCTGAGGAACTGTCTCAGGCCAGAGGAACCCCAGGGGACACGACAAGTCAATGTAATGAATAAGATTAGGTATAAACTAAAGAAATACCAGGGAAGTATGGGCTTTAGCTAATAATGTTCATTGGCTGTAACAATGTGTCATACTAATGTACTAGGTAATAACAGGGGGAAACTAGGTATGTGGTTGCTGGGAACTCAACTGTCTCTGGAGCTTCCCTATAAAATTAAAACTTCTAAAACAAAAAGTTCATTTTAAAAAGTTCACTCAAGGTGCAAATGATAATTAAGAGACGCCTTCACGTATAGAAGATCCCCTCTATCTTCTGCATGAGGAATGCAGGCTCACAGTGCCTTGACACTCATCACAGAGGAGGGAGGCTGTGACAGGCTGAACTGTGTTCCCCCAAACTCAGATGTTGACGCCCTAACTCCCAGTATCTCAGAATGTGATTGTATTTGGAGAAGCCTTTAAAAGAAGTTGCATAAGTTAAAATGAGGCCACTGGGATGGACCCTAATTCGATCTGAGTGGTATCCTTAAAAGAGGAAATTTTTTCCCTTTATTTTATTATTTTTTCCATCACTACTTACCCCCTGTACCCTCTGCCACTTCTCCCACTCCCCGGCTCCTCCCAACAATCACCACACTGTTATCCGGGTCTATGAGTTCTTTCTCTTTTTTCTTTCTTAAAGAGGAAATTTGGACACCCAGACACCAGGGATGAAAGACCATGTGAGGACACAGCGAGAAGATTGTCTTCTGCAAGCAAGGAGACAGGCCGTAGGAGAAACTAAATCTGCCGACACCTTGTCACGCCTTCGAGCCTCCTAACTGTGGACAATAAATGTCTATTGTTGCACCCTGGTCTGTGGTACTTGGCCATGGCAGCCCGAGCTGACAAATACAGGGTGAAGCAAAAAACACAGCGTCACTGGAGTCACAGAACAATGGCAGGGAAGCAGACCTTGCTGGCCTCTGTCCCGCCTGTGGCTTCGGGAGGGATGTGACCCTAAGGCTGCTGTTCTGGGTGACAGTGGAGGGAGTGGAAATGACCCGGGGGCTTTGGGTCAGGCAGACTGAAGGTCCAATCCCATCCAGGCACTAACTGGCTGTGTAACCTTCAGGCAAGTCCTCGACACTCTTGGGTTTCTCCATCGACCGTAAGTGCGGCTGGTACCTACACCTCAGGGTTAAAAACGTTTACCTAAAGAGTCTAGGGCATGGTAAGCACTGAGTAAATACTAATTTCCACTCCCCATCTCCTTTCCTGTAAGTCAGGCTGGCCAAGGAAGGACTAGAGGCCAAACCTGTCCCACTGTAGGTTTTATAAATAAAGGGGAAGCAGACGGCAGCCATGAGTGATCGCTCATGCACAGTCTGCTGCTGGTCTGCACTCCAGTGGCAGAGCTGAGTAGTTAAAACACAGAACTGTGGCCTTCGAAGCCTAAACTATTTAAACCTGGTCAGTGACAGGAATGTTTGATTCTACTCCAAGGTCATCAATTACCCTATTTTCAAAAGCTAACAAACGCTTTCCATTCCTTATCGTACTTGACCTTCCCAGCATTTGGCACAGATGTCCTGTCTTGAAATCCTTCCTCCTCCCTTGAGAACCCCTTGAGGGCAGTGCGTGTGAAACAACCAAGATTCAAAATATTCAAGGTCAAACTTGCTGCCCCTACCTGACCAACCGTTTCTGTATTCCACAGTGTGGTCAACACACCAGCATCTACACCTGCAGGGACAGGAGTCCCGGAACTGGGGTTGCATTACACCTGTCAGAGCCTTACAGTCCGCACCTAAAACACGAGAATAATGACCACCATGGAGACACCTGGTAACAACTACACAGGGGGAAATGTAAAGCCACTAGCCTAGTGATGGCAAACCTATGACACGTGTGTCAGAGGTGACACGTGAACTCATTTTTTTGGTTTATTTTTCTTTGTTAAATGGCATTTAAATATATAAAATAAATATCAAAAATATAAGTCTTTGTTTTACTATGGTTGCAAATATCAAAAAATTTCTATATGTGACACGGAACCAGAGTTAAGTTAGGGTTTTCAAAATGCTGACACGCCGAGCTCAAAAGGTTCGCCATCACTGCACTAGCACAACAATTTTTAGAATCTGGACCCATCTAGAAAACCAAGCTTCTAGCAAGCTTCCCTACTGGGTGCAAAGAATGAGGTAAGGTGTGAAAGAGGCGGATCCCTCAGCTCTCTGGTCCGCTGGGCGGTCTAGGGCAGTGTCCCAGGGATAGCCCACTTCTGCTAACTGCTGGGCCAGTATTTCCTGTGTGACGTTACAGGGCAAGGGCTAGCAGGCCCCAGCCCTGGGCCATTCTGCACTTTTCTTCCTTCCCTAATTTTCATATCCAACAGGTCACTACAGCCTATAGATTCTTTTTTCCTAAAACTGTCTCAAATTGACCTCCACCTCCCTCCATTCTCCTTGGTCACTACAGGGGTTTAAACCACTTTACTTCATTCAAATCATTGCAAAGAGTCCCAACCAGTCTCCTCAACTCCAAGTGGGCCTGTGTGAAGTGAATACTGGTAGTTTCTGTCTGAACATTCAAATCTATTTATTTCATCCCTCTACCTAAAATATGGTCAAACACCACCACTGCCAAAATAGCAACAATCAGACTTGAAGGGTTTCTGCACCGTGGTGGCCTCCCTGCCTCACATCAGAGAAACAGATTGAAGACTGAAGTCGGGAGCATGAAGGAAATCTTACCCTTTGCGACAGCATAGAGGGACCTGGAGAGCATTACACTAAGTGAAACAAGCCAGTTAGAGAAAGACAAGTATCATATGATCTCACTCATATGTGGAATCTGATGAACAAAATACACAAATAAAATAGAAACAGACTCATAGATACAGAGTACACATTGACAGCTGTCTGAGGGGAGGGGTTGGGTAAAAAAGGTGAAGGGATTAAGAAAACAACAACTCAAAGACACAGGCAACAGTATGGTGATTACCAGACGGGAAGGGGGGTAGGTGGATGTGGGGGTGCGGGTAAAGGGGGGATAAATGGTGATGGAAGGAGACTTGACTGGGGGTGGTGAACTCTCTCACAATACAATATACAGATGATGCATTATAGAATTGTACAGCTGAAAAGTATATAACTACCAATGTCACCCCAATAAATTCAATAAAAATAAAAGAGGATGAAGTGTGAGAGAGGCTGGCAAGGGGGGAGAGGGCAAACCACCTAACCTTACCAGGGGGGCGGTAGCAGCATTTCTCGAGTGTTTTAGGGGCCAGGCCCTTTACAAACATTCCCTCTAGCTCTCAGAGACCTCAATGGTAAAGCATTCTTCTCATCTCCAGGTGAGGAAAGCAAGAATCAGAGAGGTTGCCAAGTAACTTCCAAGGACACAGGGCTACTGAGAACAAGGACTGGGTGTTTGAAACCAGGTCTGTGCTAATCTTTTGGGGCCAGAAACTTCCCAAGACACTGCATAGCTTGGGTAGACTTTCTCTATTTAGAAGGTAGAGAGGGAAGAGGATTCAAGTTTATCTAATAGAGATAAGGTCTGCTTAAACATCACAATTTCTAAAAATAAAAAAGATCACACTCTGAGAATCTGTGAGATATATATATATATGTGTGTGTGTGTGTGTGTATATATATATGTGTGTGTGTGTATATATATGTGTGTGTGTGTACACACACACACACACAAACTTTAATGCATATATATGAGTGCATGTATACCTTCTTTACCCAAGGATACATTTTTCATTGATTCTAGAGAGAGAGGAAGGGGGAGAGGGAGAGAGAACCCCAGAAGGCTGCCTCTCACCTGTGCCCCAACCAGGAATTAACAGAGTATGTGCTCTGACCAGGAATCAAACCATCAACCCTTAGTTGCATGGGACAACGTTTCAACCAACTGAGCCACACTGGCCAGGGCTCATTCAAATTTTAGAGTACACACATTTCTTCTAATAAGAACTATGTAACTGAAAGAAATGTAAATTGTTTTGTAAAAGTGAAATACTTTAACTAAAGGCTATCTCTATTGAATTTTTGCCAAAGAACTTGAAGTCCACAATCATTTTTTTGATTGACACAACAGCCCATGATGCTCAGTCCAGTATCTCTACTTTCCATGGCAAACATTTCCCAGTCAAATATTAACACTAGACTCCAGGATGTGTTCAACTGGCACATAGTCTCTTGTGATTCCTGAAGACCCTCAACATCCAGAGGCCTCGTGAAACATCCGAATGCCCGAGACTGAGGGTCAGTCATGTGCCTGCATTCTCGAATGACACTTCTGTGCGGTGTGGCATGGAGTGATGACCTTACAGGCATTCAACTGCATCTGCTCCACAAGGCGGGGCCGGTTCTGGAGGATGAGAGATGCACCTGTTGCTCCCTCTGCTAGTCTTGGCCCTCACTGGTCCCTCACATAATGGGCTTCTGGTGTCTGAGGTACGTATTTCCGGTACAATGCAGACCTAAGCACAAGCCATCTCCTTCGTCTGGGGCTTGTCCAAATAACAGGCAGTCTAGTCTGTGTTCAAGGCAGAAGAAAAGCAGCTGTGCCATCTGAAGACAGTGTGTCTGCACATGGCACTTATAGGCCATGTAAGGGATGTTCAAGGGAACCCCGACCCACAGGTCTCTGCCTGACCTGCTGGCTTCCTCACTTCCCTGCATAAGGAACAACCCTGTAACGGCCCTCACGCACAGTTTCAGGCAATAACTGCTCGACTCCCACGGGAGTGCTGCTCACCCTGCCTGGTGAGCAAATCTGGACCATTTTGGAGCACGTCCTCACTCCACCCGCTTCAGGAGTCACTGTCTCTCATTTCCACAGAGCTCACGGGAGCATCACACATTACTGAGGCGGGGCCCCACCGGCATCCCGCCTTTCTGCTTTCCGCCTCATTTCTTATTTCTGCTGAGCACTACTGCTTTCTTAAATTCCTGCACTTATGACACCAGTTCTAAGAGCTGGCTTCCCTCACAGGGCAATTTTACAGACGTAACATGTTCATCGCAAATCCTGTGCAAACCAAAGGAAGATGAGTAACGCGCGTAGTCGGTGGCAGAGCAGGAGCGAGAACCCAGACGGGAGGCAGTCGGGCGTTACTGCTGCTCGCACGTCCCATTCACAGGGAAGAAAGCCGGCGCACACCCGGAGCCACGTGCTGGCCAGAAAACACACAGATCTGAGGATGAGCTCCCGCCGGAGGGCATCTGGCTGAGGATATGGAGCTGAGAGGATGGCGACTGGGAATCCATGCTGGACCACCGAGGCAGATGAAGGGAGCTGAAGCTGGGCTCTGAGGCAGATGGTCCCCCTGAAACAGCAGCCCCACAAGGGAACCGGTGGTCAGCTCTGGGCTTCACAGGCCACATTCCTTTTCAATCTCACCTCCCCTGTGAGAGCAGCACTGTTGTCATTACCCCCGGCTCCCAGATGAGGGACCACTCAGAACACGGACACCACCGAACACGGGTGAGCATGAGAAGCAACGGGGATTCTCACCCGTGGCTGGTGGGCACGCAAAATGGCACAGCCACTTCGGGGGACAGTTTGGCAGTTTCCTTACACACAATCCAGTCGCCGTGCTCCTTGGGGTGTACGAGGGTTTATGTCCACACAAAACGTTGCACCAGGTGTTGACAGCAGCTTTGTTCAAAACTTGGAAGCAACCAAGATGTCCCTTAGGTAAGTCAATGAATAAAAACACTGTACTACATTCAGACAACTGAATATCATCCAGTGCTACAAAGAATGAGCTAACAAGCCATGAAATGACATGGAGGAACTTTTAATGCCTATTACTAAGTGAAAGAAACCAATGATGCAACATTCTGGAAAAGGCAAAACTGTGGAAACAGCAAAAAGATCAGCGGTTGCCGGGGGTTCAAGGTGGGGTGGAGAGAGAAAGAGATAAACAGGGCAGTGACAATATTCAGTGTGACGCCTAATGATGGATACATGTCATTACACCTTTGTCCAAATTCACAGGATGTCCAATCTACACAGTGAACCCTAAGATAAGTTATGGCGCTCTAGGTGATAATGATGTTATCAGGGTAGGTGCACTGATTTAACAAATGCACCTTTCTGGTGGGGTATGTTGATAATGGTGGAGGCTGTGCCTGTGTGGGGGCTGAGGGCCTATGAGAATCTCTGTACCTTTCACTCCATTTCGCTGTGAACCCAAAACTGCTCTAAAAACTAAAATCTGCCCTAGCCAGTTTGGCTCAGTGGATAGAGCATTGGCCTGAGGACTGAAGAGTCCTGGGTTCAATTCTGGTCAAGGGCACGTACCTTGGTTGTAGGCTCTCCCCAGCCCAGGCCCTGGCCAGAGCGCATACAGGAGGCAACCAATCGATGTGTTTATCTCACATTGATATTTCTCTCTGTCTTTCCCTCTCTCTTCCACTCTCTAAAAATTAATGGAAAAATATCCTTGGGTGAGGACTAAAAAATAATAATAATAAATAAAATCTTTTTAAAAAACATATTTTATTGATTTTTTACAGAGGAAGGGAGAGGGATAGAGAGTTAGAAACATCGATGAGAGAGAAACATCAATCAGCTGCCTCCTGTACACTCCCTCCTGGGTATGTGCCCACAACCAAGGTACATGCCCTTGACCGGAATCGAACCCGGGACCCTTGAGTCCGCAGGCCAATGCTCTATCCACTGAGCCAAACCAGTTAGGGCAAAATCTTTTTTTTTTTTTTTTTAAGTGAACTCATCATCGGCCAATTAGGACCCATTACCAATAAAAGAGGACTTCGTTGGTAATGGAAGTAACAAGAAAGCTACATCTCCTTGGAAGAGTCTCCTCAGTTGTATTTCTCAGAACCTTTGTGCAGAGAAAGGGTTCCGTGCAGAGCACAGTTAGCTATTACTCTATGTAAGCCCTCCGAGCGAGACAGAGCTCACAGGTTACAAGGCTCTAGGCCCCACTACTGAGACTTTCCCGCTGGTCCCATGTTCCCTTGGGTGAGGCACCTTATTCTCCCGGCCTCTCTCCTACACCTTCACCCCACGCTCACTTTACTTCCCCACTTGGGCTCTGCACACCCTGCCCCTCGCCCGGAGCACAGCCAGCCACCGTGTCCACACAGACTTGTTCCACAACCAACGGGAGGCTTCAAGCTGCAACATCGGTCTTGCCTTCTGTCTCTTCCTACTCGACACTAACGTTCTTTCCTGTGCGACGGAGATGCCATGGCTTCCCTGGGCTTCTGCTTCTCTGTGAGTCAGATACGACCAGAAAGAAGATTCCCCCACCACTTGCCCCTGCCCCCATCAATTTTCTTGAGATAAAAAGGCTCGTTTCTAAGCATGGGGTTGGGCTGGTTCCAGCCGCCATCGGAGCCATCTGACACCACCACAGGGGCAGCTGACGCTGCTGTACAGTGTGAGGATAAAACCTGCAGTCGTCATTCACCTGGGGGGCGGGGGGCATGCAGCAAACATGCCAAAGCCTGAGAACCCGGGAGAGTGGCAGGAGCACAGAGAAGGAGGGCAGAGAAGGCTGCCGGCAAACCCCGTTTAACACATACTCCTCTTGCTCTGCCAGCGTGGCTCAGTGGTTGAGCATCGACCTATGAACCAAGAGGTCACGGTTCAATTCCCGGTCAAGGGCACATGCCCAGGCTGCAGGCTCAGTCCCCAGTGTGGGGCCTGCAGGAGGCAACCGATTGATGATTCTCTCATCATTCATCTCTCTATCTCTCCCTCCCTCTCCCTCTTTGAAATCAATAAAAATATATTTAAAACATACTCCCCTTTGCTCACTGCCTGATGAGAGCAAGGCCCTGAGAGAGAGCTAGGACCTTAATTAAAGTGTCAGTTCCCTCTAGATGAGGGAAGGTGTGCTCCTAGCTTTATAAATGTAACGGAGCAATATGTTTACATTGCCGTGTCCATTAGTATTTCAACCAACCATACGCCGTTGACGAATACCCACTACTGAAATCTCATTCACTTAACAGGTGCATACCTGTGCCCCTCACAAGGGTGACTGAAGGAGGGGCTCAGACCCTGTGTTCCAGGCTCCAAGAGGAACAAACAAAGACTAGGAGCTCCCAGCGCACCAGGGCATACGGAGTTGGCGTACCATGCTGTGGAAGGTGTACAGTAAGAAGTGATTTCTCACATAGGGAAAAGGAGAGACACAAAGGAAGGCTGGATGAAGCAGAGATGCAAGCCACGCCAACTCTGACAGGGAAAGTTCTGGCCTAGGGCACAGGGAAGAGAATTCGCAAAGGGGTACGTGGAACAAGGCTGCTTCAGGGCACAGCAATGCCTGGATCCATCTAAGACCACTCAATGGGGAAAGAATGACCTTTTCCATAAATGCTGCGGGGACAACGGGATATCCACATGTAAAAGAGTGAAGTTGGCTCTGACCTCACACCGTACACAAAAGTGTGGACTCACCAAAGGGATGGCAGGCCTACATGTAAGCGTTACAACCAGAAAGCCTCTTAGGAGAAAATGAAGGGGCAAGTCTCTGTGACTGTGGATTAGGCAATGGTGTCTTAGATATATGACATCAAAGGACAGCAACAAAAAATAAACTAGACTACATCAAAATAAAAAATTCTGTGACTGAAACATAGTATCAAAAGTATGAAAAAGAACCTGGCTGGTATGTCTAAGTTGGTTGAGGGTCATCCCATGTACCAGGAGGTCGCCGGTTCAATTCCAGGTCAGGGTTGCAGGCTCGATCCCCAACAGAGCTGCCATATGATGGCACAATCCCACTGCCAGGTACTACCCGAGGATACATCCACACAAAAACAATACATACATGCATACATGTTGACAGCAGCATGGTTCATTATACAAAAGAGGAAACAACCCATATGTCATAAACTGAAGAATGGATTTTTAAAGTGTGGTATGCACACAGACGAAAATATCTGGCAATGAAATAGAATGAAGTAGTGACACATGCTACAACATGGATGAACCTAGAAGACATGGTTACCTGCAAAAAGCCAAGTCACAAGAGACTACATATAATATGATTCTATTTATATGAAATGCCCAGAATAGGCCACATGTAGAAGCAGGAAGCAGATTAGTGGTTGCTTAACGCAGGGGGATAGGGGTTTGAGATGGGAGGTGGGTTGGAAGGGATGTGGAGTGAGTGCTAATGAGAATTTTTTAAAGAGATAAAAATATTCTATAATTAGATTGTAATGATGGTTTCATAACCCTGTAAAAATGCTAAAAGAAAACACAACTCACTGAACTGTAAACTTTAAATGAATGAGTTATATGTTATGTAAAATATCTCAATAAAGCTGTTTTTTAAAAAATGCAATGGGATAAATCACAGTGAAAAAAATTTAATTTGAGAAAATAAACTTCTGTGAGTCATAAAACACTGTAAACCTAATTAAGTGGAAAATGTTGAACTGGGAAAAAATTTTTAATAACCTACATGACTGATAGCCTTAAAACAAACAACAAAGCTGTGATAATTCAGTAAGACACAGATATTACCCCAGTAGAACAGAGGCCAACTATTACAAACATTCCCCAAAGAAAAAAGCACACATAACCAATCTATAATAATAAAAGTGTAATATGCTAATTAGACCGGACATCCTTCCGGATGACCTTCTGGACAAAGCTGGGGCTGCTAGGGAAGCTTGGGTTCCGTGTGCCAGAAGAAAGCTGGTGCCGGCAGCTGGGGGAAGGAAGGCCTACTCTTGCACGAATTTTGTGTATCAGGCCTCTGGTAAGTATATAAAAACTCATTCTGGACATTAATAAGTTTTTACCCAGTAATCCCACTTTTATGGTCTATTCCAGTGATTTTCAGCTGGTGTGCCATAAGAATTTTTAAAACTTGCAATACCTGACGATTTAATCAGGGGCACTGACCTCTTTTTACTTAGTCTGTCAAATTTAAAAAATGACAACAGCCAACACAACAATAGCCATCTGGTGTGAATGAATCAAAATGATACTTATTTTTTTGTCAGATAGGCAAAAAATATATTTTCTGGTGTGCTGCAGAATTGTAGTAATTAGTTTATGTGTGCCATGAGATGAAAAAGGTTGAAAATCGTTGGTCTGTTTAATGAAAGATGCCTTTAAATTAATATTCAAGAATGTTCTTCTGCTGTTCTTTATTTAGTGGAAAACTGGGAACCTCTTACTTGTCCAGTGGTTGGGGGAATGGGCAAATACGTCACGACAGAAAGAGGGCAGGAAAGACATTCAACCAAGCGTCAGAAGTAGTTGTTTTCTGGGGTATGAAGGGAACCAAGATTTACTGTATCTTTATTCTGTATATTTTTGTAATGTACTTTCCTACTCCAATATCACTTCTAAAACTTAGAAAATAAAGGTAACAAACACCTATTATTTACCTGAAAAGAAATGATGAGATAATCACATTCTTCATCAGTGGTAGATGTGTGAATCGCCTGGGAAGCTTTTAAGAAACCCCCATGCTTCCTCAACCTTCTGTCCCTTTAAATACAGTTCCTTATGTTGTGACCCAACCATAAAATTATTTTTGTTGCTACGTCATAACTGTAATGTTGCTACTGTTATGAACTGTAATGTAAATATCTGATATGAAGGATGGTCTTAGGCGACCCCTGTGAAAGGGTCGTTCGACCGCCAAAGATGTCGCGACCCACAGGTTGAGAACCGCTGCTCTAACGAGTCTCCAGGAGAAAAACAGAACGTTGTCCTGTTGACCACAGCAGGCAAAACTGTCCTTGCTGCAGGTCAGATCCCTGACCACTCAGAGGTGAAGGCAGAGCCCAGAACTAGCTGCTGGACTGCGCGTTCTCTGTATTATGCTCCACCGCCCCGAGAAGGAGCCTCACAGACACACGTGTGCACAACTGTAAGCCTATGACCTCCCCATGTACATGCAGCCAGAACACAAGGCCACGTCATGAACAGCCCACAGGCCAACAATGGACAGACAGAACAGTGCAGACAGCATAGGAGAATGTGCTGGAGACAGAGGGGGGGACCTGGGCTTAGGCCAAGATCCGCCAATACTTGTACACTGGGGCAAGTTTTGTACAGATGAGCCGTCTTTGGTTCCGTATCTGCAAATAGGCCTGCTGGATGTGCGACATAGGCCTTGCCAACGCTAACTTGTCTATGATCCTCCGGGATCCTCACCACAAAGCACAGATCTGGGGTGGCGGCTAAAAGTGGAAGCCAGCTGAGTGTTGTTCTGACCTTGAACTTGACCTGACTCCACTGTGATAATTCCCTTGACAGTATTGTAGAAAGAAAGAAAATGGAAATTGTCGGAGAGGTGTAGACAAAAGAAGTTCAAACCAGGAAGGTTCCAGAATGACTTCCTCAGTCTCCTCTTCCTAATTCTTGGGAGTTCTCAACTCAGCCGGACAAAGCACCTACCAGCACCATCCACTTAACACTGTTCCCGGAAGAGGTTCGCTCCAAAAGAAGCGTCTCCGAGAATGCCAGAGGGCATGCGAAATCAATGCGGCTTTTCTGGAAAGTGGCTGGACAGTATGTATCCAGAATCTTTAATACGCAGTCCACTTAGTTCAATAATTCCACTGCTGGGAACCGCCACTGTTGAGATACCAACTGTGTATTAAAAATTACTGAGATGACTGGACAAAAACATTCACATCGGGAGTTCTGGAGACTGGCTGCACAACTCTGTGAATGTACTGAACACTACTGACCCGTACATTAAAATTGGTTAAAAATCAGGAATGGGAAATGGAAACAATGGACATTAAATATCAAGTTCTTCAAGCAAATTGCAAACTACTCACGATATGCTATTAAATGAAAAAAGGCAGAGCACATGTGGTCTCAGGTTTAGGTGGAGTCGATTAAAAAATAAAAAAAACTAGAAAAATCAAAACGCTAAGAGTAGTTCTGCCTCTATGCTGGGATCTCCAGTTTTCTACAAGAAACCCTCTAGCGCAGCGGTTCTCAACCTTCCTAATGCCACAACCCTTTAATACAGTTCCTCATGTTGCAGTGACCTCCAACCATAAAATTATTTTCGTTGCTACTTCATAACTGTAATTTTGCTACTGTTATGGATCGTAATGTAAATATCTGATATGCAGGATGTATTTTCATTGCTACAAATTGAACATAATTAAAGCATAGTGATTAATCACAAACACAATATGTAGTTATATATGTGTTTTCTGATAGTCTTAGGCGACCCCTGTGAAAGGGTCATTTGACCCCCAAAGGGGTCGCAACCCACAGGTTGAGAACCACTGCTCTAGCGGGTGAGGGAGGGCGGGGCCTGGTAGACGAACTCACGGTCCAAGAATCAAAGGGCAGAATGACTTCCATTTTACAGCCTGTCCGCTTTGAGGTTTTCCCCTTTAAAGAAACAGACAGCCAGAGGGGTTTTCAAAACTGACACATCAGCTCTGTCAACAGAGACAGACCTGGAACTGGAAGCAGCAAAGGTGCAAACAGCCGGCAGGACCCAGTCCCCCCAGACAGGCAATGACGAGCGAGAAAAGCAGCATCACCCACTTGTCACCATCTGCTGTCCCCACCACCACGTTTTAAAAGGCTGCTTCTCCTTCCTGCAGTACCTTTGGATTGTTTCCTAATGGGCCTGAAGTGACCTGGGAAATGTAATCCAAATAGAAAGTAACTAATGATGTTACTAATAAACAAACCACAGGAAATGGGCTTTGCTCTTCTCTGGAAGACAAAAGGATACATTACAAACATTAATGAATTCTTAATCCAGAAAGGCTTGCACTAGCCACAGAATTACTTTAATGGACCCTGGTCCTTGTTTTCATGACCAGAAAATGTATTTTTCCATTTAGAAAAAAAAACACACGAATTTGAAATACTCAGAAAACTGCATCTTTCAACTAGCAGTAAATATATATATATATATACACATACATACACAAATGGAGCAAGATAGGAAGACAGGAAATAAAAATAATGATTGGGAATCTAAGTGGAATGTAAGAAGCTCAGTCACGTAAAATGCAGCGTCACAGTATTACAAGGTTAATGAAACTGTGTCTGGCCCAGAGTTCCCATGGCCCAGGAGCTAACCACCAACTGTACCCGTATACAAACTTTCATTAATACGGGCCGGCCACGTGAGTGCCTATTACAGGGGTTTATGGAATTTGACCTTTGCCAGAATAAATAGTTTGGTCCTTGACAGTTTCTTGATTAGCATCAATTAGTGAAGAGTTTCTATCCAAACAAGTAAAACAGGTTTGGTGGTATGTGTGTGTGTGTGTTAAGCACCTTCTTAAAAGAGAAAGAAAGGGGTTTTGTCTTAAAAATAAGAACAACAGTCATCAGGTAGTTTCAGAGCGGGATCTGAAAGATGACAGGATCCCGCTCAGGCGGAGGGTTCCACACCTGGGGCGCTGCACACACAGCACACCGTGCCTGCTGTAGGGTTAGCAACCACGGACTACCTTTTTAAATAGATGGCCGTTTTTACATCCAGTGCACGTGCACGACCATATGCCTGCTATTTTTACAGGCAGGTAGACCATCAGGGCTCTGGATGGTTTTCCAACAATATGGCTTAGACAGAAATCTGTGTGTAAGACGCTGTGGGGAACATGCTGTTTCTTTGTCTGATGGAGCCTGAGTCACTGCCATTGTTAAGCAAGCTTCTCTGCCCTTACCTTTCCTTTTCGGATTAAAATGATGAAGGAAATAAAGCTGAGGTACTGCCGGGAGACACAGATCTGGGCACGACACACGCACGGCTCCGCTGAAGAAGAACCTGCTGAGTGTGTTTAGTTAGCATTTGGGCCCACTTTTTCTATTATGGAGAATATTTCCTTCACTCCATGAAAAGGCTGAATGCTGCAGAACTACTTCCTTCTATTCATAAGGCCTTGCAAAGATTTTAGCAGAAGTAAATGTTGCCCCTATGGAGAAAAACAAACGCTTGAATATTTTCTCAAAACCAAAAGACATGTCATGTAGTCAGGACACTGGACCCAGGCCTTGTCAGGGACTTCCCTGCAGGGGAGCCTGTAGCCTCGCAGACCCTGCTGGAGGGCCACACTTCCCAGGCTCACCATGCTATTCGCTTAACGTCCCACTGAAGTGCCACTAAATAACCAAATAAATAAATTGTAACTGTGTGAGGTGATGGATGCACTCACTAACCTCACTGTAATCATTTTCCAATACATACAGATATAAAGTTGTATGGATAGGTGTCAGTTGTATCTCAATAAAGCTGGAAAAAACAAATGTAGTTAAAAAGAAGTTTTAAGCCTGGCCAGTGTGCTTCAGTGATTGAGTGTCGCCCATGAACCAGGAGTGTCGATTCCCAGTCAGGGCACACACCAGGGCTGCAGGTTTAATCTCCAGTCGGGGGTGTGCAGGAGGCAGCTGATCTATCCCTCTCCCTTCCTCTCTCTAAAATCAATAAAAATATATTTTAAAAGCAGGTTTAAGTCCTACTAAAACAGAGCGAATCTGTTATTAATAATGAAATTATATCTGAAATGCAGTATTCCCTGTCTCTCAAGTGTGTGCTTGTCCCAAGACTCAAGCAACAAATCATCTACAGTAGCAAAGACCACGGGGAAACTGTCCTAACAATCCACTCTCTGCACTCGCCATTACCCTCCACCAAGGTCCCTCAAGAGTCCAGATGGGCTCGAATTCTATTATCTATTTTATATAGATGAGGGATGCTTAGAGAAGACACCTGCCCGGTCCCTAACCATCAGATGTGGGAAGTGCATAAACACACGACTTCAAGGGCAAAGGACAAGTGATGTGGCTGATAAGAGGAAAAGTAAAACACTGTGCAGAGTTTATAGAAAGGCAGTATGGAAATTGTAATTTAAAAGAAGAAATCTGCCAGAGATACAGCAGTTGGGGGAGGACAAAGAGAAGGAAGAAAAGACATTCCAGGAATTTCCCCAAATACTGATAAACAGGTCAAATTCCTTGGCACAGGAAATCGCTTCATACCAAAAAGGTCTCCAAGTTCCAGCGAATGACTGGGTTGTAAACAATGTTGTCCAAAATAAGAAAGTTCTAGAATCATCAACTGTTTTGGACACTCACCAACTCATAGTGCCATTTCTAACAGTCAAAGCCTTAAAAGCTGCCTTCTTAATTTTACCTCCCCACAAACTGCAAATAGCCATTAAATAATTCTGAAATAATGCATAGGATATCAAGAAACACAAATATTGAGGAAACCAGAAGAACAAACACAATTTTTACAGTCCGGGGCACATTTTAGACTATCTCCAAACACGTGACGTGTAGATGAGAGCATTCTGCGCTGGCCCCATAATCGGGAAGGCCCAACCGTCTCACCCTCAGCAAACAAGTACTCAGTGAGCCTGAAAGAAGATCAACGGACTTTTATGACCCCAGGTATCAGCATTTTGGAAAGGCTTTCCTCACATCTGATTCATAACCTCTCCAAGCTAAGTAACGTTGGGTTTGTATTGGCAATGTTAACTATAAAAAGTTGGTAAGCGTGAGGAAAGCGAAAAAGACTTTAACCAAATAATCCATCCATCCGTCCCTGCCACTTTACAAGTCTGAATTTTCACAAACAATTAAATTTTATAGCTGTTCAAATGCCAGATGATGTAATCAAAGAAAATACATCGGTGTATGACACTCGGTAGTAATAGCTGTTATCAGATTACACTTGCCCAAATCCAAAACCTTTAAATGCACCAGTGTGTTTAAAGTGTTCCCTAATTCATGAGCAAGAAAGCAACAAAATCGATGGTTAATGTTAATATTGATAACAAGATCTGGAATCTTTATAAAAGTATAGCCTGGGTAATCAATATATTTTATATACAAGTTGAACTAAGAAAATGAATCTATTCATAATTCTTAAGATTTCCTTTTTTTTCAGAAGTCATTGTACAAAGAAAAAACCTGCTCCCAGATTTCTTATAGGCACTAGTTTTGCTTAATTTCAATGCATGTATTGCATATATAACCAAGATCTTGATCTGGGTGCTGTTCTGTTGCTTGCTTACCTGGGGATTTTTTGTTTGATCTTGATTGCACTGAGTGAGACTGTCGTGGCAGCAGAGGTGATGAAGGCAGTGACATGGAGACACCCTTGGCCAAGCTCACCCTATAGGTGTCCTCAGCCATAGGAAGGCTGCTCACAGAAAAGTCGCCACCAACGCCAGAGGGCAGGCCTGGAGGGGAGGTCTCTGGACCAAAGTCACCTCCTGGAGTGGAGAAAGCAAACCTTAGGTTAGACCAGCCATCACAGGTGGAAGCAAATTTAATTCCTAGGAACTACATTCTTAGAATGTAATTCCCATAGAGCATATGTGTGTGCACTGAATTTTTTTTAACAACTTTTTTCCCCTCTCTACCACTCTTAAGGACTTTTAACACGGTGAGAGAAACTTCAGGTTTCACCCCTCAAGCATCAATAAACTGCCCCATACCCTTTTCTGCACCATACCAACTGGTCTGGTTTCATTCATAACAATGGGTTCAGAAAGCCACTGATCTCAGATTAGATCAAGGTCAAGTATGAATGACCCACAAGAAGATTTAATTTCAGCCTAAAGAAAGGGATCAATAGAATAGATTCAAACAATAAAATCCATTCCACAATTCTCTGGCCTCCTACCAGTTCTCTAAAAAACAAAAAAGAAATCCAAGAGAGTCTGGAATACTTCAACATTCCTCCCCAGTTCTCTCATCTGACCCACGTCACACGCCCCATGGCATAGGGTGGACTCTCCTATAACTCAACCAGCCCAAACCCTTCGTCCCGAGACCAGAACCATGGCTCACTTATTAAAGCAGGTTCTCCTTGGCATTCAGTTCCTAAATGAACTTAAGGACAAACAAGCTTCCTGTTATGACATTAAACATTCTAGAGTAAGCAGATGCAAAGAAAAAATACTGAGGATGCAATTACAGTGAAGGGACTACACATGTAACTCAGAAGAGAATATACAGGCCGGGACCAGTCCGCCCCCCTGCCCCCCAACCCAGGCCTCAAGCACTCAGACACAGATGCTTCTCCTACTGTCCCTCTTGCCCCATCAACTCCTCCCTGTCCCCCGCTGAGAAGCAACTGAGGAAGTGCAGGCAGAAGAGGAGGTAAGTCATTATCCTGATGATTAAAAACATCTTCAATCTTTAAATAATATACGGAGAACTGGAAAGCTTTAGACAGTTTTCCACAAACTGGACTGACAAATGCTATCCAAGTGGCTCTCGTGACCAGTCCCTGCCAGCACGTGGGTGTCATCTCAGGAATGCAAACAGGTGCTGTGCCTGCAAGAATGGTGCCTGGTCACCTGATTCCTGGATGTTTAGCAAGAAACTCCGGAGACAGAGAACTTGGAAAGCACTGAGGCCACAGCCCACAACCCCAGGGGGTTTACACACAAAGATGTGAGATGGGGCCCTGAAGAGGTGGCCCTGGGTCTCCATGTGGTGGGAAGAGAACCACCCTGCCCCATGGCTGCCCTTATGCCCCTATAGCCCCGTCCTGAGCAGTCAATGGCTGGGGGGTGCCTGACAGGTGCAGGCATGGTGACAGGCACGGTCTTTCCCACTCACACACGAGTATTTCTGACCTATAAAAACAACAACAGCCCAGTAGCTCAGCAGTTGAGTTCCATTCCCGGTCAGGGCATATGCCTGGGTTGTGGGCTTGATCCCCAGAGTGGGGCGTGCAGGAGGCAGCCCATCAATGATTCTCTCATCAATGTTTCTCTCTCTCTCCCAAATCAGTAAAAATATATGTATTTATAAAAACAGCCCAGAGCTTCCTTCCCTGCTGATAACTCTCGCGGACACGGTGAACGTTCCTAAAACCCGCCAAACTTTCTGTAAGAAGTGTAGCAAGCATCAGCCCCACAAAGTAACACAGTACAAGGAGGGCAAGGATTCTCTGTGTGCACAGGGAAAGCGGCGTTATGACAGGAAGCAGAGTGGCTATGGTGGGCAGACGAAGCCGATCTTCCGAAAAAAGGCTAAAACTACAAAGAAGATTGTGCTGAGGCTTGAATGCGTTGAGCCTAACTGCAGATCTAAGAGAATGCTGGCTATGAAGAGATGCAAGCATTTTGAATTGGGAGGAGATAAGAAGAGAAAGGGTCAAGTGATCCAGTTCTAAGCTTCATCAGTTCCTCATGTTGTGACCCAACCATAAAATTATTTTCGTTGCTACTTCATAACTGTAATGTTGCTACTGTTATGAATCATAATGTAAATATCTGATATGCAGGATGGTCTTAGGTGACCCCTGTGAAAGGGTCGTTTGACTGCCAAAGGGGTCGCGACCCAAGGTTGAGAACCGCTGCTCTAAGGGGCTACAAGAGAAATTGGGGATTCGAGGCTAAAAGAGAATTGGAGTTTCCTAATTAGAAAAACTGCCCCAGAACCTTGTTTATATCAAGCAGTACAAATATTTTCATTAACTGCAAGTCTGGTGGGGAGTTTCCAAGGCATGCTGCAGCCACCAGGCCCTTCAGCCTTCGCACAGCTGCGCTCAGAGATGACGTTTGGGAAGGACGGGTTTTCATTTCAAGTTTAGTTTGAAATCACACTGTAAGATCAGTCCCAAATATGTTGTTCGGTTGGTCTGTTTTGCAGACACAATGAGAGATCCCTAGCTTCCAGCTTCCTTTTATAAGAAAGGGAGAGACATTTTATGTATGAACAGGTGGCACAAAGCACGCGGGGTGATACAGTGGCTGAGAAGCTAAAGACAGAAGCTGTCGAGCCTGGTGCTTTAACTGCGCGAGGGCAAAGGGGTTCAGGTCAAAGTCAGCCTGGCAAGCGCATCACAAGGAGGCGGCCGACGCCAGGCAGATGGCGAGGCTCTCAGGGGCATCCGTGAGAACTATCCGATATCGGTCTGCGCAATAGAAGCCAGCATTTCTCCGCTGATTTAACATTCCTCAGCAGATGCTTATTAAAGCCGTTTAGGAGGAATTAAAAACATGTCATGGCAACGACCAGCAGGGCTGGCACATTTCTTTGAGCCTGAATCCATGTTTTTGTTGTAGCTGTGATCTGTGTCATTCCCTCCTCAATAAAGTGATGGGAAGCACCCTCCATGTCGCTGCTGCAGAAAGGCCCCGCCAGGGGGGATGGTGCATCCTCTCCCGCGTATGAAAACCACGATGTCCACCACAGAGGATGTGCCAGGCCGCCTCCCGTTCTGCGGCAGGTGTTTCCCGTGGAACATTTACACCCTCGGCCTGAGACGCTGGTAATCCCAGAGAGCACTGGTCCAGTCATTGTTTCACAGGCAGGAAGCTGGAGCATGGGGGTTAACCATGACGAGAAGGTTAGGGCTTCCCCCCCAGTCTCCCCAACCAGCACTCAGGCTG